>NC_092695.1:22298717-22628092 GCF_964275005.1 Diadema setosum
AACTTGTAATGCAGTGACAGTTATGACTGCCTACTCCCTGATTAAACAGTGAGATGTGCTACCGATGTTTGCTGTATGGTCTTTTAACCTCATTTTGTTTTGAGTGCAAACCGTACAGAGGTTTTGCAGGGTCACTCTTGAATTCCTGTGGGCAAAACCACTGTAAACTTGATTCAAAATTTGCATTTTTTTTTTTACAAGATGAGATTTATAAAAAGACATTTGCATGAATTGCATCAAATTTTGTGATATCCCATTGGAATTGAGAAGGATCTGAATGCATAGATGCCAAAGCCCTGCACCATTTACAGGGGGTGCTGTCCTTTTTCTCTTCTGAGTAGAGTTGACATCAGACGTTCGTTGATATAATAATTCCCTTTATTTCTACTTCCTTCCTGTCTCAGTCGGATTTGCTCGTGTCAACCTGAGCAGGGGCCTGGTAAGTTTCATGGGTTGCAGACTCTTTCTCTCCGTGACCTCGAAAAACGAAATGCACAGTAGCAGATGCCATGTCTCTGTTAAGCCAACGTCACATGTTCTTTTTTTATGGCACTTCCTCTAATTCGAAGGCATAATTTCATACATCCCCTGTCATTCTACCTGATTAAGGAGATTCTCATGAATGGAAACATCCTGTGTTATCTTCTGATCCCAGACTTACGGACGAAAGTGCTAACGAGGTTTAGGGCTAAGTGTTTGACGGAATTCTTAGTTTAAATTACTGTGGAATGAAGCACAAATTTTGTTGCATTTACTTTATCTTGGAATTTTTTTTTTTTAAACTGTAGCATTTCGTTATTTTGTGATGTCAAGATCCTTTGGCTATGCTTTTGGTTATTCATGCTTCTGCCTGCCTTTTTTTGTTTTTTCTGTTCATTATTTCATCTGTCTTTCTCTGTCTCAGTTCGCCTATCTGTCTCTCTAATTCCATCCTTTGTCTGGAAGGGAGTTGGTCTTCAGATATTACCGCTATGGTTCTGAATCATTGGAATCAATCTTGGACTTGCTGCCCACTGTGGTACATACGGAAACCATGACTAGCGCAGGCCTGTGAGTGTGCGCATCGAAACGTAGCTCATTAGTAATGCTCAAGACACTAGCAAAGTGAGATTTGGGATTTTATGTGTGTCCATATAAAGCTGTACATAATTTGATACAGGGATTATGATCCAAGCACAATTTGCATGGTTAAGATGTACATATAATGCTTGAGATCTAGCTGAGCAAACTTCGCACCAGGTTCAACAGTCAGAAACTGTAGTATTAAAATCATTTGTTACTCCCTGCAAGCTTTGCACAGATATGAACTCCTGTGCCCGAAGTGTGATCAAGCAAATGGATATGGCCGTGCATATAACATTCGTGACTGTTTCATAGTCTTTAATGGTGTCATATCAGAGCCTCTCCTTCCAAGTAATATGTCTGTCTCCTGTTCCTTCTTTATTGTGATCATTTGTCTGAGATGTTTACGAGCAATGTAGGCCTATGTAATATTTGTGCCGACCACGTTGCGATGAAAGGCTGGTGCCATGGAAATTAGACTGGATTCTTGCGATCTCCTTGTAACAAAGCAATCACAAAGAAAAGGTTGACTAGAGAGCAAAACTTCTGCATATCATCTCTCCAGACCAGTTCGCACCAACCTAACAACACACAAATACACACACACACACACACATACAGACACGTATACACTAATACACACATAGACAAATTGGCCACCTCTCAATGGCCTGGTCTAAATTGTGTTAAACCCTGGTGAGGACCCTGTCATTACAATTACTTGATGGCTTCAAGTGCTTGGTCAAGTTAAAGAGGAAAAGGAGGGCAGAATAGGTGTTCTGTATGTGTGTGTGTGTGTGTGTGTGTTCCTGTTGGTGCATTGGTGGAAATGCAATTTCCTCCAAGAGTAATTCAATATGAAGTGTTTGTCCCCTGTTTTTGTTTCAAATGCTGTGTCATGAGCCTCAACCTCGACCCCAGTGAGTATGAAGGTCCAACACCCCAAGTGCCTGTTTCCACCTCCATCCCTCTCCCTTTATTTCTGGTCATCTTCGTCCTCTTTTTGTCGCTGTCATCACTCTCACCAACAACCAGTTCTTCTCACTGATGATCGTTGTCTGCTTCTCATCTGTCAGTTTAGTGTCAGTCATTCGCATTTGTTGAAATCACAATCATTTTGTAGTCATTCCCTCTTCATATGTCCATTCTTTTATCTATTATCAAATCATAAGTCATTAAATCGATTTGAGTGGGCTTCGTGGAGCCCAGTGTCTTTTTGTTTGATGACACCGTCCACACATCAGGCCATTTGTCCAGTCTCCAAAACAGCAATTCATCCTTTTGTAGTTTTCTATCTGAATACAGAGTAGGAATGATTGTACTGATTTTTACTTTGTTTCTGATTATTTCAGTGAGACTTCTTGTAACATTTTTGTGTTTATCTATTGATTGATTCTTTAATTTCTTCTTTTTTGTTGGGGGGGGGGGAGGTGGACATTATGCTGACCAGCACTTCATGTGGAATTTGGGAAGAAGAATGCAATGCTGGATGCATGAATGAAAAGCCTGTGCAGCCGAGACTAGTTACCACACTGTGAATGGCCGCTGCAAATAAATACCGCTGTAACAACTGACAATATTGGTGCAATTTTGGTGTAGCTCCCATTTCCAATGGCAGTGGAATTTGTCCTTCTGTCTCCCTAGGCTCACCGTCAGCTTTTCAGAGAGCTCAGCGTTGAATTCAACTTTGACAATAGTCTTGGAGGGAAAAGTGGCCTTCCGGAAAAACTGCCGAAAAGCGAGAGAGAGATAGAGAAGGAGAGAGTTAGGGAGAGAAAGGGAGCAGAAATTGATTGCTCGTGGTGTGGGTGCCGTGCTCAAAAGATCCAGTCATGCTCTCGACCTAGAGATTGAGCAAGAGATACTGTAGTACAGGAGCAGCAGACAGATAGGACCCGTGCACCACAGTCAAGAGAGTTGCTATTTTTTGCCGCTTTGTGATTGTCAGTGTGGAGAGGATGATATCCCCCGCAGTGGGCCCGGGTTACAATGAGACGTATCCTCCTCCAGAGCGGAGAAACAAAGGTCCACCCCAGCCAGCCAGGCCGGAGCTTGTTTAGTCTGTCTGACTGACTGAGACCCTGTGTGTTTGGTTGACTGGCTGAGAGACGTGACGCTTGCCTGCAACCCTAGCAGCTGGATGGGAGAACGGCTGATAACATTGCCAGTTCGTTGGTGCCACATGAAAGGAAGCTATATCTACTCCGAGTCCATACTCAACTTTGCCAACTGTCAGCCTGCCTTCTTGTGTAGCCCATTTCTTTCATTTACTGCAATCAGAACGAGGGAGAGAATTTGTGAGTGTTTTGTTCCTTCCCAAGCTTGGATTTCATGTGAGCTTGCCTCCCAATTTAGACAACTTTCGTCACAGGAGGGAGTCCAGTTTCTCATGACACCTGAACATGATTGAACTGGCATCCAGAAAAGTTCAGGAGGCGTATGTTGTTTACAACTCATTGAAGTACGGAATGCTGTGCGCAAGGATTCATCTCTGACCCCTGCACTCCGGCATCTTTCGTGGAAATTATTTTGTTTACGCGGCGCAGTGCAGCAACCAAACAAGAAATCAAACGGGAGAACCTGGCTGTATTTAATACTCTGCAAGAGCAGATGTGTGAAACCACGTTGAACTGTAGTTAAAAGTTGGTACCGTCGGTTCTTTGAAGTTCAGTACGCTATTTTTCTGCCTGTCATTTAGATCTTGCAACAGTCCATGCAATGTGAACTTAAGGAAGCGAATTAACACTTCATCTAATTTTTTGCAATCTTAACAATGAGTTCCATGTTGAAAAATACAAATTTTATACTTCTGTTGAATAGAGCTCTCATTTACAGCAAGGAGCATTGTGGAACGCGCAAAAGTGACTGGGAGCTAGTGCATACTGCGTCGTCACAAGCTATGGAAACTCATTGACCGAATTTCTAGTCAACAACCTCAGGAACGGAAGGGGAGAAAGTTTTGGCTTAGTGTTGGCAACGAACTCTTAGCTCTTGGAGTCATCAGTGGGGTCATGCCTGCAAACTTCCCGGGCCACAGTGGTCGTAATTCAATCATCACAGAGTAAACACCCCAGATATGTTTTTGGCTAGTAATTTATATGAGAGAACTGCAGTAAAGAACTTGGGCTTGCCTCTCTTTCTTCGTTTCTTTCTCACACCCAACCCCTCACCCGTCCCCCACCCTCCTACTCATCAACTTTGCTCCAAACTGGCGAGCAGCTCAATTCGCATCGCTTTGCCGTGGAGGAGAGAGATAAAGAGAAAGCGTGAAAACATAACCCCTCCACCGATTCATGTGTTTCCAACGTTTTTTCTATTTGCCGCCACTGCCACTGTACACGAGGAAGCGGTGTCCGATTGGGATCTGTGTTGACACAGTAGGACTAACGCGGGATCAATGGAGGCTGTGCAGTAGCCTTGATTACAGTTTGCACATGTGATTTTTCTTCTCTCAACTCCCCTCCACCACCGGGAGGGGGTAGGCTGAGGCCTATGTCTGATTTTGGTACTGAGTTTATTATCTCTTCTTTTTTATATATGTACATGGCTTCCGGGATTTTTAGATGATTAGCCATGATCTCCATTCGAGCACAGTTTTGAAAACTTACCACAGAATTCTTGCTTTGCCCAATTTTTTTTCCTCTCAGTTACCCTCATGCTCTTGTGATTAGCCAGTCCTGAACTGAGCCTCATCAATTTCGTCGATGACTCCTCTCAACTTGTGATTGATTATTGCAAACTAAAACTCTTCCCAGTAGACCCAGCAATAGTAAATATCTCTCCCCCCCCCCCCCTCGATCAACATTCAGACTCATTTGCAAAGGTTGAAAAGGAGAGATATTGCAGCCCGAGAATCAGTATGATCATCGACATAATGGAGGGGAATACGTCAAATAACAACGGATCATCAGATATCAAGAGTATAGAGAAGGGCCTGGTCAAGCGGATGATCGCCGATGCCAATCGAAAGATCAGCAATAGTTGGTGAGTTTCACTAGCCCTCTCTGGTGTCATAAGGGACATGATTAGCATCTTGTCATGCAATCTGTGATTACTTCTGTCCACTGTTCATTTTCCAACAGCTTGCTTTGGGCTACTATTTTACCTTGTTTCTTTCCTGTCATGGAATTGTCAATCTGGATTTTTTCACTGGCCCATCCTGCAGAGATAAAATGCAACGATAATTGTTAAGAACAAACATATGTGTTGATTGTCCACAGTAAATTAAACAAGGATGATCAGGTGAATTTTACAAAGTTTTCTTCGTTTTAAAGGGAATTATTATTGATTACTTCTTGAGGCATTTGATAATTGATCTGGTTAATCCACATTCATTATTCTTCTCAGATTTTCAGCATTTTGATATGGTTTAAATTTCCTGCAATATAAAATAAAGTAGAGTTGGTTTGTAAACCAGCAGAGGAAACAAGCCATAAAGCTGTCAGTGAGTTCGATACTATTGAGCTGGGTGTCAAAGAATGCCAGGGAATCTCCATTACAACATAGAAAAGTGTCCCTGAAAACTTTTTCAGGTAATCTCAGCCAATACTGCTTTGTAGAGAACAGAAAACTCATAAGAGTGGTGGGAAATGCAAATATGCTATGACCTTTGACCAGGCATCTCTCATTGTATGGATTACTGCTTTTTGACAGGTCTAGTTCAAGTTTGTTGAATACCCTATGGTGATAATATATTTGTGAGTCCATTATCATTGTAAATGTTTCTCTATTTCCATTCATCTTCTGTACCATCGTGGTGGATGAACAATGCATCGGGAGATTTACCGCGTTTTCGGTCCGAGGGAAGCCCCCAAAAATTGCGTAGGTGTGAGAAATGCACACAGTACAATGGCATTGAAACCTGAATAATTATGACCCTGTTCTGAATAGTTTACGCGCAGCACAGCAGTGGTGTGGCGTCATCTTTTACTGTTAAATGGGAGTGTGCAGTCAACAGACTTTTCAGGTTTGCCGGCACGGTACAAGAGTTCAGAAAAAAAAATTATATAAAATGGGTGGAAAACGGACCGTTAGATGAGAATCCACTACCATGCGCTATTAGTTGTTAAAGTTGGATAGATTTGAATGAAGAAATGAAATTGCGGCATCTTTCAACATCTCTCAAATGAAGCATGATATTTCAAGCTGGCCTGAGGCTGAAAGAATTCATAGTTATGAGTAAATCATGGGATTAATCTGAAGCAGTGACACCATGTAGGTCCTACTTGTTGTTCCTTTGCAGCAGTATGCGATCATGAGGAGAAAGTATTCTTTTAATACTCCTATTATTTTCTCTTATATTTCCTGACACTGTGAGGACAGCAAGCAAAGTTAATTAAATGTCACACAACATGGAGAAAAGCACAAAAAATCTCATTGGTTATTGAACAGGAAAGCTTCTTTTGATATTCATTCCATCATACCATCAGCTGTAATCAGGAAACTTGGAGAAATGTGAGGTACAATATATTGACAAAGTGTAGGTGGATCAAGTTCGCAGTAGGCCTGTTGCTGGAAAAAGAAATATTTTCAGATTTCCGCACAATGTTCTCGACCTGGCGTAACCCCGAGAGCATTTTCGTGCCATATGATATTTTCTCGTGCAATTGTAGGCACTCTCCCTCTATTGCTTCAGCCCGAGATCAAATTCATTTCATGATTTACTACTGGAGACTGCTGTAGGAATGCCCATGACACACAGATCTGAAATTTGTGCTACACAGCTCAGCAAGGATGCGTCATATTTCGCTGGTAGTGACATCACTTCGTAGGAATTCTTTTTCCTCACAAACTCGTTTTGTTTATTTTGATGGCACACTGTGACATTGCCTCATATAAGTTAGAAAGCCTAGACAAGAGAGCAAAATGAAACCACAAATAAAAAGTACTCTGCCAGCTTCCATATATGCAATTTCAAGCTTGTTGGTATGCGTAAATTACTGTTGGTGGCCAAGTATGTGAGGTTTCACAGTTGCGGCTTACATACTTTTTCCTTCCCGTGAGGACAGCTTACACACAAGGCCCATCCGTATTGACAAAAGCCCAATTTGGGGGGAAAGGATCATTTCCTTAATAACACAATTTACAGTGGCAAAATAATCAGTAAAACTTTGGATTTATTTGCCATAAAGACTTGTTTTGTAATTATTACAATTATTGCAATTGCCATGCTATTTTGTGTCAAAGAGTATGGAATCCTGACATACAGGATTTGTAAGGGGACGAACCAAATTGTAATCTTCCCGACTACATTTCTCATGCTTGTGTGCACCGATGAAGATGTAGAAGTCACATGATAATTTGAATCAATCAAAAACCAAACAAAAATGCAGAATTTCACAGTCACATGAAAAAGTAAAGGGAAGAGATACAAAGCACTGGTGGAGTTTCCAAAAAAAAAAATGTACACACAGTTTGTGAATCATCATTGTTCCGAGACAAATTTCATAAGGTTTTTGAAAAAAAACAACACCTTGTCAATCCCTGCAACTGAATGAGTGTAATATCAGTCTTATTGGGTACCAATGATATCATTTCAAGTTTAATCAGATTAAAGTTTTAGGCGGTGAAAAAAAAAAAAATTGCAGACACTAAAAAAAACCCCCAAACTTCTCTTTTCTCAGTTATGGGATGAGAGACAGTTGATTTTTTGTAGTTTTTAGCTTGAAAGGGCTTGCTTCTTACTACTGAATGATTGTTTTTTTTAATTGTTTATTTTTCAAAGAAGTCAGATCTGCAGAATGTTTTCATGACAAGGACATCCTGCAAAGACGGGGATGTGGAAGAACAACATGTTTCTATTACATGGCCACAAGGATTTAATGTAGAATATCCTCCTTCAGCCAAACTACCACTTCGTTCCAAGCTTTCCATCCGGTAGCCGTGATTTCATTTTGTCGCTTAGCAGCTGCAAGTGTCGTGCAGTGGGGTTTATTTTGGGATGGTTTGGCGTGAGGAGGAATGATAGTATATGATAACAAAATTATTAAAGTTACCCCCCCCCCCCCTTGTGACATATTTGCGACCCATACGAGGCAATATGAGGTGTCAATTTCATGGGATGTCACAGATTGTATATGAGAGGACTCCTTCGGCTTTTCGTTGGCAATATGGGTGTGTCCCTAAGTTTGCCGGATAGTCTTCTCAACTAGACAATTTTATCGGCAGTATTGCGACAACAGGCACATAAAAACAGTAATGATTGTCGTGCAGTCATGTTATGTCAATAGTCTTATCAAAGCTTCCAATTAGTTTTGACAAATAATTCAGTTTGTTTGATTGATGTTGCTATTTTTTGTAAGGGTATGAGTTATAGCACATTGTATGATGTCAATCTAATGTTGACTCCAAGGCAGACTTGTCTGTGTAAACAGTGACTTCATGGATTGATTGGATGTACCACATAAACAAACAGGCCTTTTGCTTGGAACTCATCAACAAAAGCTGTCAAAGTTAAGGACAGGAAAGGCAAAACAGAAATGAGTCAGTGAAGGTAAAAGATCGCTAAGTTATTCTTTGTCTGTGTCTTATTCACTGTGTGCCATATCCCAAGTGGGTGCAGTTGTCCACATAAGATTATCATCTTGGTGTGATCCAGACAGGTAGTGCATTCAAAGCACATTTGTACACCAATCTATTCCTATATTATTGCTGTTTATGTTGTACTTGCACTGACAGAGTGAAGTTCTTTGGAAACAATATCATCCATACCAATTTAGTCCTGTGTTTTGTTGGTCCACACCCAGAGATTTTTTTTTTTTTCAGTTTCTCATGCCTTCATGACCAAACTTGACAGTGTGTCGGAGGTCAAATGCCTCCCCATGATCCTCGTTGGTTTAAAGGGACTGTACAGTACTGGTTGAGGTGGGGATTCATGTTTTGAACAATCGTAAGTGAGATAATGAAAAGCCTCTTATGAAATATGAAAGAGCATGTAATTTTAAGAGGGTAGTCAACGCTTATTTGATGAAAATTGGTTTTCAAATGGCTGAGATATCCAAAAAAGTGCTAATAATAAAAGGCGACGTGCCACAACTTTATTAGGATCTCTTTGTTTCACCTTGTTTTTGGATATCTCAGCCATTTCAAAAGCGATTTCCATCGAATAAACTTTTGATACCCCTTAGAACTGCATGCTCTTTGACATCTCATAGAGTGGTTTCTGAATATCTTGCAAAACATTAAAAGCTAAATCCTCACCTCGACCAGATGTGTACACACCCTTTAAAAAACTGAAGGAAAACATGTATGGATGTTAGCCTCATTTGGGCACAGTTTCCTTGCTCAGGCTTTTTGAGACTTTGAATATCTATCAGTTATGTTGGTTTAGAATCAGACTTGAACTTGCACCCCACCTAACCTTTGTCACATATGCCCTTCTGTTTCTCATCGTCATTGAGCAAAACTTTGAATCATTCGAACTGTCCATTTAGCCTATCTATAGCTGGGATTTGGGTGCAATAGTTTTGACATCTACTGTAATTTGTGTGCCAGTGATGAATTAATTGCCAGGGTGAATGTACGTTACCATTTCTTCCAGAACTTGTTGAAATCATCAAAGAATGATAACTAACTGGTTGTCTTTAAAATAAAAATCATACATCCTATCCCCTTTCTCTAAATTGTGTATTGAAAATTTTTGTTTTGCTTCAAATTTCTCATCTAGACTGAAGGTTCCTGAGGGTTACTTTTTTTTTTAGTCTTATAAACAAATTTCATTCAAATAGTATATTTCATCAATTTTATGGAATCAGAATCATTTTTTTTTTCTTTTGGAAGAGCTGTTAGATTATGCAGTCATAGGTTAAGGGTATATAGATATATCTCATATGTTGTAAATGTCTACTTAATTCCTTAATGAAGGTCATGTGTCAGAAGGATACATCGAAAAGTAAAAATTGTTGTTACATAGCTCACGCAGGATAGAAATAATTTAAATGTGTATATTTCATGAAGGGCCATTTCAGGGTGAGCCCTTGGTATGAAATATATCATGGTATTCAAATGCATGTAGGCCTATACACTGCTGTGCAGTGGGAGACAACTATTACTGACTAGCTTTGATAGTCTGGATGAAAGCTTATTATCCTGTTGAGGACGAGTCCCAAGTATACTCGGGCAAGTGTCTGTGGAAAATGCGTGGTGTAGCAAAATCAGCCCGTCCTCAGCGGGTTAAAAGAAACGGGCACGTAGGAGGTGGGTGTGTCCTGGTCCCAGAGAAGGCGATATCACGGGTTGGCGTGTGACGTCAGGTGTAGTGCGCGGGCCTACTCCAGGATGCCCCACAAATAATCAGATTATTGCGTGTAGCCGTTACCTATCAAAACCCCCGACAGCCCAGGTGATTACGAGATGACAGATTCCTGCCGCCTCGACTCCGGCCGATGTCTTAACGAGTTGACGCATGCCGCCGAAGTCAGCGGCCTATCTCCCTTGGCCAGAGACTGGTGAGAGGGAGACACGCACGATGACGAAATCATGCTACCCAACAAATAACAGAGATTCTCTCTCACTTGGCGCAGAATATGCCCTCCTGTTTTAGAAAGGAGATATAAAGGCCCGTTATCATGATATCAGAATTGTGAGCCTTCACCGATTAGGGCTTAGCACTGATGTCTGATTTCCTCTTTGTCCTTTTGTAGAAAATCACCAAACACGGGGCATGTCACTAATGAGTAATTATTTGTGTGACATACAGTGGTAGATATGATAAATGATTTCTTTTAGTGCTCCAACTTTGAGCCATATTCATCATGGTTGGGATCGTGATGTGAAGAAAAATTCTGAGAATCTGACCTTTTGCATCATTTCTGGCGTTATGGGTACCATACTTGTCTTGTTTGTTTTTGTATTTTCACCGGTGTGAGTGTTTCTGTAGTTTTACTCATGTGCCTATGGGAGACTGGTATTGCCCTTTTTTTAATGTAAAATAGTTCTTGGAAATTGAAGGGGTAAGGGGAGGGTTGAATTGTGGTTTTTCGTGGTAAAACGTAGGGTCACACTAACAGAAGTATGCTCCCATATTTCATTCTTAGGTTACATTTTTTTCAGCAATTTCATGCTCTGTAGGGTTTGCGTCATCTAAATGGCCTCAGAACAAAATTACCACAGATTGAAAAAATGCATGTTCACATTCATAGCGTATAAAGTTTGTCGCGTGATTCATGTGGCAGCACAAGGTTTTCCCTTTTTCACACATATTCTTTACGTTTGTATTGGTTTCACTGCCGGGGACTTAAAGACTCCCAGAGTTCTTGGTACTGTGCTAGTCTTTATCCAAGACTGTGCAGTAGAATGCCCACATTTTATTGGTGATGTAGACATAGCTACACAGTTGATAGGCTTGTTGCTTCAAGAGATTTGTCCTTTCCATGTAGTACCGTATCATAAGGGAGCATCATTCTATTAGTGTGACCCTGTGTGTTTAGATACTATGAAAAACCACAAGATCATATCTGTTCTCTGATATGAATTTGTGTTTGTTTTGACTAAAATCCAAGAAATATATAAACTGTTGGTCAAAATATTTATATTGGCTTCTTTCATTGTACTGCACATTTGTTGAGTCATAAACCTTATCTATTTCTGTGAAACCTATTGTTATGTGTTGCAAAGGCAAACTAAGGATGATATTTCTCTTCACCTGACTGCATTAGTTCCTGGTACTCATCAGGACTTTTCACAGGTGTTACACAGACCCTACAATATGTGCAGTGACACTTCACTTACCTTCCAGATTCACAGTTGCCTTCTTCACCCATACTGGTCTTTGTTCCAGTCACACAAGCAAACAACAAAACCAAGGAAATCTCTCAATGCAAATGGCCCTGTGATTTATCAATATCAGAAAGTACAATAGGCTACTCTACTCATGAATGTATTCATGAATACAAAGGGTTGTGCAGGAGTTTATTACCTGACATACTTGTACCTTGGAACACACCATTCAGTTCTCCTGTTCTTCCTACATGCACTGCAAAACACCTGCAGAATCTATATAGTTTGCATGCATTTGTTGTTGCTTTGTGAGGCGATCCTGAGGCAAGCTTGTGCGGTTTCCAGGAGCAAACCATTTTTACAGTTTTATGGACCACTTACATTGTAAGTCAAGTTACTGGAACAAAGATGGATTTTAGAGGGAAACTGACCATTCAGAGCATGATTATGTGTCAGAGTTATGGATGATTCTTTCTTAGATTGTCAAAAAGTGATTTTCTTTTTTTTTCTTTTTCAAACACTGATTTCGAGCGAAGGATGCTCACAATACATGATGTAAATATGACCAGTCCCTCTGCCACAAGAAGGAATTTTGAATCATAAATGTCACATGTACCAGCCCCTATACCACAGACCCAACATTTGTACTTTTAAAGGGATCGTATAGTTTTGGTCGAGACCTAATTTCAGGTTTCTAACATTTTTTTTGTGAGATAATGATTAACCTCTTACGAAATATGAAAGAGCATGTAATTCTATGAGGAGTTCAATGTTTGTTTGATGAAAATTGGTTTTGAAGTGACTGAGATATCCAAGAAAGAGCGATTCTAATAAAGTGTGGGACCCACACTTTATTACGATTGCTTTGTTTTACTTTGTTTTTGGATGTTTCAGTCGTTCCAAACCCGATTTTCATCAGATGGACTTTGAATTCTTCTTAAAATAGTATGTTCTGTACTATATCATGGGTGTTTTCTTGGTGTCTCACAAAAAGTTAAAGATAATAAAAAGTTTTGGTACCTCAAAAGTGTCCTTGAATTTCCTTGTCTTAGTTTGTGTTTCAGGTTAAAGTACCTTTCATATAACTAACACTGTGAGACTTACTCGCCCCAAAGTGCTCTCATGTCTTAGTAATCATGCAATTAACTGCGATCAGCAGCCCCATACGCATAGCGACCAGCAGTCCCATACGCATAGCGTAATCGGGCTTCGCATTGTAGCATTCAGGATCATGACAGATTTAGTATCGCAGGGTAAATGTCAACTTAAAATCCCATAAATTCTTCAATTTGAAGACTTACCAATTAAGTTGAAGTATTGAAAACAGGCTTCGGGCAACGTTTGGTTCTGCCTATAGTCCCTTTCTGTTCGAATTGATGACTGAATGTGACTCGGTCGACAGGACCTTAGGAGAGCTACATACAGTACACTGAATACTACAGCCAGTGCATGCGAACACATCACATGCACACAAATTTCAAATCCATGAACGGATAAGATGTTTGTGTGCGCATGCGCTGGCCATGGTATCCAGTGTATGTAGCTCTCCCAAGGTCCTCTCGACCGAGTCACATTCAGTCATCAATTCGAACAGAAAGGGACGATTGGCAGAACCAAACGTTGATCGAAGCCTGTTTTCAATACTTCAACTTAATTGGTAAGTCTTCAAATCAAAGAAATTTTTGGATTTTAAGTTGACATTTACCCGCGATACTAATTTTGTCATGATCCTGAATGCTACAATGCGAAGCCCCATTACGCTATGCGTATGGGGCTGCTGGTCGCAGTTAGCTATGCGTACAATGGGCTGCACGCTGCTGGTCGCAGTCAGTGGTTTCGTACACAGCGTCGACTCTGGTACGAAACCATTATTGCATGATTACTAAGACATGAGAGCACTTTGGGGCGAGTACTAATTCTCACAGACAACGTACTTTAACCTGAAACACAAACCAAGACAAGGAAATTCAGGGAAGCTTTTGAGGTACCAAAACTTTTTATTATCTTTAAAAGCCCAATTCTCATCTCCACCAATACTTTACTATCCCTTTAAGTACTTTATGTCACACAGGTGTATACAACCAGGGAGGTGGGTCTCTTCCCACCTCCCTGATACAACGATACCAGTTATCTTGTACTCCAGTGGAAAAGCAACATGAGCCAGCCATCCCTTATTAATCCTTGATATGATCCCTGGTGTTACCCACGCTGGTCAGGGCTAATCCTATGGTCATCCTCTGTGGCCTTGTAATGTTCACCTGCCACTCCAGAAGTGACCAACATGATGAGTCACAGCCACCTATGCAACTGAGATGGAGCATGCAGCTCCCATGATGCAGCTGACATTACGCAACATCCACCTGTCTGGAACACACATCCTTACTAAATATAGCTTGTACATTTAGGAACATTTATGTAAAGGGACGATTTCACAGGAGGAAATGTCACCGCAACTGCTGCAACTGATCAGTCACCGCGACATGTGTGACTTGAAGTGAAAGACCAAAAAATGGCTTGTGCTGTCACCAAGAAGGTCACTCCAGGGCAACATTTGAGATGTCTCCCAACAAGGAGACAACTTTTTCATCTGGAAGTCCCGGGGGATGTCAGTGCATTGTGGCAGTTGCGTGGACTTCTTGGAGATGTCTGTTCAGTTGCAGAGACGTCTCTTTGATGTTTCCACGTTGTCTCGGAGAGGTTGGGTACAAAATTATCCTCCACGTGACGTGGCCGCAACTGATTGAGATATCACAAAGACGTTGGGGAGATGTCTCCAAGGCCAGTTGAAGACTGGAAAAACTAAAAGACTCTGAAAAGTCTCCAAATATATTAAGGCCTATTTTGGAAAAAAAGACACAGGGATTTTTCCACAAAGATAGTCAAGGTCATGAATAACAAAGACAGACATTTTAGGGTTTCGCATGCTGTAATGTCAGATGACTTCATTTATAAGTGTTCAAAAAGTTATGTAATTTCCCATAGTTTATCTCATGTCTGTTCATATTTAAACTTTTACAGTGCATACCGCTAATTTCAATTTTTATGTTCGCTCGCTGATCCTTTAACTCAAAATGACACTCCATACAACAGCTGTGTGGTAAACTTCCAAAGACTGCCAATAAAACACACAATTTTCAATGAGCTTACATGTATAGGAAGAGTACATTTACTGTTATATGTAGTCAATCACCATGCTGGGAGTAAATTACAAGGTCAAGGTAGGCTCCACCTCCATAATCATGTGTAAGTGTTTCACGGTCAACCTGTTGCAAATTTATACCCAAAATACAGTAAACCTTGTTATAAGTTAATTATATCTAGATGCTGAATGATATCTGTGCTGGATTTGGCTATTCATGATGTCAGAAACGCATGTTGTAGGAATTTGAATCAAGTTTTGTGTAGACTGAAAAAAAAAATGACTCGACTGGCATGAAGCATGTTTCTACAAAGTGTTTCAGACATTTGTTTTGTTTTGTTTTTGTTTTTTGTTGTTGCAAGTCTGATAGCCTTCTATGGAATCAGTCGGTCCAACTTTTTTTTTTTTTTAATAAATTCTTTGCCTTTGTAGAGCTGATTAATTTCTAGTAATTAAGTCTAGTCCTTCCGCCCACCTTCTTGTGTTAGACTGCCCTGTCTGGAGTAAACAACATTCCAACCAACTGCTAATCCACAGGGTCAACAAAAACAACTTTGCCTGAGGAACCAGTGGGTACACATTATGCGCCCATCAGGAGCAGACTGCAGCATTAATCTGGGGAATTAATTGCAGTCCATGCATTAGACACATGTTTACAGATGGCTTTGTTGTTATTGTTGATGCCTATGTAGTCATTTGTTGTCTATTCCATGAAGGTCGCACTCTGGATTCAAAGAATGCTATGTGTCAGGACAGAAATAAAGATGTAAAATCTAATTAATGCATTTTTGGTGAAGGAGCACTCCCTGCAAAATGGCTAGATTTGAAGTTTGGGTGCAGAGTGACTGTCAGAAATTTGACAAAAAGTGTGCTTGATGTGGTGAAATACACAGAAAAGGACAAATTCAGCTCTTTGAGTCTTTGCATTAGCACTATAGACCCTATTTCTGGAGGAAAATGTATTGAAAAGGAACCTCTCATGATTGTGCTCTCTCTCCACAGACTAATAATCACTGGAGTAATAGCTTTGATTCGATTGGTCTGCAAATAAAAGGCGGACTCTGGGTCAGTATGAAAGGAACGATTGGATGTAATGTGAGTTGTCAAGCATTAGGACGACGTTATGACAAACATTACGTCTGATGTGCCACCAGGGACAGGAAATACGAGTCTGTCTGTATCTTTGTGTTCAGTGAAGAAAAACTACTAAGATTTGTGTTGTCTATATTCTCAATGGAATATAAAACAAAAGTGATATATTCCATCGATGAGTACGAAGCAGGATTACACCTGAATGATTGTATATTGACTAATCTTTGAAGAGGATATAAGAGCACAGTATGTTGCTTCTATTTGTAAGTTTTATCATATTGTGCCAGTTTATCACATGAATCAAATGAAAATACGACTAAATACCCATCTGAGCTGAATTTGTCAGGAATCATTGGTCATTTAACTGAAAAAAAGTCTGCTTAGTCCTATAAATGATTTGAGATTCTGTCTTCCAGGATTTACTCATTCATTCTCTTGCCAAGCATACAAGTCGTTCGCCTTTGCACTGCCCATTTGTGACAATGAATGGTTTTCTCACACACAAGTGTTGGGACGTTGTAGTGTGACATCACATTTCAACTTTTATAGACTGTGTGAAATTTCTCAGTAAATTTATTTTCTGACAAGATGACCAGGATTGAAGAGATGGCAAATTCCTTGGTGTAATGCCAAACTGCACCTCTAGGCTAATGACCTGTAATTCAGCATATAACCCAACACAAGTCTTCGACAGTTGAACCTTTTGAAAGCGCAGTCTGTCAACGCGTGTTGTATTGTTGACAAGAAGAATGTCCTTTCTGTGTTTCTTTCACCAACAACGATCCAAATTACGGTCTTAGAGTCTTACATAATTGATCCCCCCCCCTCCCCCCAGCTCTTGGAGTTGGTCCTGTTCGAGGAATTTATACAGAGCTTTCAGTCTGAACGGGCAGACCAAAGTGAAAGGGATGAATGGCCTATTGGTCCCTTACCCCATCACATGCATTCACCCCATTGCATCATAGAAAAGTTGAAGAAACTTGGATCTGCCCTCCTCTCAGAGCAAAGCTTTCTTCCTCATATTTTTTTTTCTTTCTGTCTCTGCTTCTCTTTCTCTTTCTCTCTTACATACACGTATACACATATCTGTGATACACATATGCAAATATTCACCCACACACAACTTCTTTTACTTCCTGATGATATGATTCGTATCAAATGAAAAGCAAGACAACATGGGAATGTCCTTTGTTTGGAAATGCAAGATAATCGTCATGCCCTACAGCCCATCAACTTGGTTTGATGTCTTGTTTTGATTCGGTGGAGGATTAAAACATTCCACAAGCAAGCTATGTTATCACTACCCTGACTTTTCTCCCTATCTTCCAAGTGATCTTAAAATTCTGTATATGAGAGGTCATTGACCACATTAGTGTATAGTGAGTGAGCATGTAGTGAATATTACAGAGGTGTTTTTGTTTTTGTGAAGAACTGTTCAGTTGCCATATATGGATACGTGTGTATGTGGGCCACAATGTACATGAAACATTCATCCCTGTAGTAAGAAAACTGGGAGCTTATCATACCATGATAGTCCTTCTGTAATTTGTGCCCGATTAAGCATGGCTTCATACTTCCTTTCTGTAGTGTATAGTGTTTTTGGTTGTGTTTATGTGTTTTGTGTGGATATGTACATGTATGTGTTTTTGTTTTTCGTAGTGGTATTTTTTTTTTCTTTGTGTGTGTGCCATGTGTGTTTGTGTTTGTGTGAGTCATATGCATGGCTGGATGATCTCTCCTTGATAGGACGGGCAGTTTGTACTGGTACTCATTGGCAACTTCTCGGTAGCCAACCGGATGTGAAATTTGCGGGAACTTTCTGAAGACACGCTGGCAAAACTACAAGACCAGTAGCTTCAAACCGTTCATGTGATGGCACCTAAATGCTCATCTGTAGTAGTGCCTATTTTGCAGGGTTTTTTTTTTTTTTAGTCTTTTCTTCAAATGGGTGCCGTTTGTGAATTTAAAAACATGTGAAAATATTAACTGTGATCCCGACATGGAATGCGACATGCACACGTACATGTACTGGTACACAGTAGGACTTAGGCCTATATGAACAGAGTTTGTGATAATACTCTACTCCATGATTGCTAATTTGCAGAACTGTCTGAAAGTCCCTATCCATGAAAAATTAGACTCTAACTTTATGGTGTATACAGTATTCAACTCTCCTGTCTTTCATCACAAGCAGATAAATGTACTTTACTTAGTTGTATTCATGAAAAAAAAAAAAAACAGAAACATAATATATTTGGGTTTTTTTCAGGGAGACATATGTGTAATGTTTAATAAAAGGTAAGTTATATTCCCTTTCCTTCATTTTATACAGAGCACAGTGGTATCTCTTGTGTAATGATGTCATCAGCAGGAAAAAAATCTCAGAGGTCATTGCCCTTTTACTGCTTCTGCTAGTGTTGTTTTGTATAATAGTACTTATGCAAGATTTCATTATTTATTCAAGTTGTCTTTTTATGCCTCTGCCATGAAGTGTTTTCCTTCTGTTCTTTAGTAATGCAGGCACTTGTTTATGTCGGACATATCCTTACTTTTTATTTTCAGTGTCTGAACTCACAACCTGCTCATACGATTGTCGTTTTTTTCCCAGATATCTCACAGACGGTCTGTGATAGCAGTTGTCAAATAGTGTATATTCCCTCTTAAAACCTGATCATCTATTCAATGAAAGGTTATCAACCTCCCACTCGAAATCTCTTTTTCACAGAATCTGAGATTGGGTTGACCGCTTTCTCAGTTTCTACACTGAGGGGTGCACAATATGTCCCGACAAGGGGCGGAAAGAACAAAACACATTTGTGAGGGGTCACTCGCGTGGAAAAGTTAGGGCTTGGTGTAGGTAAACATGAACACCTGTGGTTGAGATCATGCGCTACCAAACTAGATTTCTTATGGTGGAGTAGGATATTTGCTGATGTTTTATGTTGCTGTTAATGTGAATTCATATCCCATAGGTTTAGCTGTGTCAATTCAAATTTATGTAAAGTTGACACCGTGAGAAGTTGACTTGATTGACAAGCAGTTGTTTTCTTTATAGTATCAAACTGTGTCTTTGCAGGTTCCTCTCAAAATGAAACAAAGAGAGCATGTAGTAAAGACAAAAGAGAAATTATGACGATGTGAACAAGAACATTAAGCTCGTAACTCCACTGTGGTTGTGATGCTAGTCAAGCCAGATATACAATATACAAGTTGTAGTAGGACCAATGTGCTTTTTATGGAGATGCATTTCCCACTTGACAATGCTGAAATTGCCCACCCATAAATGCTTCTTAACCCATTGAAGATGAGTCCAGAGAATACTTGGGCAGGTGTGTATGGGAAATGTGTGTTATAGCAAAATCAGTCCATCTTCAAGGGGCTAAGAATTGATCCTAGCTGGGTCACTGCCATCCTTCCTTGCCTTCACTTGCAGCTCCCCCAAAACTTGACATGCAAAATCAATTCATCGCTCCAGTTATACCCACGCGGTCAATGCCCAGAGATACAACAAGATATTGATTAGTTAATTTGGCTATTAGCTGGCCTCGACCGATTATTTTGCAAACTGGTATTCTTTTGAACTGAAGATAGCCTTTATACCTCTTTCTTTCTTTCTTTCTTTTTAATCAAGGACAGTGTTCTGTACAGTTTGAAACTATGTAAAAACTCTCAGGAGTCCTTTATTCCCATGAAAACTGGCTTGCAGCCAGGATATGATAAATGGGAAAAGTTTCTGCAGCGAACAAGGTTAATTTTAAAATGTGTTTTATAGTCATCACACAATTACAAGTAAACCTGAAAAGTCCATCTCACCACTCATCCTCCTTTTTTTTGGATGCCAGTGATTAATTTCTTGTGTCACTTCATTGAAGATGCATTCAGAGGGTTTGAAGAGAGTATTGAGCCACGGTGACTAGAATTCATTTGACACCGAAAAGGAAGCAGGGACATGAAAATTGCCTCCTTTAGTCGAAGTTTGCAAGGCCACAGGAGCCAGAAAGACCTTGTCAAAATGTCAAGGAGTGTTACATCTGAGAGAAAATTTGTCATTTGAAAGATGATAGTTGCGAATAGATCACTCAAATTATGATTAGTTCAGACATGTGTAGAATGACGAATTCAAATTACAATCATGAATTGCAGTTCTTATTTGCAGGGGAATTCTGGTTCAAAGAATCACTCCAAATCACAATATGAATTCCTGTGTATACAGCTTTACCTCTAGAACATGATTAGGGAGGTGGAGTTTATGTCACTCTCCAAACCCCTTCTGCCGATAAACCATGTGCCACTCGCGTATGAATAGTTCATACTGTGGGTCGATGCAGAGCGGCCACTGCACTCGGCTAAACATGCAATTGCAAGTATGATCGATAAAGTACAGGGGATCAGGCTGCACTTCCTTTCAAGAATTTATTCACACTAAAATTATGTTTTCTGAGGTAAGCCTTACCTTGTGTACAATCCAATCATTCTTACAAGGAATTACATGCAGTCATCATTCTAATCTTCATTCCAATAGTGACTTTTCTCTTTATGTTTAGCCACTTGTTCTGATGTGCCCCGTACTTTCTCTGACCCAGGACTATCGTTAATCCCATACCAATTTTTTCAGCTCTTTACACTCGCCAATAAATTCCGTACTATCTCTTGTCCGGGGCTAAAGAGAAAACTGACCTTTTTAGACTCGTATTTCTTAGCCCCGTACTTTCCAAACCACATGTATATTCATGATAAGGCTGTGCACTGTACAAGTACACGCACGCACCGGCAGCACTTGATTACCTCGTTTCTGATTGGTCAGTGGGGGGTCAGACTTCGTCTCTGTCGCTTAGCCGCGGATTATTTTTTCGTTCTGTTTACACTCGCTTCCTTGGCACCGCAATTGCGGTGCTAACCCTGCTATTTTGCAGGGCCAGATAGTACGGGATTATCAGTGGGGCTAGCCCACTTTCGCAAAAACAAGTGTAAACAGAAAGTGGGCTAAGGAAAGTCCGGTACCAACGGTGGGGCTAAGGCCCCCCCTTAGCCCCACCGTTGGTACGGGACTAAGCAAAAATTTGCAAGTGTAAAAAGCCCTTCTGTCTATGACCACTTTGAAGAAGAATTATTTTGAAAACTTAATCCCTCATACCCAAGCCAGAATAGATAGACCCTTATATATGAAAGACAAACAAAAAGATCAGCATTAAAGGTAGGGGATACCTTTTACAGACCTCCCAAAATGCAGCAAAACATTAAATATGAACCTCAGGGGACTTGTTTAGGCCACTGCTGAGAAATTTGGAAGTCAACAGTTATCTACAATTTGAATAATGCACAAAACTCAACTGCTCAGTAGTTCTGTGTGTCAGCCACACTTAGCCTTTTTTTTTTTCAGTCTTCTGTATTTTTCATCTATAAACACAAATCTAAAAGTGTAAGAGCTGATGTAATAACATTTAGAGTGTGTGGCAAGAATGTATATTATAGAAATGTTTGTAAGTTTTGATGAACTTTCTTCACAAAATATACATGATTGACACACATGCAGTGCATGGGTCTGCAAAGGTAGCCTAGTAATGTACTGGAATTTACGGTGAGCCCCGAAAAAATTCAATTCAAAATCTAACGGTCAATAAAAATGTACTAAATGTTACCTTCCACTTTCAATACTTTATGGGAGTTTCTAAAATGATACTATCATCTTCAACATACCACTGTATTTATACAACTCATCATTTAAGGCATGCAAATGGGATTCCCTACCTTTAAAGGTCAATACAGAGCTTGCTATACCTCCTTAATATTACTCTGTCCGTTCACCCAATCAACCCAACCATGCTTCAAATCCTTTTCCAGCTAAATTGTTCTCTCAGCACCTTGTTTACAGCTGGGACCGCCCCTGTGGTATCCACATAATCAGGAGGGATTCTTGGGTCAAACCCCCATAATCTTCATCAAGGAACCAATGTTATTTAGAGGTATCAGAAGAAGACCTGAAAGGTCATCAACCCCTAAAATCCCTAGCCCACCTCCCCCCCCCCCAAAAAAAAAAAAAAAAAAACCCAAACTAAAACAAAAAACAAAACAAAAACAACAGAGACTACATGTATATACATGCATCTGAATAAGTGATATTGCCAGATATGTATTTTTGGAAAAGTTTCCCTTGTTTAATTATGAGTAAATTCTGTCAACAATCACTGACTAATCCCTGAAATTCATTTAAGACAGGGCATAAACAAAACAGTTCCATTTAGCAGTATTCAAGTATGGTGCAAAATAAATGGAATTGAAGTTACATATGTTTGAGTTTTAGAGTGTGATATAAGGTTATGAGTAAGGGATTGATCTCACCCGTAATCTCAGTTGATGACAGAAATCAAAGTAAATGCATCATAGAAAGTTAATGACAGGTTCAAGGGGTGGAGTGATTCTATCAGACCCACTAGAGAGGACCAAGTATACCTCACTTGACCTCTCTGCCACCCTCTTAACATCTTGATAGGGGGGGGGGGATATATGGATGGTGTTGGTCTGGACCAGTTATTTGTGCCCAGGAGGAAAGATCATGCCAGAAAAAGGTGTGGAGAAGAGGGGACAGGAAGCAGAAAAAGAAAATTTCGCGAAGACATTTTCTGCCCCCGGCGGGGACATGTTTTCAAGTCAAGAAAGAAAAAAATGCGAGGAGAAAAACATTTCGTGAAGAGACTTGGACTGGTATTGTGAGTGGTCTTTTGTTAAAACTTTAGATGGTGCTTTTGTTAGTAAGAAGAGGTCTTTTAACCTGTTGATCATCTGTTTTGACATAATGAGTATGGTAACTTTCAAAGCATTTGGTCCAGAATACATTCATGGTTTATTTGATGTGTACAACATTGAATACACAATGAGCTGTTTTTGCCTTGTTGTTGGCAGTTTTTTTTTTTTTTTTTTTTGGGGGGGGGGGGAGGGGCAGGAAAGGGGGGAAATTTGTTTCAGTTTTTGGCAAGATCACCGCAGGGAACGGTAACAGGAACCAGGAATGTGGCATTTCATCAGTAGACAGTCAAGTGTTGCATCTGTCTGCTCTGCATGTCACGACACATTGTACAAATTATGAACAGGAAGTGAAACTATTGTCTGAGGTCTGTCCACAAACAAACTGCATGGGAGAGATTTACGATTCTAAGAACCCGCTACTGAGAAACTTTCTTTAAAAACAAGGCAAAACTGAAAAGAAGAAAAAAAATTATGTTTAGGCTGCATCGTCCAGAACAAACAATGCCAACTTAGTTTGAAGGGGACAGGGAAGAGAGAGAGAGAGAGAGGTGAGGGGGGGGGGGATAGAAAAGCAGCAAAATGCGGTTATTCAAGTATCATAACTGCGCACAAGTCTTCATGTGTTATTGCTGCTAAAATGCCATTTGACGTATCCACCTTCTCCGTAAAAGAACTGAATGCTGGACTATTATTCGTTACAGGAGGGGGTGTTGTAAGTGTGATTGTTATTTGTTAGGGCCACCTGATGAATTAAACAGACCACCTAACGGTCCCTAAGGGGACTCTGGTAGTTATTGCTTTTATTTCCCCTTCCTAATGATTGCTTTGACCCCATAAGGTGCTGTGCAGAGATAGTGCACTGTTTTGTGGTTGAGTTGTGTTTGATGGTGCTTGAAATTCTTTTCCTGTCATTACGAATGTTCCTAGTTTTTTTCTTTCTGTATCCCAACAAGTAGTTACTCATTATTACTCCGGAAATTACACAATTTCTAGACAAATGGATCCATTACTTTGGCCCCGGCATGTATGTAAGGGTAGAAAAGGAGAAGTATAGGCGTTGATGTTTTTAACAAAATGAACCCCTGTTTATTGCTGAAAGGTGCCTACTAGAGTGATTATGTTCTTGTTTGAGCTGGGAATGTTTCTAGCACCAGTTCTGAATCAAGACAGCATCAGAAACTGGGCTAGGTGTAACGGTACGCTTGGAATTTAAATTGCCCCAAGATATTTGGTGTAGGTCGTATGTGATGTTAAACATTTTTATTTTTATTGTTGACTTGTCTACTGTGTGCTTGACAGAAAAGGTCGCATCTCTAGTGTTTACTTCATTGCTATCCTGTTTTTAAAGATTCATTGCCCCAAAAATATGTATGGATTCAGTAAAAGAAAATTGTAGTGTCACAGTAAATACAGCAGCATAAAGAAAATATAAAAGGAATTTTCTGACACCATTTCAAGATGTGATTGTGAAAAAGAAGGAAGTTTGCAATTAAGTAATTTTCTTTTAATTTCTTTTAAACCTTGACTAGGCCAAGAGCCAGAGTGTTTACCAATGTTGATTTCATGCAGGGAGGTGAATTTTCCACATCCCCCTTTGGATGAACAAAGGCTTACAAAAACCTGAGTGGCTATACAAATGAAGACTGTTAGCTCAAAGAAGAGAGGCCATTATATCGCTGTTGTTCCAGGAGCTACGGCCTTGTAAAACACTGACCACCCTGGGAACTGCCATTGTCGTACCATGAAAGCCACTAATCCCGAAGAATTTTTCTTGTGCACTTGAGTATCTTTTGTCAGAAAATGGAGCGTAATTTCCCAGAGAATGGCAAGTTCAAAGGTGAATCAATACTGCTCTGCATACCATTCTACTTTAAAGGCTGTGATGTGTATTGCAAGACAATACCAGCTGGTAGCAAAGTGGCAGGGAGCCATGTCAATCAGTTTGGGTTCTTTATTAGATGTCTTTAAGTGCATTTCTGACTCCATTTTCGTAAGCCTCCTCATAATGACCATCACTGAATAAGAAAGATGTACAGTGAACTTTTTGCTGTCTCCGAGGAGATTTACAGCAAGTTTACAAACTTGTTTACCCTTAACTATGTGTTTACAATCATCTCCTGGATATGAGATGTGTGTGTTGGTACTTGGATGGGATAAGTGAATGCCTCATTACCAATTAGTGCATCTCCATCCCAAGCCCACACGGTCCTCCTTGAAAAAGAACAGTTAATGTCTCCTTTGTTTGTTTTTTGTTGTTGTCTTCCCTACCCCTCATTAGTCTTAGAGAATATCAGCCATCACAACTTGTTATAAGAAACTATAAAGCTGATGTCAAGTCATTAGCACAAAATGTGAAATTAATGTCACTTGCCCATGTTTCAGTCAACAGCCATTATTTCATTACACTACAACCAGATGGAGAAAAAGCAACTTCAGATAGTTCATTAGGGCATGTTTTTGACAATAAATTACACAACGATTGATAGAGAGTTGGCAACAGTGGTCCACCCCATCTCACCTGAGATATGTGGGGGGGGGGGGGGGTGCTAGCTTTACCTACCAGCCTCTAATTGTATGCCTCATTTGGTCTCATCTGTTCTCCTTTTTGGCCCCCTTTATACCCCAGGCCGGTAATGACCCCATTACCAATACCTCATCATTTGGCACTTGTAACCTGCCAGAAAATGTGTTTCTCAGTGTGACCTACTGAAGCACTCCTGTAAGTTGTTGAAAGATGTGGTACCATTTTTTCCCCCCTCATATATATCTTCTCTTTTATTTGTATGATTTGGCAGGGATTTAGAAGGAAAAAACAGCATGACAAATAAAATTTCACGCTGATACATAAAATGAGCACAATTATCCTTTCTGTGACACTGGTGGTAAAATGAAAGGGATGACAGAACACATCGGTGCATGGCTCAACTCATGCTACAAGTTGTTTTATTTTGGGTTGAAACTTATCTACCTCTTATCTGACAGTGTCATCATAACCAAGCCATCTTTTCTGATAGCAAGTGACATATATCTATTGTTGTTGGACACATGCACAGATATATTGTATACTCTAAAAAAAAAAAAAAAAGTCACCAAAATAATTGTAGAGTTGTAATGTATCAGCTGACTCCAGGGGGACAGAATATCAATTTTACTCTGGCTAAAGAATCCTCTTTCAAGAAAGAAATGGCATATATAGTGACATTGGAAAGAAATGATAAATTCATCACATTTTGTGTGGGGACAGGTAATCAAATATCTCTTCTAG
This sequence comes from Diadema setosum, assembly GCF_964275005.1. Taxonomy (NCBI): domain Eukaryota; kingdom Metazoa; phylum Echinodermata; class Echinoidea; order Diadematoida; family Diadematidae; genus Diadema; species Diadema setosum. The sequence goes on from NC_092695.1 coordinate 22,324,736, forward strand.
TTTTCTCTGTATATGTTTTATATTGTTTGTGTTTTGTTTTGCTTTGCTTTGTTTGTTTTGTTTTTTTTTTCTGGTCAGGAAGGTAGAAATGGGATGGTGGGGTCCCCACTTGGGATGCATCTACAAAAGAGCTTTTCAATCATGTAGTAGAAGTAGAAAGAGTTTTTAACTGTTCAATTCATCATTTACAGGAAATTAAAGATTCCTTGTGTGTCTGTGTAATTTTAGTAAGGTGGTGACATAAGACACTGTTTCTCCAAAATCAGCAAAGCAATAATAAATACTCTAATTGCACTATATCAAGTGCCTGGTCAAACGTTTTGAAGAATCAAAAAGAAGGTGAAAGCTCTTCAGTATTCAAATGTAAGAGAGATTAGTAAGCATTCTGATTTTTTGCATCCCTGACAAGCACTGATATTATAAAGGTTTATATATCCTGCTCGTCATCCAGCTCAATGGTAGGTTTGGGCAATGCAATTTTGAAATTCTTGAGAAAAATTGTAATTATTGTCTCACCCCCCCCCCCCCCCCCATAGTGGCAAATGGTTGCAGACATGATGTGTTTTACTTAACTTTGTGAGCAGCAGAATAAATCAGTGCTTACATTACATCACAGAAGACAAACCCCCCCCCCAAAAAAAAAAAAAAAAAAAAAAAAAATTGTGACCCTGCCTTCCCTGAACCACTGTGATTAATGCTGTCTCGCGAGAATGGCGGCGAATAAATCTTTGGCGCTAATTTGCCATCATTCTGCCCTGTCCCAGGCCAGGATCTCTCTACTGCATTTGACCTTGTCGAGCAGCAAGCAAAAATATTGCTCCAGTGATTGTGGTCTGTCTGGTAACGTTGGGTAGCTGCATTCTTCGTTTCAGGGAAAATTTACAAATTATCTGCTGTTAATTTCACGGACTTGCATCCATGCGCTCTGTTGAAATTGACACAGCAGGCGTCGCATTGTTTACGACTGAGCGGTTGGGATGAGAAATATGAAGGGGGGTAGTCTGAAAATTACTGACATGTGTCTAATCAAATAGACAACTAAGAATTGACGGGCATCAATTTCTTTGGCAGCAAAAAAGAAAAGACATTGATGATGGGAGACAGGCATTGTAGACCTGTTGCACGAGACCCAGAAGTCTAGAGCAGTGGAGCAGCCAAGCTTTTGTTCTTGATATTCATCTAGATGTGAGGGTATGCAACCTTGCCTGTGGGCATTTAGCACGCATGGAATCAAACGTTCGTACAATGTGTTGAGATTTGATCATCATTATAAGTTCGGAGCAAGAAGAGCCCCATGCAAAGTCTTGTGGAATTAGTGCTGCTCTACTTCTGAACAGATGATATCGCTGTAATACGTTCTCATATGTCACCCCTTTAACTTATTGCCTACAGAGGACAGGGGTACAATGTATGAAACTTGTGGGGACTTACCGCATCTCAGAAGTAAGGGGGTACACCACTTCTTTCATGTCTGATGCAGACTGGGGCATTGTTTGGTCACCGTAACAATCAAGGATTATCTAAAATTGTCATCATTTGCAATATAAGCTATGCATAGGGGAGAAAGAATTTGAAACGATGTGAATTATTAATATAATTATTATTACTATCATTATTATTATCATCATTGCTAATTATAATAATAATAATAATAATGATGATGATAATAATAATCATAATAATAATAATAAAAATTATAGTTATTATTATTATTATTATTACTACTACTACTACTACTACTACTACTACTATTAATATTATTATTATTATCATTATTATCACAATTATTATTGTTCTTATTCTTATTATTATTATTGCTATTATTGTTATTACAGATGGGTACCAATCTGTTAGCCTTTAATGAGATTATAAAGTATCAACTCATGTATATATCTATGCCAGGGCTCGACACTAACGGTGGCCCGGTGGCCCGGGGCCACCAAAAACGCACGTCGGGCCACCAAAATTTCAGAAATGACAAATGTGGTGGCCTGATCGGGCCACCAAAAAAGGTCGGATGTTTGCCTTTGGGCCACCAAAAATAAAAGTTAGTGTGGAGCCCTGTCTATGCTCTCTGAAACGTATTTGCCATGTGGTAGTGTTGAAGATGTCACGATTTGTATTTGTTTGTGGCTAGTCTTATGAAACAATGCATTTCCACAATGATTCTGATCTACAAAGATAAGCCTGATCAGGCGAGATAAGGGATGGCCTCACGTGTGTGTGCTGATCTTAAGAGATAAGAGAGTCTGCACAGCGACGTTACGCAAAGAAAAGTATGACAATTGCTTTTGTAATAATGTGAAGGACACCAGCATACCACACAAAAGCACGCGTGATGCCTTGCCGTCGTACTGTTACCACATTCAGTCCTGTTATGTGTGACTGCGTGAGCTGGGAAAATTTGACAGATCCATACCATGGGTAGGGGAATGTAGGGGTGGAAAAATGTTTGATTGATATGAAAAAATAAAGAACAAAATAATGAGGACAATGGAGCGAAGCTAACATTTTGATGGATGGGGAAAGAAAAAGACAAGAAATAGGGAGGCAGCCCTCCAATCTATGAATTCCTGCTTCCTGTTTATTCAGAGAATAAATAGTGAGGAACATTTGAATGCCTGAGTGTTATTTTGTGGGATTATAGTGCGAGGCGCCACATTGCTGTTTGAGCATGCTCTGGTCGGTGTTTGGTTACAATGCTTGACACGGAAAACATGCCATGTAGTGCTATAACTCTCACCAGCAGGTTCAACATGTTTTCGTCCCTACTCAGTGCGGTAATTTAAGCCAAAGAGAGATATGTCATATTTTGTTGTGGGCCGCAGCTTCATTTCTAGAGAAGGGAGTGAATGCGTTGACACGGCCATTGTCATAATCAATACAGGTCAGAATTCGCAGAACTTATTGATGGCTGGTGCATGACCAGTAGAAATTGAATCATGAGGAATATGCACAATGACATTAATCTGTGCCAATAAGTTTTGAAATGTTGATCTACAATACCCCATCTAGAATGATGTCTTTGGAGAAACTCTGACAGTCTACATACACACATGCTTGTATTTATCTTTCTGCCTTTCTGTTCAAGCAGTATATTGAATCTATTCTTATATACATACAATTACAACTGCAATAATTATATTTTGCATTTTATCATACTTATGTTTTTCTCTTAGTTTCGAGGTGTGCCACAAATATATTAAAAACACTGTGTGTGTCCGTTATCTTCCCTTCCTCACTGTTGGGCGCCCTTTAATGCTAATAGCGATACAGTTGAACCTCTCGTATCCGGACAAGTCGGGACCGGGCTCATCCGGATAAGGGATTTGGCCGGATATGGGAGACTCAATGCTTTAAACATCTACATATACATACACATGTACTGATGTAGCCCATTGTAGTACCAAATGTAGTAATGTGTATACTGCAACCCTTTTACACTCCCACAGACCCCAAAATAGAGGTTTGTGTTTGCAAGAATGAAATCATTTTCTTTTATAAATTCTTGGGATGATTTACCTAAATAATTATTAAGAAATGTATCAAGTATATGTAATTCATGTGTGTTTGTGTAGGAGTTCTCATGGAGTTGGGAATTCCCCTTTCCTCCCGTAATTATAATAAAAAATAAAAAAAATCACGGCGAGATTGCGTCCGTATAATAGAGAGATCCGGATAAAGGGAGGCCGGATAATAGAGGTTCAACTGTATGTCATTCCATCTGATTGATTGTTTAGACCAAGTATTCTATCAACACACGGTAGGATGGAATAATGGATTTTACAGTCTCTCACAGCGTGCATGAGTGACTACAGCTAAATCATAGATTTAGGGGGTAATGTGGACTTGGAAGGTCACGATCAGTGTTGAGGCTTTTGACCGGATTTCCACCAGTTCTAGCCTCAGACCACTTGTTAACAGTCAATGTCGACTTCTCAATTACTCTCCTTCAGTCCACTCTACTCCCTCTCCTCCCCTTTACAGTTTTAGTGAAGGTCAATTCTGGCACCAGGGATGAACAGAACTAAAGAGGAAGGAGAAAGGGGGGAGGGGAGATTATATCAATGCTAATTTTTGTTTTCCATTAGGTTAAAGGGATGGTACAGTATTGGTGGAGATGAGAATTGGGCTTCTAACTTTTTGCAAGATACCAAGAAAACAATCATGATATAGTACAGAGCATACCATTTTAAGAGGAATTCAAAGTTTATTTGATAAAAATCGGGTTTGGAATGACTGAAACATCCAAAAAACGAAGTAAAACAAAGCAATCGTAATAAAGTGTGAGTCCCACACTTTATTAGAATCGCTCTTTTTTGGATATCTCAACCATTTCAAAACCAATTTTCATCAAATAAATGTTGAATTCCTCATAGAATTATATGCCCTTTCATATTTCATAAGAGGTTTCTCATTTTCTCACCAAAAAATGTTAAAACCTGAAATTAGGTCTCAACCAAAACTATACGATCCCTTTAATCATGGTAGATGCTTTTCTTGTGTGGTCTTTATTGTTCCTATCTTTTCATTGGCCAAAATATTTTATATGATTTTGTATGTATGATTATGAGGTTGGAGGGGTGTATTTATGAGTTCAGGTATGTATATTTCCATTGATGATATTATCTTAAATGCAAAAAAAAAAAAAAAGGGGGGGGCATGCAGGCAGTACAGATACATTTCTCATACTCAGGTAGGTAACAAGTCCTGAGCTCCCCCCCCCCTTCCCCAAGAATCCTTGAGGTTTTTGATCTCATATTATCTTTATTAGGTCTATGTAATCTTCTTGTATTGCATTCAAGATGTCTTTTATCATTATATTGGACAGAAATTAATGTTGTGTATTTCCCTTTTGTTTTTCTCTCTTTCTCTTACTCTTCCATGTTTCCCACTTTCATTAACCTGCCGTGGCACCCAATCATCCTCCGATCGTGTGGCCACATTTACAGGTAAGTGAGAAAGACTCCAGAAATGTATTTGCTTGTCATAGTCCTGCATTCACTGAGGCACTTCCCACAGTCCCAAATTTCAATCATTGTAGCCACCATGGTTACAGTGGTGCCACAACCAATCATCACTGAGGATTTACTGGTCGTTGCTATGGCAACTATCTGAAAGTTTTTTCCTGCCAGTATCTTTGTGAAACTGGCCCTCGGGTCCTTCATGAACGCGACAGGTTGCAGTTGACCTACCAGAGGTCACGAGAGCTGTGTTTTTCGTGCTTGATGCGGTGTCTGTAATTGCCTCATTCATCAGGAGCTGCTAAAATTCCTAGACCCCATCGCACACCCTCAAATTTTTTAATGACGATGAGATTAAGGGATCAGGAGAATTAGGGACAGGCATATAGGCCGGCAGTTGTTAGCACATCCCCATTGAATCTGGAGTGCAGCAACAATAACAACAACAGTGACAAGAAACCGTGAGCTGTTCAATACTTGATATGTCGCACCTACAGGAGTCCAATGGGAGTGGGGCAATAGAATGTGCTTGAAAATCAGTTGTAACATTCTAAATTGCATTCAAATTGAGGTGCAATTTGCGCTGAATTTATAAGCGGCCTTGGAATGTGGGGCTCGAGTGAAATAGATACTTTACCTGCATTTGGACAAGATGCAAAGTGTGTTTCCGTGACGATATATCATCATCTTTGGTTTTGTGTGGAGGAAAAAAATGTAGTTTGTGGGAGATGTTTGCTGCAAGTCGACAGTAGTTCTCCCTAATCTCAGGTATGCTCCCCCAGGGCGGGATGACTTCAACAGGTTTCTTTGACATCATCACACCTTGGCTTACCTTAAAAGGTGTGATGGTGGAGGGGGGGGGGGGTGAAGGAGTGAAGTAATGGAATGTCGACATTAACACCGATGGCATGAAGGCATGAACATCGAGCAACCAGAATGTTGCAATGTGCAATCTTACAAGAACATTCCTTGGGTAAGCCAGCCTCCCATTTTCACTAAGAACAAGCAAATTTTGGGAGATGATGATAGAGCTATTTTGCACACTTTACCTGTTTGTAATCCAGGAGTTAAGTCGAAGGAAAGAGAACCAGAGGGTTTCTTTTGTTTCCCTGCAGAATGAGTTGCATTTGACTACAGGGCAGAATACCAAAAGCTTTTTGGAGTCTATTCCCAAGCCTCTGTTATGGAATGTGATCACCAGCAGTTCATGGTTCAGTCCTGTCAATAAAAAATAGTGTAGGGGGATGAGATGCAAGGCAATGCTCTAAACAAAGACTGAAATTTAAGATTCCATCCAGCAATGAGCAAGGAAATAAGTGGGTGAAGGAAATAGAAAAAGCAATAAGAACTATCAATGGCACGTAAGTGTCTAAATGTAGATTTATTTGTAAATAAAAAGGTCACTTCAGGGATACGATTGTTTTGGTAATTGCAGAAGTAGGCTTCAGGGAGACAGGGCACAGTTGAACAGAGGGAACTCCTGTACATAATCCGTGTGGGGGAATGCAACTATTCTGAAAGTGATACTGATTAAATCCAAGGGGGGTAGAAAGCCGACACGGAATTTCGCAGACAGTACAAATATGTTTTGATTTTTTTTTTTCATTTTAATTCATTGCTGAGCTCTTTCCACTTGGCCGCTTTTTCGGTACCACCAGTCTTTTCTTTATTTACCTCTCAGTATTTGCTCATGTCGAGAGTCATTAGCTGTAGGAGGTAATTGCGAATAATAAGCGGGATTTCGAGGTATGCATCCCCCATAGTCTGGCTTTAAGTCATTAAAAAAAAAGAAAGATGTATATACAATGGATACAATGATTGATTTATGTTGCAGCACAGTTTGCAGTGCTTCATCAAGAGTTCTATACCCTATGATCTAAGACTCCGTTTACAGTGCGGGGCTGGGCCGAGCCGCGGCCGAGCCCAGCCTCAATTGCGGGGCCGAGCCCCGCAATTTTATCCGTTTACACTGCCGGGCTCGGCCGCACTTTTAATTGTAATTGTTTTTAATTGTAATTTTACGTGTAAACAAATGCAATTTGGTATAGCCTGGTTTTCAGACCCTTTGCCAACTGGATTCCGTGGCGACGAAGTCGCCGTTCGGGCAAAGGCCTTTGCCGAAGGAAAAATCCTTTGCAGGACACAACCACCTTAAACTATACTAGTTTTCGACGTTGAGGAGGTTAATATCGTAAATAGCGAAATAGTACAGGCAGGGGGTCTGGAAGCCAGACTAAAATTGGCCGCGCATTTGGCCCAGTTAGCATTTACACCAAGAAAAGAAGAGCGTGGCCAAATGCGCAGCCAATTTTGGCCTCGCATTTGGCCTTTTGCATGTTTACACTGAAATGAAGGAGGGCTCGGCTGCAGCCGAGCCTCGCACTGTAAACGGAGTCATATTGTGCAAAAACATCATTTTCCTGGAGAGGGTGGGGGAGGGGCTCACTCAAATGTATGCAGCAGCGAATGAAATCTTGCATCGCACCCTTGAAGTTCATCCTGTCAATTTGAGTGTTCAGAGCACCTGATGTTTAACATCAAATTAAAATTCCTCTAACCCTTGCCCTAGTTGCATTTTAAAATTCTGCCCTTCGAGAGAAAGAGAAGTGACTGACACCAGTACCTTGGTTATATGGGACCTTTCTGCAGTCATGCGAATATCTGCTACCAAGCACATGCCCCTATCTGAATGAACATCAAATGATGTGATACATTCTTTATCTGAGTATGAGGGTGGGAAACAATGTACGTTGAAAATGTTTCTTTGCTTTCAGATTACAGCTTGTGGCCACTATCTTTAGAGGAGGTGTGCTATTAACCATATTCTGTTGTTGTTGTGTTTTCATGGAAATACAACATTTAAAATTCAGAAGCTGTTTTTCATCACATCAAAAACACAAAAGTTGAATGACCCTGCTATCTTTTACAAGATAAATCCTTTCAGCAAATGTAGATTTGCAGACACAGAAAAAAATAGTTTCTCCATAACCCCCTCCCCCAATTCATGCAGTCCCAGATATTGAGAATTGCTGTTGGTCCCTGAAAATGTGTTTTGACATACGGTGACTGGTTATCTCTTTCACTGCCTTCAGGTGCTAATCAGCTGCGGATCAGCTGTGGAGTGATAGATATGTCTGAGAGGTTTCTGCAATGTCTACTTACTGCAATCTTGCATTTGTTTACGTGAATACACATGTGCCCCTGCCTCCCCTTCCGCTTCTGACATTGTCAGTACCTCTGAAGCCCAGGAAGGATTTCTGAGAACAGACCTCGTCCCGCAAATTCCTGATCTGGATATGGGGATCATTTAGACAAACTTAGCAATCTCAAAATTCAAATCTCACCTTGAGAAGTGATTTATTGATACCTATATCTAGCTGCGTTCTAGGAAGTGGTGGTTAAAAACTCAAATTTGTTAGAAACATTCAAGGACATGTCAGCGAATTTAAAAAGGCATAGCCTCATTTCTCACAAGGAATGGGGCTTGAATTGTGTTGAAGTCAGCACTAGTTTTTGGATAAATGGAAACTTCTGTGAATGATTGTATCGAGCGCTGTTTACTCTCTGTGGTACGTATATCCCATTGAACGCTGGAATTGGCTTTGGTTGTTATCGTCTTGTGGAATTGGCAGTCATTCTGGCTCCTGTTGGTGATATTTGGTGTGTATTTTCTGTATTTACATGTTTGGTTCTCTTAAATTCAAGGACAACACATGAAGAGTTGCCATGCACATAGGCACGAACTCATGCACCTGTTTTCAGTCATGCTCCAACACAATAGCAGTCAGAGTAATCAATTACTGAATGCTTACCACTGTGAGTTCCACTTGACTTGAAATCAAATCCAGATGAAAGGGGAGACTCGGCCAAATCCACAATGTTTTGATTTGAAGGAATTTTTCTTTCTTCTTTTTTTCTATGATTCAGGAGAAACAGCTGTACTCATTTTTTCTTCCTTTTTTTTTCATTGGATTTTTTCCGTAATTCTTTCCATTCCACTGTGTGGATGGAATGGAAAGAAAGGAAGAATGTAGAAAAAGAAGAAAAACTAGCATGCTTTCAAAAATGCATGAACATGGGCTCAAGGAAGAATACATCTCTCTACTATTATACTAACAACATCCTTATATTCAAGGTACATGCCGTTGTTTCACTTTCATCTTTTGCAGAATTTTTTTTTAATGCAGTTTATCTTCTATATTCTTATACTTACCCCCTCTCCGTCTAATCAATCCAAATGATGGCATTCATCATTGTTACTGTCATTTTCAAAAGTTTGGTTGGACAGTTTCATTTTGTTTACAAAAATTCATGTGGCAAGAAGTTGATTGTTCATGCTGTCCAAGGAATTTGAGTCAGTTTTACTTGTTTACATTCATCTTCAAATCATCTGCTGCACCTGAACTGATGTCAACAAACATGTTAATTTTCAAATAAATCAAGTCCTTTCATCACCAGATTAACCTGGGTTTGCATGATAACCTATTTTTTAAATTTTATTGCCAGATGCTCTGGATAGATTTCACGAAGGAGGAGGATTGTTGGAATTAGCTCAATAATTTGTGCTTGCATACCAGAGAAACTGTACCACAAAGGAAAAGTTGAACAGATGCAAAATAATTTTGCTGTGCATTCAAAATTTGTAAACTAGATTATGATCAAAACCTATTTTTTTTTCTTTCCCTAGGTTAATAATAAGCTCAATCATCACCACTTTTCAAGGCTGCATAGCATTTGCTGGTGTGTTTTTTTCTTTTTGAAGAAAAAAAAAATAGTGGAACAAGAGAGAGGAGAAAAAAAAATATCCAGGGACGTGAACAAAACTTCAGTCAATATTCATTACCCCATTGAGCCTCCCTGTGATAAATTTCAGCCATCAAATTTATAATCATCTATCTATACCTGTACTTTGTAGGATTTTTCTTTCAATCAGTTCCTGTGCAAAAGAAAAAAATAATTATTATTTGTATGCCTTTGGTCAGTGCTTGGCTGTGAAGTGGACCCCTTTCAAGCTGTCCATGGCCAGGAAAGAGCTCCATCCTACCATTGACCAATGTTTACCCAGCCAAGAGGTCAACCATGGCACTTGAGAGGCGGGTATCCGTAGGGGTGGCCTGAAGCCATGTTGGTCAGGTCTCTATCGTTTAGCTCCCTGAATTGAGCCAAGTTGACTCGTAAGGTGATGATATATAAATCTCCCTACAGGAAAGTGTTATTTGGATGTTATTACAACATTCCCCAGTGAAGACATGTCCGCCCCTCGCCCTCCCCTTGACTCTGAAGTCCAGAAAGTTTGAAACCAAAGTGACAATCACTTCTATCCATTTTCCATACCTGGTTTCTCTTGCTCAATCTAGGAGCGTGAATCTTCTTCAAGTAAAAGTGAATACTGGAAAGATTGTTCATGCCACTGCAGAATCGGGGAACATGTTTACAACTCTTACAAGGCTTTTATCTGCTCTCTTTGGCTCCGTCTGTCTGTCTGTCTCTCTCTATAGCAACCACAGCCTGTGTTTTTATACCAGTGCTGAATAGATGTTTTGGATGATATGTGGTCAAATTCCAGGTAAAGCTGACCAACACATCTGTGTATTCAAGCCAGTCTTATTTGTGGTTGGTAGTGGTCAAAGGTATTTTGTTATTTTTCATTTGCATTCAAATTGGGAGGGGGGGGGGGATGATGAGTGATTGTGATAATGATGTTGAATATGATTATGATAACCACAATATTGGAAGGAATGAATAAATTCAGGTTCAGGAATGTAAGCATGTCAAATCATGTATTCATATCAGGTGAGAATTTTCCTAGATTTTGGAACCGAGCAATGTTTCATCTGATGTACTTCAGTCAGTATTCATTACCCCATTCAGTGGTGTATACCACCATCTTGGCCTATATCCACTCTCTCACATATTTTGAGGAGAAAATGTGATAAACAGAGAAAATAATCTCAACCAAGCAATGTCTGTCATCAAGAACTAGATCCAAACACACATCAATTTTCATGTGTGTTCAGTTAAATGTATGGCCAGTGGCTGATTTTCACCCAGTTTGAGAGTAATTCTGTGGGAATTAAATATGTGACCCCCAATTCATATTATATACTCTTCTCCTCTTTATTTCATGACACATGGCCTAAATCCCACTAGGAATTGGATCAAATTTTGTTTCATATAGTGGCAGGTTCATGTACATCAAAGGTCCACCTCTTAATTTTTTTCCTATTCACTTTTCATCAGCAAAGATTTGTTCCCCGATTTGTTTGGCCCTGGAGTGCTGCCCAGTATGAAGTTTCGATCACCAAGGTTTCCAGAGGGAACACCCTCTCCTTCCTGAGAGATTATGAATGCTTCTGGGCAGTAAATGAATTTGACTCTGCCAGGAGCTCCCTTGCATTTATGTTTCCTCTAAGTAAAAATCAGAGGCCAATCCAGCACAGACAGTATGTTCAAACGACTCCACAGGTCAGCATTCAGACTAATTAACCATCAACTTCACCATGGCTCTTGAAAGTGAATTGTTAGGAATCCCTTGAATACTTATTGTAGCCTTCCAGAGTTCAGTTCCATATTTCTCCCCAATCAGAAGATAAAAGAAAGGGAAGTCATAGGGCCTAGATGATGAAGTCATATGTAGGAACCCTACCATTTACACTGCCCAGAAATGGTGTGGAAACTCCTAACAATTCCAAATGAAAGCTAGAAGGAGACCAGTGGGCAAATAAAGACATTGACTTGAGAGGCAATAAACAGAAAATGAATTGAAAACAGGAATATGCAAGCAGCTATGTTCAACACTGCAGAGAAGAGAAGCAGAAACAAAACAAAAACATCCTAGATATAGTACTTAAAGAGGAAAATCAATGAAGTTGTCACAGCAATAGTTAGCCTGAAAATTCATGGTAACTGAGGAATGACAACATGCTCTTGAGCATTGGAGGTGGACTTGCTTCCTGATCAGTTGCTCATACCTTCAGTCATATATCATTTCGGAAGTGTTTGCCAGCTTACTTTGTCCAGCCATCTCCTGGGCTGCTACCCTGATCCCTCTGGCATGTTCCTGGCTACTCACTTCCTGCACTGTCAGTAATTTATGGCCGTTGAATCCCCATTAGGGTACTGATCCCTGACCCTTGTGCCCCAACTGGGGTCTTGACTTACATCATACCACAGGTCCTTGGGGGATTCAGGAATGTGATCAATTGCCCTGGTAGATTGGGCAGACTTTATTTTGAGAATTATGTCTAGCCGATGAATTAGCTAAGGTTTTTATTTTGCTTTTTTTTGGGGGGGGAGGGGAGGGGGGTGGGGTGGCTTGGATAAGGTAGGAAGAGCTGTGTTGGTAAAGGAATTCTTGTTCACATATTGGCAGTGCACTGATGTGGTTTCATCCATTCATTTTGCATTGTGTGTTTTAGGGCTTATTTTGTAGATATTCATCAATGGGTAACCTTATTATATATATTGCAGTGGCTTCAGTCAACCATGTGAAGCCTAGTATAAACTTAGAGAGAAAAAATGTCCAAATTTGGATAATTATCATCAGTCATTGGTTTGTCATTATTGTCAGCCTGATGTACTCACCTAGGTTATTTTTTTTTTTTATTATTTTGTGTGTAAAGACTGCTTATGTACTTTTTTTTAGATATTTCTCTAGGAAAGTCAAACTCAACATGTGTGAAACAGATGGAATCTTTCTGATTTTGAAAGACCTCACAAGATGCCAGTAGGTAGGGCCTACATTACACATAGGCACCTATGTATTTGAGATTGAAAAAAGGAAAATCATTTCAAAGTTTTCTTAAATTTTTCGCAAGCGCACAATGCGGACTGGACGGGCAAGTGTCAATGCAAAGGTGACAAATTCTGGACATTTGCAAAGCTCTGGAATCCCGGCCCCATCGTGGTCTTGAATAAACAGTGGTTCCTCTTGGGTGTGTAGAGGATGGACCCATATTTGAGATGCCTATTTATCACATTATTTGCTCACTAGCCTCACACATGCAGGAGTCACACCTTAATCCACTAGTTGTCACAATCTTCAAATATACTCCCTTCACCTTGCTTGTTCCCTGCGCGTGCGATCTAACATAAATTCCTGCCATTTTTGTACCTTAACGGCCACACGCTTGTAGATGAAAAATTAACTGAAGAGGGATCATTTGTCTGAAACAACATCAAATATTAAATCAGAGGCTCAAGGACAAATATGCCCTTGACCAACTTTTATATTTTGCGTGAAAAACACGAAATGAACTGAGATTTTGCATGTCCTGAGTCAACAGAGTGCCAGTTGCTGAAAGCGGTCTCTCCACACCTACAACTTCATGTAAGCAGTTTGGTGGACCTACCTCTTGGCCAGGTTGACTTCAGTGTCAGTGTACAGACAGAGCAAGAAAATCATTGTTGATATTTGTAAGTTAACAGCAAAAGGTCCTTAAAAACTCGTATTTGAGGTATTTGGAGATGAAAGGATGACAGTCAGAGCAAGAAAATCATTGTTGGTATTTGTAAGTTAACAGCAAAAGGTCCTTAAAAACTCGTAATTTGAGATATTTGGGGGAAAAAAAGATGGCATATAATGAAAACTTTAAAATGAAGTTTGATTTGTCCGTGTCATGATTAGATGAGAAACTCATCAGGTATTCCATTCAAAGCCCACTTTCCTCCAAGTTTTGCAATTTTTAACTCCACTTTGGGTAAAAAAGGAAACGGGGAAATTGAAATATTTTCTTTCCCAGTACATCATTTGTGTGTCTGCACCGTCTGTTGCTTGTAGAGAATAAAGGAAAACATTGAGTGTGAGGATATAACAGTTCTTTATTTCTCTTTGTGTGTGTGTGTGTGTGTGTGTGTGTGTGTGTGTGTGTGTGTGTTGTCGTTTGTGTTCAATGTCAAAAAGGTGCCATTTGGCTGGCTTTGAATTTGTACTTGAAGCTAAGCTGCGGGCAAGCACGCAACACGTGCCGGCTGTTGGCACAATCGGGCCGCGCCAGCGAGGCATGGAAGGGGAGCCCCGTTTATTGTTCAAGGCTCAATGCAAACACATGTAGGGGGTAAAGGAGGCAGAGAGAGGAGAGAAACAAAGCTAGCAGCTATGGGGAGAGGCACGGTGAGGCTAGGGGGTTGGGCGAGGGAGGGGTTGGGGTCTGCATGGAGCAATACAAGCTAGGAGTTGAAAAGCCGCGATATCGGCCCACCCCACGCAGAAAGGACGTGTGAGTTCAAAAGCATGTCTCATTTGCAGAAAATTCAATTCTTTGTATATTTCTCCTCTACATCTCTTTCTTTTATCTGGGGAGAGGTAATTGGAGGGGGTGGGGGATGCTCCCAGAAATGCCAGTACTCGCCATGAATGGAGCTCTCAGATCATTATTGGAGATAATGTTTCATGTTTGAAAGGATAAGGTGCATGTGACTTTGGGCCTCAAAGGAACTGCACCTGTAGCAGGCACGCCTTGCCTGGAATTCTATCTCAAGGCCATGCACATCACTAATTGCTATGGTGAGGAAATAGCTTCCAGATGGACCCACTTCTAAAGCCCTAGAACCCTCCTCACACGGTTGTGATTTAATCCCTTCTAACGACAATGTGCATGTTTTGCCTACAGTTCTACAGATTGTGTTCGAGACTGACCCCACTTATATTCATTTCACTTATTTCATTTCACTGCAATTCTAATCTTCAGCCTGTGGCTGTTATTCAGCAAGACTGTCCAGAAGTGATTTATGAGATGATACGTGAAAGACAAAACATCAATTTTGATACCCATTTCAATTATGTTGGAGTAGCAAGATAAAAATCTTTTGCTCTCTCCTCTCATACAATATTCACGAAGTCATAATTCAAACAGAGACCCCGTTTACAGTGCGAGGCTCGGCCGCGGCTCAGCCGCGGCCGAGCCCAGCCCCGCTTCAGTGTAAACACGCAAAAGGCCAAATGCGAGGCCAAAATTGGCCTCGCATTTGGCCTCGCTCTGGAGGTGGTCTCGGCCGCGGCCGAGCCCGGCCTCTTCTTGGTGTAAACGCAAACTGGGCCAAATGCGCGGCCAATTGCGCGGCCAATTTCAGTCTGGCTTCCAAACCCTCTGCATGTATCTTTCGCTATTCAGGATATTAACCCCCTCAACGTGGAAAACTAGTATAGTTTAAGGTGGTTTTGTCCTGCAAAGGATTTTTTCCTTCGGCAAAGGCCTTTGCCCGAACGGCGACTTCGTCGCCACGGAATTCATTTGGCAAAGGGTCTGAAAACCAGACAATACCAAATTGCGTTTGTTTACAAGCAGAGCGCCTCTACGACAAAATATTGAAAGGTTTGAATCAAAAGCGCGGCCGAGCCCAGCAGTGTAAACGGACAAAATTGCGAGGCTCGGCCGCGCAATTGAGGCCGGACTCGGCCGCGGCCAAGCCGCGACCGAGCCCGGCCCAGCACTGTAAACGGGGTCTTTGACCGTAAAAAACTGATGTTGATTGCTCTAGGATTCTCATCAATAAAGACAGGGGTTATGGTATATGCTTGAAATGCATGATATCCCACAGTGTTTGAGTCTTCAACCACTTTGTCAGAATATGGAGATATTCATGGTAATCTAGTTTTGCATCTTGTAAATATATTTGTCTGAAATCAATATTGTCCTGATTGCTTCAAAGATGAATACAACAATATGATCATGAAGGATGTGCCTTGTCATCATTAAATCATGAAATTCGGACATCACAAGAAGATTTTGGCTAAACTTTGCCTCAAGACGCAGTCGCCCAGATGAAATGAAAGCGTCACCATGTGATATTTCTTGTTGATTTGTATGGTATCATGAAGGGGCCCCGTTGTAAAGATGCATGAAGTGGACCATTGTACCCCCTGTGAAATCAAAACTCATTCCCATCAGAGGCAGCTGGAAGATGTGACGGAGCAAGATGATGGAGGGTCTCCCACTATCCATGTCACGTCATATTGGATGTGATACATCTTCGTCCTCTTCGGGACCACCCCCAAGGACAATCTCTTCCATGTAGAGTCCCACCACCCCACCCACCCACCCACCCCATCATCGGCAGACACGATTACACTGTACTCCGGAAGTCAATCAACATTTAGGTAGCTGGGGTCACATGACCCGTGCCCCATCACCACTCTAAACATTCCTTCTTTCGCATATTTACAAGAGAGATATAGAGAAATGAGAACGAAGAAGAGGAAGAAAAAAAAAAAGAACCTTTGAGATGGTGAAGTTAATTTTCGAGCAGCCCTCCTCCCGACTTTTGATGTGATTGCGATATTACACACTTATGACAGCACTTGGCAATGTTGGGATGGAGTGTCTGTTGAAGAGATGAGATTGTGAGTGCCCCCTCACGTGGGATATATGCACGGATTAACCTTCTCTGCAGGCCGCTTGTCAGTCATCTTCAGCCACACTCTTGAGAGATTGTCACTATTACCTTGAATCTGGGAGTTTGATGAGTCTTCGCTCTGTAAATATTGAACTATTGCACAATAAGCTCACGTCTTTCAAAAATTGAATTCTGGCCAAGGGATGAGTGATATTTGATAAAAGCTCACTGAAGGATGTTAGCAACAGCAGTAACCTCAACAAGAAGAACATCCAAATAAGGAGGCTTGTGGGTATGGCACACAATGCAAACGCACAAGTAGAAATTATATTTCATGTTCATTTTTTTTTTTTTTTTTTTTTGCTGAGCACAGCAGGTTAGATGAAACCGCTGAATTACAAGTCATCTCACTTGAAGGGGGATGTCAAATATTATGTGTTAAAGATAATAAAAAGTTTTGGTACCTCAAAAGTTTCCCTGAATTTCCGTGTTTCAGGTTAAAGTATCTATCATATAACTAACACTGTGAGACTTACTCGCCCCAAAGTGCTCTCATTTCTTAGTAATCATGCAATTAACTGCGACCAGCAGCCCCATACGCATAGCGTAATGGGGCTTCGCATTGTAGCATCCAGGATCATGACAGATTTAGTATCGCGGGCAAATATCAACTTAAAATCCACAAAATTCTTCAATTTGAAGACTTACTAGTTAAGTCGAAGTCTTGAAAACAGGCTTCGGGCAACGTTTGGTTCTGCCAATAGTCCCTTTCTGTTCGAATTGATGACTGAATGAGACTGTCGAGAGGACCTTGGGAGAGCTACATACACTGATTACTACGGCCAGCGCATACGCACACATCACATGCGAACAAATTTCAAATCCATGAACGGATAAGATGTTTGTGTGCGCATGCGCTGGCCGTCAATTCAGTGTAGCTCTCCCAAGGTCCTCTCGACCGAGTCACATTCAGTCATCAATTCGAACAGAAAGGGACTATTGGCAAAACCAAACGTTGCCCAAAGCCTGTTTTCAATACTTCAACTTAACTGGTAAGTCTTTAAATTGAAGAAATTTTTGGATTTTAAGTTGATATTTACCCGCGATACTAAATCTGTCATGATTCTGTAAGCTACAATGCGAAGCCCCATTTAGCTATGCGTATGGGGCTGCTGGTCGCAGTTAGCTACACAGTATGCGTATGGGGCTGCACGCTGCTGGTCGCAGTGATATTCGCACAATATGTGTACTACCTCGCCGCCGCCATACGGCGGCGGCTCTGGTACGAAACCATTATTGCATGATTACTAAGACATGAGAGCACTTTGGGGCGAGTAAGTCTCACAGTGTTAGTTATATGAAAGGTACTTTAACCTGAAACACAAACTAAGACAAGGAAATTCAGGGAAACTTTTGAGGTAATACCAAAACTTTATATTATCTTTAAAAGCAATCTGCAGTCACTTTTCACTTTTTTGCTGCTAAGTTCAGGTCCTACACAAATCCTAGTAACTGTAGTGTAAAACCAGAAACATTCACAGCATGAAAATTTGAGCCAAAGGCCGTTCTCGCTGCAGTGAAACATAGACCTTGCACACCCCCAAAGTTGCTAATTTCCTGTTAATTGGTTGAGCTGTAAGCTAGATATATTAAGTTGAAAGTCCTCATTTGATGTTTATACGAAAACTTGAACAGTGATTGTTAGGGAATGGGGTTTAAACAGGGATAGGGAAGCCTTTGTTAGCTATGAAGTATTCTAGCCTGTAAAATTGACTGGACTCCCCTCACCCATGCATTAAGGGGTCTGCTGCATCATATTTTCATTCAGTCACAAATAAATGCTCTCAAAAGAGTTCTTTCTTTGTGGTTCATGATGAAAGTGCATTTATTCAACCGTTCATTTTCACTGCACTGGGAAAATCTGTGAATGCCGGGTAATTATGTTCAATTATTGGTCAGTCCTTAAGTCTATCCAAGGTCTGCATTTCTGCAAGATTGGCGTGAACCTCAGAGTAATGCTATCCGATACCAAACTAAATCGGGAAGCTAATCATTTAGGCATTTTTTTCTCTTTTTCTTCCTTTTTTGCTTAATTCGAGTGCAAATACAAACCTGATTGCCTGGGAGTTCAGATTTGTGCTCTAATAACAATGGGGCATTAATACAATACTATGTGTATTGACCGAAGAGACAAGAGAGAAAAAAGAAAAGAGCGTGCACACACAAAGACAGTAATAACTAATGGAGAATTACAGGCTCTGAACAATAGATCCTATTGCCCTAGGCTACAGCCCCTTGGTGAGGAAGTCACTGAATTTATTTGAAGTTAATGATCCATTTTTTTTCTCCCCTTTTTATATCTCCCTTTGTCCTTTCATGGAATTGTGCACTTTTGCTATGCTGAGAGCAATAATTCAGTGTATTGTCTGGGAATTACGGTGAAAAGATTTTTGCCACCAGTGTGGATGTCCCTGGATGGGGGTACAAGCACGCCCAAGTAAAGGAACTGGTCTGGGAGGCGCACGAGCGAGGCTGCTTCAGCATCATACGGTTCAGTTTGCATCTCAAAACACGAGTCTCGCGAGCCATGACAACGGTGTATACATTCATCCCCTTTTCACCTTGGCCATTGTTGTAAATATATCACAATCAGGTCCACAACTGCCAAAGTGTCGCCAACTTTTGTTTCAGGCATTCAAGTGCGCTACGCCACGAAAACATTTTTTTCTCTTTCAGCGGACTGTCACATAACCCCAAACAATTACATAGTCAGTAGATAGAACACAGTCAGTGTCAAGGAAAGTTGAAGAGACAGAGTGTGGAGCCAGAGCTTGGATGAAAAAAAAAAGAAAAGAAAAAGAAAAATCAATGTTGTATTATTTTTGTAATTTGTGATGCAGTTATTTGAGTAGGTCAAATTGTGTTTTAAAGGTTAATGCACTTTTATTTTTAGAAACCATTTGCATTCAAATGAAGTACTGCACGATTTGTTGCACTGTGAAAGAATGTGAGGTGCATATTGAATGTGGCATAGTATTGCCATGGCAACAGTCAACAATGCTTCGACTCTCCTCTTTTTCTGGAGATCTCTCTCAAGATGTATCAGTTGTTGTCATCCAGGTTTTCCTCATGTAAAGTAAAAGTAACCTATGTGAATGATGAAGCTCTCTATTATACCATGGCCCATGAACACTGGCTGAACTTGTGCTGGCAGGGGACCAACAGCCTTACTTCAGGCCTCCAGAGGTTCATTCATATTTACCTTGAGTGTTAATGAAAAAGCTAGTCCCTATTTTTCCCAACACTGATTGCTCAATTTAAGGAAGCCCAGCTTAGATCTACCATAGATTGCGCCAGCTTAAAAACAGCTGCAGTTCTGGATTGAAAATCACGTCAGCAGAATGTATTAAGCATTTCTGTTCAAATGTTTTGTGTCTTGCTTGACTGTGCGATGAAATGGTGAAGTAGCTAATGGCAACAGATCATGAGTGACATATTTCCAGCAGTCTCTCAATAGATATTGTGTATATTACAATGGAGAAGATGCACGTGAGAAGACATACCATGGAAACTAGTGTGCATGTATTTCCAAGTTCCTTTTTACCTGTCTGCAATGCCATACCTCTTGGGATTCTAATAGGTTATGAATATACTGCAAGTAGGAAAAATAAAAGCAAAGGAAGCAGGCTATAAAAAGTGACATCCTTCAATAAAAGATAATTCGTAGCATCACAGATTCCATTATGGGAAGATGGGGAAAGCCACTATGAAAATTCTCCCTTGAACCTGCCAGGGATATTGTCTTTTAAAACTGATTTGATTCATAAATCCATATATGGCTGACAGTCAATTTGATTACATCTGCATTTAGAGTGTCACAATTGATCGCAAACTTCCATCACCTTTGAAATCACAATATATTCCACCTCCACCGCCACTCCATACCCTAAATAACAACTCCAACCTCAATCTTAGATCTCTCCCCCTCCTCCCCCGCCACAGTGGACAATCAGATACAAATATCAGCACCTGTCTTCTTCTGCATCATATCTTCCTAAAATGGACCATGGCATTTTGTGTAATCATATTTAACTCAGTTGTGCAAAAAAAAAAAAAAAAAGATAAAAAAAAAGATAAAAAATACAAAATGAATAAAACATATTAAAGTGACAGTCAAGAGAATGCATATACATCGAACAATTCCTCTCATATGCCAGTGTGGTGCATAACATAGTCGTTGACTTGTACCTCTGAAGAATATTGCTTAGGTTTACTTGCTGTTCGTGCTTACTTACTTTCATTTATTTTAGTTGTCGCATCGCTCTACAGTTCTAATTAAATCCCATACATTAATTAATTGTTGCAATAAAAAGTACATGACCTTCAAAGTAAGTACCACTTGGCAAAAGAAGTGAAGTATTTGGCTATTGATACTTGGTAATTTCTGCATTTGACACTGTTACCCCATTAAGCTTAGGTCAAAATCAGTAAGTCAATGTAGCAAATACAACATACTGAGAACTCAAGACTTCGCAACAAAGGATGCAGCACAGGAATTTAGGACAGAGTAGAGAGATTTGTCTTTAGTCCCATTAATTTACATCACTTGTGTTCTGAATTGATTTTCAGTCAGCAGTATACAATGAATTATACAAGATGAGCCAGATATTGGTAAATTCTCACGTTTTAATGTCAGTGTTGATGATCTCTTCACTCCCAAACCCTTCAGGCTGTGCTTCTATTCACCATAAAAATGACTGTGAGAAAAATAACTGTGGCAGCCACATTCTTGATTGATTTGAGAAATTAAATCTATCTCTCTCGCTCGCTTTTGCATGGGAACTTTACAAATTATCAAGATGAATTCTTGATGACCCTTGTGGTCAGTTGCTGTATTAATGGCATGGTTATAGACCCCTAAAAAATCATGCCTATTCATTGTGATCTCATCGTTCATTTACGCATCACATTCTTTGTTGATGTTTGTGACACACTGCTCTGATGATAAAAGAAGAGGTTGTTGTTTGCTGTCGTTACCCCAAAGTATTGGCCAGAGGGGTGAAGACAGCTACTCTTTTAAGATACCACCAGTTTTGACAATTGAGGACCAACAATGGGTTAGACTTCACTTTGTCGCTAATATTCCGTGATGAAGGGGCACGAACATGCCATGTGACAGAATGACAATTGTGACAATTTTGATAACATTTCCTCTTCAAACCATTATTCTGTGGTTTCCCCATCAGATCTGCACGAGCAGACAGCGCTCTTTCAACATATCACATATTTTTGCAAGAACTGAAATTACTTGTCATTGTGCTCCTGAGTGATTTGTTAATAGCTGTGGACTTTGTTACCAGAATATGTAACCAGAATATGTCCGACTATGCATAAGATGTTACTGATACAATTTATTGAGGGGGGAAAGAAGTGTGATGTTTTCATGGAAAGCTTTACTGGTGTGATGGGGAAGTGAAATGCTAACCATAACTGGCAATGTATTCCTCTGCAAACTCACCGTGCAAGCAGATGAATATGAGATACAAATTCAGAAATTCTTTTAACTATTTTGATTTCTCAAGTCACTCCTTAGAGTTGCACATGAGGTGCAATGTTTCAAACCCAGGATGTGGACTTTTCATGCGGAAGAATGTTTGACGTATGAAAAGAGTGAAGTGAAAGCCCAGAATGTGTTAGCGAGGAATGACATCAGATGCCTTCCGTGAAACCCGATCCACAAAAGTGCGCTGCACATACAAGGGAGATTTATGGCAACTTGGCTTCTTTTCCCTTTCATGAATACTTTTGAAAAATCATCTTTCTTGAGAGTATGTCTTACTGTGATAGAGATGTGGTTTGAAAATCATTGGGCTGTTTTTGCTTTGTTATCTTTTTTAATTCTATGGAAGATACTTATTGTGCAATCTCTCCATAACTGTCGTCATGGTATTGCTCCATTGTCCATGTTCCACATCTTTAACCCTCTGACAATCATAATCTCAAATTTGCTGTATATACAGTGTAGGCCTATACAAATGGGTCACTAGCATAACGATGGAGATAATATACTAAAAGACAGCTGTGATAGGACAGACAGGCACCTGACTTGAGCTTTTCCAGTGGAACTGGGTCAATCTATATCACATATTCAAAATTTGAGAGCACGCATATTAAGAAGGATCAATTCCGAACTGTTCAATATTTTTCACTTCTGATTGATTGAGAAGCTCAGTAAAACAGACATATTTAGATCTGGGACGTTGTTTTATGGACCATCAGCCCCCATCGTGGGTAGCCAGCCACTTTTCTTGCAAGAATGTATTCATTATGGCAGATCGAGAAGATAAACATACACTGTGATAGCCTGGATACATTACGAGACACACATCAGGTCGTAATAGAGAATTTGTGGTTACTCAAGTTTCGACGACGACGAAACTTTCCTCATATGGAGGACAAAAGTGGAGGGACTTGATTTTGGGGGAGGGGTAAGTGATGGGGGGGGGGGGGAGGGTGGGTAGGGAACCTGAAGAGATGTAGAGAATTACTTTTTTTTTGTTTTCTTTTTAACAGTGGTTGCCTTCCATTAATGTGACCCCAGCGACCTCTCGAAGGCCTCCCACCAGTCATGGGGAAGTCTCAGGAATGTGAGCGAATTCAAGTCTATTCAAGTCCAAAAGCCATCCCGCCAGCTTAGCTCCCCTCTTCCTCCCAGCTCACACCCTCTCGGCAGGCCCACGTGTGCGTGCCGTGATGGTTCAGTTGCATTTTAAGTAATAGTCTGAAGTCTTGTCAGTGATTGGTATGGAACAGGCATTATGTCAGATGAAAAAAACAACAACCCAAAAACAAACAAAAAGCAAGAAAAAAGAATGAAAATAGACTTTTTAAGGGAAGTCGTTACAAGGTACAAAATAGATGACATCTTGTAGGCCCTACTTCTTTCTTCTTTTTTTTTTCTTTTGTTGATAGATCAGGTTAGGCCCTAGGCCTATATCTTTTGAGTGATGCAATTCTTGGGACTTATTTCGAGTTTTATGAGATATTCTTATCACTTTTCTTTAGGATATCGCACATGGTGGAGATTTGTAGACCAGTTGTACATAGGTCTACACCACCACTGGCACCACCATCAACAACAGTGACATTGCTAACCCATGCCATTTTTTGCAGTTCACTTGTAGGGCTTACATTGCAAATATCCATTTCAAAGAGAGAATGCTGTGTACATTTCTTACTTCTAATTAAATATGTTGAAAAAGTGGAGTAACCACAAACTCTTTGTCAGGCCAGCTTGCCCAAACAAGGGAAGGGAGAGAAATATGAGTAATGATATTTTCTGTGTCATTTCTACAGCACCAGACTGTAAGTAATCACTGTACAAATTTTTCTCACTTGCTGCATTGTCTCACTTCAAATATGTGCATTTTGGATTAAACATAGACTTCTTTTGTAATCTGATAGGGTATTCATGACCACTCTGCCGGTTCTACATTGAGCCACTGACAGCATTAAAGAAAAGAAAAAGAAAACAACAACAATGCATATCAACAAACCCTCTTTCACCCCCAAAGAACAATTTCAGTAAGGTTAATACCCTGCATACCCCCCGAATAAGTAAGAAAGGAAAACAAACTCAGAACAAAGTTGCAGGAAAAGGGCAATTTGTTTCATTCGGACATCAAAAGTCACCAACAAAAAGAAGGGTAGACCATTGTACCTTGGGAGTTCACTAGCCTCCACTGATAGGGAATGGTATCAAACGAAAGATATGAAGAAACGATCCAATACAGGAAGTCTCTGGCTTGTTCTCCTTTGTCTTTTGTCTGTCCTGGGGTTAGACTTGGGGTGAGGGTGGGGGGGCTTGGTTGTGAATGCAAGTTGAACTCCAAGCAACTTGAAAGGAAGAGAGGGAAAGAGAGGACTGCATGCAGAGAAAGGATAAACCGACCAAGCGTGACAGGACTTGAAGAGCGGATGACCTCTCGTGGACCCAGTTTGCCGGAGTAAGACGAGAGAATAGAAGAAAAGGGGTCGAGAGAAAGAGTTGGAGACCAGTCGTGGGTGAAGCAAGGTTACGAAAGTCAGTCAGCTCAGAGAGCCGGTGAGGAAGGCAGTCAGTCACCAATGACGCTTTCTGCGAGAGAGACAGTTGGCACTCTTTTCTTTGGTCTACCTTGTTGTTGAGCTGCCATGGTGGATACAAGCTGTCATTCAGTGGACTTGACATTTCGTAATGGTCTTTAGCTCTACTGGTGTAATTCAGAATGGATATTTACAAGATGTACAACATCATGTTAAGGTAAAGTAAAGAAAAACTTATTTTGAGTCAGTTTCTTCTGGATACATCAAATTCATGAGCCATGCTTAAATTGTTCAAATGTGTGTTATTGACCTGTGAGTATCTATTGTTTACATACTATGGTGTGATGGATATAAATGTATACCTTACAGTTGCATACTGGCTCACTTCACTGAACTGTATCGTGTATTTGCTGCCAACCAACCGGAACTTGGCGTCATCATCTTCTCTGTGAAGAAAGAAATCTTTGATTAGGTAGAGGTAATTGATGGATCCAATTCATGCTAATTTTGTTGTGGTTGATTCAATCTTTTCACTGACAAATGTCATTCCTTGTCATATGAGACAAGATATGCTAATATTCTTGCTTTGAAATTTATTTCATTTCACACAAAATGTTGTTGTTACAATTTCACACAAAATGTTGTCGATAAAGCACGGGTGTCTGCTTCACACACTAGTGGTGCCCAACATGTTTTTATATGAGCGACTGAGATGATGTAGCGAGTGTGGAAAGCGCGCAACTATTCTCACCTAAGTTGTTGGCTCTCTCACGTATGTGGGCTAGATCTGATCTCATGCCCTTACCGAATGTGTCACACACACACACTGTGCATACTAGCCGAAAAGCAGCGCTGGTCTTAGTCTGAAAATGCCAACAGAGTAGCGTATTGCTGAGGATTTGTGATGTAAAAATATTTCCGTGCTGACATTGGGCAAGGAATAAAGAGCATTGACAGAGAGGATTAATTGGCATATCACCTTTCTCTCTTTCTTTTTTTCTTTGTCTCTGTGTGTTTGTTCTTGTGTTTGTTCTTGTGTAGCCTTTGTGGCCACTCTCATTTGTCAGCGAGTTATATACCTGTCCTTGTGTGAGGTTAGATACCTTCCTTACACAGGTCTTTGTGGCAAAGCGACCTTTCTAAGTAGGATTACAGGTCCTAGAGGACGTCAAAACAGTCATGACTGACAGGAACTGGAGTGCCTTACATTCACACGTGGTTAACTTGGGTTGGGAAGTAATTCTGCTGAGAGCAGGATTGAGGCCAGTGGATGTTTGCAATGTAACATCTTGTAGTAAGGCTGGTGTGAGTCACAATGAGCCTTCTCTCTCCCCGTGGGGTTGAGAAAATTCCCCCATTTTACAAATCTGAAATCCCTCGTTCACTCTGTGGCCGAAATCCGCAAGGAAAAGTGCCAAAAGCTGGACTGTCCAGTTGCGCATCTATCTCGGGGTATGCTAATGATTCCAGTAACATTACTGTAGTGGAATGTGTTGGCTAGGGAGGTGAGTTTGGATAGAAGAATATGGACTCAGCTGTCGTAAGTCGACTTTCATTTCTTATTGATGCGTCTGTCTGGACTACCACTACAACCGAGGTCACTGCTTGTTCTTTTGCTCAGAGAATGAAATGCAGGTGTGGGCAAAGTGTGTGCATGCCCTCGTGACTAAATACCATTCTTCCCCTCCGTGTATCGATGAACATGGATCGGTCGCGTCGCACGTCACATAACAGTCGGAATGAAAGCGGAACACCGGATCAGGTGGATGTATTGATTTGTCTGCGCTTTTGCTTTCAGCCCGAGAATGTGCAGAGATTATACAGTCTTTTAATGAGATTAATGTCATAATCTCCTGCCATTCCTACAGTATCTCACTTGGTTCTGTTTTCCCCTTGACTGCCCCTAGTTTGTTGGTATTTTCCTGTATCTGTCTCTATCTATCTTGCTTTATCTGCCTATCCATCTTGCTGTACTTTCTCTTTCTTTTATTTGAAGTTTCATGTGTTTTAAGCAAATAGTGCAGGGATGATTTACACTTGCCTTTTTGTCCTGCACAACATCATTTTTTTTTTTTTAATTTAAACCACATTTTGCACATTCATCTCATTTGCAAGTGTGTCACATTGCCCAAGTCAGTCGACATCACTGGAGATCACCAATTAATGTGCTCTCAGGTAGACAAAGGAAAAATCATTCTGATGTTCAGTGACTCACTTCATATTTCTCTGTTTAGTCCGCTAGACTATAGATGTCCCTTCAAGTTTATACACAAGTTTGTATACATCCAAATATGCAAGCCTTAATTTCTGTTGGTTGAACTATTGCAGTCTATTCATGAGTCGATGTAAGCAAGTTTTAATGTTCTCCCCTCTCTTTTGATTTATATATTTGATTGCTTAATAAACTTTGATTTTTGGTTTTGATTTTGCATTTTTGCCACTTTTAAAAACTTCTACAGTTGTCAATTCAAAAACATTTCCTCTTAATGAAGATGCTGTGAGTCTTGTGTGCTGTGCTGCTAGTATCCGACACAGCTGACATCTCCCATCACATATCCTCTTCACAGCACCACCATCTGACAACCCCCTCCTCCATCTAGTCAAGAGATATTATCACCCCATGGTGTCCTCCAGATCGTATTAACCTCACCCCTATCGTCCACTGGGTCCATTGTCCACCTGATCCTGGCCCCCCAAATCGATGACAGTTATTCCCCTATTGTCTCTAGTACCCCAGCCACCTGATCGCCAACCCCCCCCCCCCCCCCATAACCACCACCCTCCTCATCCCAGTTTACTCCCTGTTCAGACGCAAGCCAGTTTATACCAAAACTCGGTAAAGAAACGACGGATAAAGAATCATCGTATAGCCAACAGACCATTCAGACACTAATCTCGCCCGTTCTGGAAAACGTCGCATAGATGTGCAGTTTCCCACTGCGCATGTTGTTATGATAATGAGTGACAGCTACTGTAAAAGTGGATATTTTTGCGCGACTAATTTTTCGCGCTTGGCTGTGTCAGAAGACTTTCGCGTGTTTTTAATTCCGTTGAATCAAGACAACAAGTACTGGAACATATGGCATGCAAAAATATTCGCGTGCTTTTATTTTCGTGCTAGCTTCTCGTTGCGCGAAATGCACGAAAATTTCCACTTTTACAGTATGGGGTCACCTTCCTTGCGTGCTTCCATTAAGCCCCGCCCAGTTATCCCGTTTTATGGTTGCCGTACGTTCAGATGCATAATGGACATGATGGAATGCTTATTCATTATCAACTTCTAGTTCGAAATGAAGCTCTGAGTGTTGTTTCGCTATACGTAGTTTCGTTATACATCGTTTCTTTATACGTTGTTCTGTTAGTCAGCGTTCAGATGTATAAATTCATCATAAAGCTATACCGTTTTGGTATAGCTATACCGTTTTAGTATAAAGTTTTTGCGTCTGAACACCTCATCAGTCTTGCCCCCATGGTGCCCCCAGTCTACGTGATGCTGCTGCAGCTCCCTCCCTTGTCTCCGCCGCCCTTTTCACTCGCCGACCTGTAAGCCTCTTTGAAATGTTCGATATTGATTCCTGCAACGATCCAGATCTTCACCAGGAGGGAATCGCAATCATTAAAGTCACTGACATACCCCTTTGTTCCCCCTGAGCTCACCAGTGTTGGTCCAGCATGCAGAGACATGTTCTTTTGTTCATCCTTTTGTCCTGCAGCTAACTGTTTTCATCACAATACCTGCATTTGTTGGGGTCTCACCTATTGTTTCATTTCCTCAGCTTCTTCTAGGCAGCTTCCTTCCACCCCCCCCCCCCACACACACAATTTTTCTCACATGCCTCACATCTGCTATGAATTGCAGATTTCTGTAAGCCATAATTTTTGTTTCATTAATAGTCTCCATTTGGTGAATGGAAAGCCATCATATTTCCCCCAATCTTCATTCACCTTGGTACTGTTTCCTTGTCTGTCATAAAAAGTAAACATCAGTTTTGCTTGTACTTTGCATAATGTAATGGACTGCCAAAAAAACAGAAACATTCGTGAATTGGAGTTGATGGCCTTTTTCTCGGTATGAAACTTTTTTAATCGGCAACTGGCATCCAATGCATCATGTAGACAAAAACATTCATGTGCACTTTGCTTTCACGAATCATGGCTCCTCGCAAAATTTGCAAACATTTCATGTGCTCACAGAAATTTCTTGTTTTACATTATGGTATGATGTTCCCTAACATTTCACATTTTTAAAAGTGAAGTCCATCAATTAAATTTCTTGCCACCTTTATCCAAACATGAGAGATTGTTCTTCATGTAGAAGTGTGATTGCAGCTTAGTGAAATTAGGCACTTTTATCAAAATTTTCAAGTTTCATTTCATTTAAGTTCCGGAACCTACTCCCTTGTTATGATTTTTTAAAACCATTTGCAAAGCAATCATATTTTTGTCTAAACCTTCATTCTGTAATCAGATTTTTACAAGTTTGCCATCTAGGTATGAGGCTGTAATGTCTAATGAGCTGATAGAAGTCATGCAAAAGTATGGGTTTTTTTTTTTTTTTGTTTTAGAAAAGAAATTGCACCTTCCCTTGCAACTCATTTTTTTTTTCTCCATGTATATGATCTTTGCAATTTAATATTTTCATGCTCTGTCAGTGCTGGTAAAAAGGTCTTGTCTAGAAATGCATTAACTTGGAGCTATGAGTCACTGCCAAACTATCCCATCTAGATCAAGCCGATGTACATATTTGCTTGTCAAAAGCCTATTTTTTTTTGTGTGTGTGTTCCCTTATGAAATTTTAGAGAATGGCCCTTATCATCAAAGAATGATTCAAGATAATGACAGACAAACAGGACACTTGACGGTAGCAATAAATATCTTATTTTTTTATCCGAGGTTGGAGATAACGCCCGAAAAACACCCCCATCCTGTCATTAAAGCATTACTGCACGCTTTGTGAAGTGCCATCAAGATTTCTGATAGATATTTGAATTGTAACACGTACGTTCAATAACAAACTTTGGACTTGGGGCATATTTGGCTTAAGAATTGCGTGGGAATAATCCAGACATAGCTACTTGTATTATGGCACTTACTGTGTGTCCAAATATCGATAACAAGCAAATGTTCAGCTATCACCCCATATTATGGGGGAAAACCCCCATGTGTATCATTCTCCATGTGCAATTTATGCCATAGAGTTTGATCTCATTAAATTACAGTACATGTGTGTTTAAACCTCCTTGGTTGGAAGATTGAACAATATAATTATGACATGATTGCAACCTTGCTATAAAAGATTAATTGCTTTTCTCATATTCCTAGACAACTTGGCCACCAGAATCTGTGAAAAATGGCTATTTTACCTGCATTTAGGCACAATATTGGAGTATTGCAGGGTGCTACGTAACTTTATTTTACCACTTGCCTGGTCGGGCAAGCAGATTTTCAAATTTGCTGCTAAACACTTGCCCAAATATTCATTTTACTTGCCCGAAAAGAAAGTCCAAAATTTAACAAAATAATGTAGAAAATCATGTGTAAGTCAAGAGCTTAATAAAACACAATCATTTTAAAGAATAAACAACACACATTGATTCACACGCCTAAACACAGTGGTATAACACTTGGTCCGATCAAGTGTTGCCGTTGCATTAGATTGGGTCTTCTTCACGTAAGTGTTGGTAAGTTGATGAAATGAGATATAAAGTGTGTTGCATCACAAAACAGCCATTGTCGTTCTGTATGGTTCATTTTGTGGGTTTATTAGGGGGAATAAGTGAAAAAAAAGTGGCTTCAAAACGTTTTCCTTGCCCAATTCAGGCAAGCATTTGTTCTCATTGTTCAAAAACACTTGCCCGAATTTGATTTTTCACTTGCCCCGGGCAATTGGGCAAGTGCTTATGTAGCACCCTGGTATTGTACAATCTACCATGTAGGGTCCATGCTGTATGCCTATATATCTAACAAATCTGTCAGGTAGTCTAGATCTTAATTATGGGTTAATATGTGTCATTTAGGGTCAGGTTTCTCCAGCCGAAGTGATGTGGATTGTAACTTGGGACCTAAATGAAGTTGTTGGTGGATTCCGTTGTTATTCATTAGCTAACACATGGTAGGCCCATTCACATACAACCCAAATTTAGGGTATTTAGAAATTGACTTTTGCAACAGGATATGAAAAACCAATTTTTTTCTTTTATTGTTTAGACACACAGAAGAAAAATGAAAAATTATAGCAGTCTGCATTGCCATGCCATAATCAGTCCAACTACAAGTAAGATATGCAATGTCTCTCTCCCTCTCACACACACAAATTGTCAGTTGTACTCATTCAGCAACTTATTCCATTTTCAGTGAATCCGGCACGTAGATAGGGTCTCAGAATAAATTGCGTAAGCTTTCAAATTATGATGAATCATGCACGAATTCATGATGGATATGGCTCGAGTTGATTTTCAAATACCTCGGTGTCTCAGGGTGCTGAATGATGAGATGTCACTTCCATTACCTCATTCAATGTGTGTGTGTGTGTGTGTGTGTGTGTGTGTGTGAGTCCCCGCATCCAAATGTTTGATTTGAAAATTATCTGGATATTGCAATGTTGAACTTTGCACCCCCTATGAGAATTAAGATCCTCTGGTGTGGATGCTCCCTTCCAGCGCTATGAAAAAAAAAAAAAAGCCAGCGGACGCTAAACCAAATATCAAACACCAATCCGTCCTCATTGAATCTCTCTCTTGGTGCAGCGGGGACCGTTGCGGGAGAGCAACAGATCACAGTTACACACCGGCAGTGTGTAGACGTGCCGTCTCGTCCCGTTGCTGGAATTTCTCCCCCGATAACGAACATTGATTACGGCAAGATCTTGTCTCAGATGCAGACTTTAGAATAAGAGTTGATGTCACTACCAATCTGCCGTTGAATATGTCTAGCTTTGGATCAGACATTTGCATAAGG
Organism: Diadema setosum; assembly: GCF_964275005.1. Lineage (NCBI taxonomy): Eukaryota > Metazoa > Echinodermata > Echinoidea > Diadematoida > Diadematidae > Diadema > Diadema setosum. The sequence continues at coordinate 22,356,076 of NC_092695.1, forward strand.
TGCAAAGATTTAAGACAATGAGTTTGGAATGAATCTCAATTTTTTAAAATCTTATTCTTAGCACTTGCTTGCACGTTTTCCCAGGAGGACTCTTGCATACAGGAGGCATTTTGTGTTAAATGCATGTTTGTGAAGAAAGTTGACTTGTGCAACTCATCGAGTACCAGGTGTGGAATTGGATTTTGAGTTGTCAAGAGCATTCTACAATTTCTAGATGATTTTGTGATATTCAACAGCAAATCCACCGCTTGATTTCCATGGAAACTTTACACATTGGTGGAAGTTAAGCATCCAGATACTGTGGGATTTGGTAAGTGTTGGCTGTCTATGCGGGAAATAATGTATGCATGAAACGAACCTGAATCTTGCATGCTCACAGCTGCTGACTGACCTGGGCCCCGTTGCTAGAAACTTTGCGTTTAAACGCAACTTGCAACTGATTGTCACTGACCATTCTGATTGGCTCAGGGTCTGCCCTATTAAGAAGACATGCATGCAACAATGATTTTGATTGGCCAGTGACAATCAGTTGCAAGTTGCGTTTAAACGCAAAGTTTCTAGCAACGGGGCCCAGGACTGATACTTACGGACAATCCTACAGCAATAACCCAAACCAATCTTCTTTGAATCTGTCGTGTGGCTAGATTAATGTCACTGTCATCTTGCAGCGGAGCATACACTGTATAAGGCACTGGATAATTTTTCCTATCCTTTTACATCAGGTCTTTGGAGCAGGAGATTCATTATGCATGTGCATTCTGTGATATAATAATTACTGCTGACAATTTGAAAGCATAAGATGTCACTGTGATGCTTTTAAGAAAAAAGGTTTTGTGAGTGGGGAGAATCTTGACATATTGGTCAAGAGATTATGAGTATATTAGTTTCTGGCATGTACATCTGTATGTAAAGGGGGATGGAGTAATGGTACTACCTGATTGCTTTTGTAAAGTGAGCTCACATTAACACATGCAAATTCAACATGAAAATATGGATGATTACTTCTGTGTAGTTTCAAGTTTTCCTCTCATATGCTGATCAGTATGGTAAATTTAAAAAGAAAGAAAAAAAATCTGTGGTGTGTGCATCAACTGAGTGTTGTCATAGTGCTGTCTTTCTAACACCTGGAGACCAGCTCAACCTCTGATCTCCATGGAGATACGATAGTGACCAGGAACAAAGAAGAGGTGCTTTAATCTGGTCTAATCTGAACCTATTAGTCAGGATTAATGGTGTATCAACAAAGGAAATCAAGAGAGCTAGTTAAAAATCTGGGTCATTTGTATAGCACAGTGCACAGATTTTGTTTAAAATAAGTCACATTTTATGTGCCTACATTGCATAGTTTTAGAGAAGTGATCTTGAACTTCCAGCCCCCTGATGTTTATAAGTATTTTCCCTGTTTGTTTCTTGGAGCCGTCTGTTTATTCAATGTGATTAATAACAAATTTCAAGATGATTTTGTTGAAATTGTAAGACAAACAAAGAAACAAACCCATTGTAGGCCTATCATCTGAAAGTTCTTTCTGTATAGCACAATATAGGATTAGTATGAAGTTGGCCGATTTTTGCCCTTGTTACTGGATACCTGTATGGCAAGGCTAGTAAAATTACATGCATTGAGTTCTCCCATCCACAGGCATAGTGTCAATGGAGAGGTCCCCTTTTTTCTGTATCCTCAACCACCATCACCTCCTAGAACCATCAGAACCCTAACTCTAATCCTGTTTGTCTATTTGGCTAGCTAATGAAGAAAACTGGGCAATTGTCACCCCTTTACACCACCACCAATCCCCAAAGTGATGTAGTCCGAGCTGGGTATTATAGCTCTGGGATGAACCATCATCTTCAAAAACAGGTCTGCTCTATCCTAACCTAGGGCTAGTCTCAGACCCAGACAACAAACTATTTGTGTCCCGATGGTAGTGCCTAACTCTGAGCACACTATGTGAGAAGTTAATTCCACAGTACATTCTTATTAGGTGATCCGAGTATCCTCTCGGATCACCTTCTGTATCTGTACTGATTCTTTATTCTTCTTTGTTTATTTCTTTATTTCTCCCCAAAAGTTGTGCAGAGGTTAGCTCAGAAAGTACTCTGCCTATCAATTTCAAAATTATACCATGTATGCATCATGTCCTAAAGACAACAAATCTAATGTATCATTGTGATCAGTCGACCGTGACGTCACTATGACGTCATTATATGAAAACACATTCTCAATCATATCTAATTAATGGAATGGAATTTTTCAATGAAATTTGCGTCACATATATTTCAAGTTATGCGCATTCTACTCAAATTCTCAAAATTCATATTTTCTCTAAAAACGTGCGCGTACGCGTGCGTTGAAATATTTGCATACTCCAATCGAGCTCAAAATTTTTTTGCACACGTTTCAGACCATTTAGAGCATTTTTTGAAAAATTGAAAAAATTGGACGGACGCGTACGCGCGCGCGCATATGCGCACGCACAGCTCATATGTCATAGAAATTTCCCGTTTTTTCACACTTATCGGATGCCTGAAATGTCAAGGAATATTTCTGCCAAGTTTCAAGTCAATCCGATTCAATATGACGTCATACGGGCCCGTCAAAGTTGAAATTCCGCGCGCGCGTCAATGGCGATATACAGTGCAACTGTGCCAAAAAACCGCCAATTTTAAATCCGATTTTACTCGTCAGGATGGACGATGACCCCCCATTTTCTTTACATATTTTGAAAGCTGATGAGTTGTACATGTCATTTTATGGGTTGGCGATGCTGGCAAAATGATTAAAAGATATCAAATTTCTTAATAAAGTAAAAAAAGTAAATTTTCAAAATGACGTCATTAAATTTCAAGTTCACTCGAGCGTATCTCACTAATCCTTCGCCAATTTTCAATCAGATTTCAGTATGTAGTAGCTTATTAAATGGTCTTTCATTAATATAATAACAACATTTTGATTGGATGACGGCATCACCTCGTGAAAATGGATTGAAAGTAATCTTGTCAAATTTGACCAGTTTACGTGTTATGTCTATGGCAGTGCAGTTTTTCTGGAAATGAAAATTGACATGACTATTTTTATCGAGCACTAGCTCACTTATGCTTCGGTGAATTTCTCCCAAATTTTAATATGTTGTAGCTAAGACTTTAGGCTATCGTAAGTGTGCCCTTCATTTTTTCATACGACGTCGGCATCACGTCGAAAAACTTGGCTAAAATTTGCACTTGGCTTCGATGCAGCGTCATTTTGCTTAATACACAGGGCCTATGGAAGACGAAATAGGTCAGTGCATAGCGCATCCGACTCGTAATCCTAAGGTCCCCGGTTCGAGGCTCACCCCTGCCAATATTTTTTTTTCACTTTTTTTTTAAAACACTTTTTTCTTCTTTTTCTTTAGTTAGTCTTATTCTCCCTTCCTTACTTTATCTTTTTCTGATTTTGTTTATGCTTCTTAAAATTTCTATAAAATAACTTCATTTTTTCTTTATTTTTTCTTTCTTAAGTCTACTTTCTGTGCAATAGATCAACAACAGCAGTGGCTATCAACCCCATATTTTGCACATGTTTAGTTCGTGTCAAGTACATTATTTCATAAAATAACAACTACTTGATCAGACACAATCTTGGGTATGTAAATTAGGGTCAAAGGTCATAAATGTTTCATCCTGTATCTTCGTGAATGCATGTCCTATCTTTCCCATATTTTGCACACGTATAGACGATGTCACAAGAATTATTTCACAAAATAACCACTTTTTCCTCAGATGCCATCTTGGGAGTGTAAATGTGGGTCAAAGGTCATATGTACTTGTTGCTGTATTTTCATTAGTGTATACAGATTTGGTAGCAAAGATGGCAGATATGACTCCCTTTTCTAAATGAGAATCCAAACATCACACGGCCAATGTCTCTGAACACAGATGAAACCTGCATGGTCATGCCTATTTCGATCAGGACTCGAATCCATGATAAAAAAAAAAATCGGATCACCTTAATTTGTCAGTAATGACAAATTACAATCTCTAGTTTTTTTTGCTTTTATGTTAGTCAGTAGGTGCTGTGATCTCATAAAGCTGGAGTAATGTGTCTGGAAGTCACGTAAAGGAGAAATGTTGCAAACCTTTCCTTATCTTTGTGAGCATATTACAGCATGCATTGTACCGCATGTGTGCAAATAAAGTTTTCGCCTGAAAATCATGTTAGTGTCACAAACAACACTCTTTGAATTTTTGTGGCATGTGTTAACTGAAAATATTTATAATGTTGATAATGCAGTTACCAGACTCTACATTGTATGTCTGTAATTCTGTTGATGCACACTTGCATCTAAAATGAGGTGAGATAATTGCTCCTAGTTTGCTTGTAAATGTGAAGAATATTCCATGAAGATGCCCACACCATTGACGTAGATCACAATGAAATTCCTGTTTTGTAATAACAAAGTGCGGAATCTAGACTACACCGGGGCCCATCCCCTGGGCCTTGTACTTCTGCTAAATATTGGCTTTCTGGATTAGCACCTATACCTTGCAGCTCTCCACAGTGGGACATCAGCGGGGTCCCTTATTCATTGTCTGATGCTCTTGTCTTGTCTAAATATCCTCCCAATGGATGGCTATTCAAGGGACCATACAACAGGCGTAGATGATGAGTGTAGGAAATTTTCGAGGAAAGTATGAAAAAAGGACAGAGGGAGCAAAAAACAAGATTTAGAGCCAAAAGAGATGTGTAAAATGAATTCTTGTCCAGCAGGCTTAAAGAAAACATTATGTACTTTCTCGAATATGTAGCAGCCTTTTACTGTACTTACAAAAATTTTGTTTGATGATATGGCAGGTCTCTTTCCCCGGAATAGACAATTTGAATTTCTTGTTTCTTCCCGCATCTCGCTTTAATCTTGTTCTGTTTTTTGTTAATTGAAAGCTACCCTCCCTAGATAGTACCTCATTTTATTGACAACTGATTGTTGTACAAAGAAAGGCCATGAAATAAAAAAGAAAATCCCCCTCCCCTTTGAATGCTGATGAGGTAAAACCAGAGAAATTCTGAGGTTGTTTTTGGAGGCAAAAGGTTGTTATGCGTCCCGCAATGAAAGTCTGGATTGGCTGCCTGACGTAACGCCCTGCTGAGACTGATTAACTCCAATCAGCACTGGAAGTATCCCATCGCTACTGCATCGCCTCCTAGTTATCCCATTCATTAGCTCGTTTTCTCAATTTAATTGCTGAAGGTGCTCCAATTATGAACGTGGGGATTTTTCATCCAACGCACCCCCGCTTTTCTTTCCCACTCAAAATGGTCACAGTTAGGGCATAGAGTACACAGAACCTTGAGTGAAAAGAAGTACAGTATTCATCGCATAATCGGGCATCTGATAATCGGGAACCTCGCTTAAATGACATACGCTTCCCAGAAACATTTCCAATGCATGTTATTTTCACTGGATAATCGGGCGGGGACCTCTGATAAACGGGACAATTTTGCTTCAAGCGATCTTTGATTTTGTTGATATTTTACACAAAAAATCTACCAAAATACCACAACAATATTTCAAAGATTCCCTGTCAGTTGTCGTCTACATCGAACTTACAAAGCAAGCTTCGGACTGGTGTGTTTTGACCTCCGTCCATCCAGTACACGTAGGCCTACATGCATAGCCATGAAAGCGCCGTGTATACGTATCCATGCCATTGCGAAACACATGCTTTCGCGAACATTCTTCTCCCCTACATAAAAGCAAAGCCATGTGCAGGGAGAGCTAGAGGGTCGCGCCGAGGGGCGGGGTAGCGTGGTTGTGTATTCATGTACATGTACAGTACGTCAGTATGCATGTGTGTGTGTGCACTACATGTACATGTCGTATGCCGTTAGTGTATGGTGAGTGCTCATCGCGAAATCGGGCACCTCGCTTAAAGGGGCCGTGTTTGCTACTCCCAACCTGTCCCGATTATGCGATGAATACTGTATATGGAGACAACCTGTGAATAAATCTCACCCTACTTTTGCTCCAATTTCTGATTGCGAAGATGGCCACTAATTAGACCCTGAACACACACTTGTCAGGAAGCAACAATGACAGCAGAGCTACCAAGTCCCATGCATTCTGCGTGAGACTCAAGCATTTAGGGTCTGTCTCACAATCTCACGCATGGCACCCATTTTTCTTGCACATTGGGTAAAGTCTGCAACTTGGGCCAAAAATAAGGAGCATAGCTCAAAGGATTAAAGTGATAGTTGCAATTGAAGGTATATTTCCCTTTTTTCTTTCAAACTAAGTAGAAAATAGTTACTTAAGTATGCACCAGATCGCATCATTAAGAGCTAATAATAATAAAAAAAAGCTCCCTAGCATGGGAGGGGGGACAACCCCTATGCGCGCGAGCGCCAAGACGCCGAGTCATGAAAATCTCACTCATAAAAAATTGTTGAACTTGGCATCACTGTGACATGTGTGAGGCATAAGTAATTGGGTTTATTTGATAGCAGATATGCATCCTAGTGTCTACCGATTTGCTTGTGATTAGGATTTGAGGTAGTTGATAGATGCATGAGTTTACCAGAGAGGTAAGATTTTCATCAAAGTGATGAGATGTCTTCTTATAATTGATCAAAAGTGTCATAACTTGTAGTATGTTTGGATGCTAGTAATATGTTCATTGTTCTCTGTTCTATCATTTATGACCAGATAGTTCTAAAGGAGCAAATCCAATTATGTCAAGTCTTACTTGTTTTGTTTTTGTTCTCACAATTATGGGTGCTTGCAGTTTGCTTTTTGTTTTATTTCCAAAAGCGAAACATACTTCATGTCATTTTTGTAAGTGATGAATGTACAATGAATGTTGATAACACAATCTCCCCCTCCCAATTTCTAAGTCAATAGTAGGAACCTATTCAAAATCAGCCCTATGGTGTTCAGATGCATTCAAAACTGTCGTCGGCCTGCGCCAGATGTAGTAGGTCCAATCCATTAATTAGTTATGAGATGGATGAACATTGTGCTCTTGTGTATCAACAGGGATCTATGTGCCAATCAGCACTTCAGTGGTTGCTGGACGTCACAGATCTATTTGTGATATCAACAGGACTCTAAGGTCGTGGTCGGGGGAAAACAAAAGCAATAAACAAGTCCCTCTTCGATCAATTGCACCAATCAATTGGTGGAAAAAGTAGAAAGGGTTGATAAACAAAGTCCATCGAGCCTTCTAGCTGAAAGGTTGCTTCAGTTTCTCCCCCTATCCTTTTCACCCTTCAGCCTTCTCAGTATCAACATCTTCTTGGCATCAGGCACTTGATGCAATACCAAATACCAAACACTTGTTTCCAGTCAAAGGTGCCTATTGGGGACATACATGTGCAGTATTAGTGGAATTGCTTTGGTATGCATTGTGTAGCAGTCCCATGTCTGTGTGTGTTTGTGTGTGTGTGTGTGGGCTTCTTTGTTTATTTGTTTGTTCGTGTGTGTGTGTGTGTGTGTGTGTAAAAAGCAAGAGAGAGAGAGAGGCATGGGCTATTGACACCATGACTAACTTGCAGGCATACATAATATTTGCATTTCGCCGAAAAAACAGCCCCTGGTGGTTAATACAGGGGAGGGGGAAAGGGACAACCTTTGTGGTAAGATGATAAAAAGAGGAGTAAAGGGACCAATAGTTTAGGGGTATGGCCTCTGGTTTGAAAAAATCAAATACTGACACACTGTGAGTCAAATTTATAGTTCAGCAGACCAGCCGCATATTATGTAACAATGTTTATCAAGTTTGTTTGTTTGCTTTTTGGACAGGGAGCATCTTCTTGACTGATATTTCATGATGCCAAAACAAATCTGTTTGTCCGTGTATGTTGGCCTAGTCAGTCTCTCTCTCTTGCTCCATATATTGTGTGTGTGTGTGTGCGTGTGAGTCACATTTTGCCATATATTTTTATGTACATTGGGTGGTGAGATTGTTTTCCGTTTTTCTTCCCCTTCAACTTCATGAGATGCTATCTCTTTGATTATATCGATCCATTCTTGGAGTAATGCTACATGTATTTCTAGGGGTCATGTTGTTCAAGAATTATCTTACAATGTTGCAGATGTAATTGCTTCATTGAGGTCACATTCCTGAGACGGAAAAAAAAAAAAAACACAAAATGCCTCTATCCCGTCTTTGTGGGTACGGTCTTGGCCGACACAGGAACGTAGAGCACAGTACTTCAAAAATCAATTCACATTAGTCACGGCAGCTTGACTATCATTCTCTCTTGATACTGAACAGGAGTCGAAATGTACACAATGATTTATGTTTCAGATAGTGCACCGCGGCTGAGCATCAGTCTTGTGCTATTGATTGTATCATTGATCATATCTCAATAAGCCTATGAACTATCCTGCAGAAAGGGTAAACGAGAGAAGAATATGAAGTTTTGTATATTGTCAGATATTCACAATTTCTGCAACAGAGATTGGTGTGATACATAGGTTCATGTGCCGGGAGAATTATAATGGATAAAGAACAGGAGACTGTACCTTAAGGGGGATTTTTTTTTTTTGCATTGTTGCATTGTTGCAAATTACTGAGTAGATGACCAACACTCTATGCTACTCAAGCAGCTTTTTATACCACATTGATACAAAAATCCTGATATTGATAAATAATGCTATAAAAATATTTGAAGACATACTGGCGGGCATGTTATTACTTCATTATCACATTATGCTTGATTGAATCTTGTCTACTTGAACAAAGCTTTTATAGATGAGGAAATGTGAAAATGATACATACATTGTACATACATAGGCCCCTCCATACCAAGACTGCCAGGACAAGTCCTCAAGTAATAACCCTAAACATTTCCATATTTATGTCTGCCGAATGCACAGGGGTTCATCAAACACAGTAGGAAATGGTTACCAAAATATTTTGAACTTTACCATAGTTTTTGGTCCACTAACTTTGCGATAAGCTATTAGCAAGTAGAAGATTGAAAAAAAGAAAATGCTGCTACACTGGGCAAGACTGTTTACCAACAAAAAAAGCTCATGGGAAAAGAGCAAAAGATATCCATCTGTCAGTAAAATGATAGTTTTATTGCTTCCTGTGTTCATTAGATCCTTTCTTTCTTTTCCTTTTTTTTTGGGGGGGGGTCGTATGTTCCTTTGTTACTGTTGCTATACTCCTTTGGAATGTCTTGTGTGCAGCCAAAATGCTCGTCATCTAGGGCTGCGTGCGTCAATGGGGGAATGTTGTGACGCGTTAGCGCCCATTGTCAAAAGTTGAGTTTTGACGGAGGAACAAAAATACGCCCTGAAGCAGTGAAGGTAGTGGCGTCCGTTTGCAGTGCATTATGGGTAAATCACAGACATAGCAGAGACTGGAATGCAAAGCCACAAATCATGCAAAATTTTGTCAGCATATTGACTTTGCGCCTACGGAGTCAAAATCTTCATGATCAATGAATAGTTTTCACATAATGAGTTCTGAAGAGACCTTGATTTATTATTATTATTATTTTTTTTTATTTGAGCAGGAGAAGACGGATGGGAAAGAAAATTAATCAATATTTTTGTTCCATAACTGCACTATGGCGATGAGCACTATGTTTAAGAAGTTTGTCAGGCCCCATTTTGATTGCATGTTGGCAATTTGAGAATAAAATTTCAATAAAACTGAACTGATCTTGGATGGTCCGTTCCTTTATCGAGCTCACTGTACATCACTGTACATCACTGTACATCACTTTCGTCACACAATCATACTCAAGGTGGCTAGAACTGTTGTGAAAGAAATACATGGAAAAGGTGCTCTTTCTTTCCCCACTTGGGTGACGACATCTTTTTTTTTAGATAGCAGACAGACCCCAGAAAGGGGGGGGGGGGGGGTGGGGGTAGCACAAAGCAAAAGGAATATTGTCCATAAATTTCTTTATAAAATAGTATTTTGTTGATATTTAACCAACCATTGCGCACGGATGTGAAACGTCATAGAAACTGTCAAAGGGGCACCCTATCAATCAAAAATCAAAGCGCTTGTCATTGGTTTCTAGTCTCCTCAACGAAACCGCTTCCTGAAAAAGAAAGAAAAAAAACAACAACAACAACAACAAACAGAAAGGTCCCAGAACAGATAACGCTGATTGTAGCGACTTGGCATAGGAGTCAGGTGGAAATGGGGCCATTGTCATGTGATTGAGGACATGTTTTCATAACTGATGCACAATTATTCCGTCTTGCAGGTTGGTGCGCCTTTTGTCGTCTGTTTTCGAATGGATTTATGGGGCTTACGTGCACAAATGAAAGATCACACCCATGCAAGAAGGGGGGGGGCAAATCCTAGAAATGTATGTGCAAAGAAGCAAGTGGTCCTGGTGTGAGCGCATTTCTCTTTCTTTATTTCTAATCAGTCCATTTATGATTTTATATGAACTAGAATTATTTGATAAAAATAAAATGGGACTTTTAGACCCGTTTGATAGATAAAGTCATGATGGAATGTTATGTTATGTTATTAATGTTCTCTTTCTGTTTAGGACGTGTGTATGAATTGAAATTGTAGAATGAACAGCACAGTGATAAGACCAGACAACATGCTCCTAAAAGGCGTTGGACTGTGGACAAGATTAGCAATTCCTGTGAAGATGATTTTACTATCAACTTGTCCTAATCAATAACTCTGGTTTTCTCCTATTTTCTTGTCTCTTCCCCTCAAATCCACCCGTGCCTGTCATCACAATCTACGCTGTCGATCTTACGTTTGGATGTCTCTTACCGAATATCTTACAGGTAAGTGAATCAATTATATGTATTCATGACACCAGATGTCCGTGAAAAAAAAAAAGAAGAAAGATCACAAGGCCCATTCACACACAAGGGAAAAAGTGCGATTTAAAAATCGATTTTCTTATCGCGATCAAAATTTCGAAATTTTTTCCAGTGTGGACAGAAAAATCTCACTAATTACCGCGATCCTTATCGCGATCCAACTCGCACTATTAGTGCGATTTTTTCAGAATAATCGCGATTATTTTGCCAAGCGTCGTGTGTGTGAGCGCGATCGAGATTCGGAAGTCGGTATTTTTAATCCCATCGTTCGTAGCGCGTGCGAAACTCTATTGGGACTGCGGGGTCAGTCTTCGGTCATGCAAGATTCGCGCATGCGCAGTTTGGCCACTGATCGTTCTTTCCTTGCTGCGAAGTGCGATTTTCCCCTGTGTATGAACGGTCGAAAAAAAAATTGATATTTGGATCGCGATTGAAATTTCGATTTTCGTTGTTTGTGAACAGGCCTACAGTGGAGACAGATACTTCGTGTAGTGCATTCTTTGCTTAGTGTCCACCAATCTCAGTAATCAAATAAGTTTAGATACAACTGGGATATGATTCAGCTTCAGCCACTCCGTGCACACTAGCTTTGGTCCGCTAGTACACTTCTAGATATTCAGAAGTTCACACCATGAAGCTATTCATTTTCTAATGTCTATGTTTGTGTCAATACTTTTGATTATACTTTTATGTTACGGAGTTCTCTACAGCCTGCAAACCCATGAAAGTAGGTTGCTGTGGGTAAAATATCGCAGGTTTGTTATACCGTAATATTTCTGTTGGATACAGTTTTGTTGAGCTCAATAGTCTCAAATGTAATAGACACTGCACTTAGATCTTCACTTGAAAGCAGAGAATATTTATGTGTCTGCTACTGCCACGTGCTGTTTCACTTCCCGCCACAAGTCACATGGTTTGTGCGTGAGCATCTGTCGTTAATGCGCCGCAGCACAAGTTTATTAAGTGAATTACCTCAAATGTCAGTGTTTAATAGTCCTTGAGATTACCACGAAAGCTATCATGTTATCTAGAATAATTTTTTTAACCCTCTTTTTTTTTCATAATATTGTATCAGCTTCTAGTTGTGAAACATTCTTAAACTTTGCCCCTGTGCCAGGAGTTCAATAAATACAGTTGGGGGGGGGGATGCTGTTCATGCAGTCATTTGTAATTTGCTAATGAAACCAGCTTGAATTCTATCCACCAGTGATTTTTTTTTTTCTGTAATTTTGGGGATGATTATGCATCGTACCACAGTGTGAATATGGATGCATTACTGGATGCATTTCTGGATGTATTACAAGGTCTAATTGATGACCCGCCGTTTGCAACCTTGTGCAACGTGTTTTCAAAGCAAGCATTACTGCCTTTCTGTCGTGCACTGTTGCCTGTAATATTGAGGTCGAGAGTCTTCACAAGATAGCTGTGTAAGCTTTGTGTCTGACTCCCATTGTAAGTTACGCCTCTCGCTGAAAGAAAAAAAAAATCTAACCAAACACAAACTATACAACAGTCGTATTGTGAAAAATCATGGCTAGAACCAATCATATCGACTGATTTTTTTTTTTTTTTTTTTTTGTGGGGGTAAGGGGGGGGGGTGGAGGAGTGATGGTAAAATGTAGCAACATCCCTGAATGCAGTAGTTTTCACACCAGGTGAAATTGCCATATGTAACTAACTAACTAGAAAATGAAAAGGAAAAAAAATCACCATGTTGTCAGACGTGCACATTCCTTTGCAGCAGCTACCTGCATTCTGTAGTTGGCTCATAGTTGTCCTATTGTCACGCACATGTTACAAGGCTATAAAGCCTTTGAAGTGCCCCATTGTTCAAAATGCCAGCCTTCGTGATTATGATGGTCAAAATATTTGCTCTGTGCTTCTGGTGTTCCAACCCTGGAGTTATATTCCAAGTTTCAATTTTGAGAAGTGGCCATCATTATTCTAATGGCAAATTAACCCAAGCTATCAATGTGTAGTCACGCATAAAGAATTGACTTTGATCACATTCTTTCCTGTGATGAAGATACAAATACATAGGCCAGGGAAGTTAAACATTAGTATGTTTGGGTACATGTTGTCAATGTATAATTATGCTCAGATATGCCAAGTATGTATAAATGATAATCGAGTCAGATAATGGCATCGGAAAAACAAGGCACTTGACAGTATTTACACTTCACACATGACGGTTGGGACACGGTTCAATTAGGTAACTATCAGTTACGATATCTGTACTGATAGAATATGAAGATCAGAAAGCAATACACATTGGCAAGAATATCTCCATTCCCAGTACATTGTGTAGCCCAGCTTCCTCATTACCAATGGTAGCATTCACTCAGGCCGTAGGCTTTTATCAGCACTTGCACCAGAAGAGTAAATTGCAACAGATACGACACTGTATAAGTTGCCATACAATATGCCTGCCTATTGGTGAATTGTTTTTTCGTCAGTTTTGTTGATTTGGCTAGTAGTAGTATTGTTATCATGTAACATCTGAGCAGACATTTTCGTAGTAGTATCATTATTGAGTAACATTTAGGTAGGTAAAGAAATAATATTGAAGTAGGGTTCCATTATGTTTCTCTTGCATTTTCACATAGATTTAAATTCTGATAAATTGATTGTTATTTTGCCTGTTCATGATATTTGAGTAATGATTTAATATTTGGGCTGGATATCATATTTTATCTATTTTGTTATATTTGATTTGTTTTTGTTTTTGAAAAAATATGGAAATGCATTCCAATTGCTAAAACTGAAATAATTTCTTATTCTCATTACCATCATGATATAGTTGTAGCAGCCAGCAGTAATAGGAATAGTACATGGTATTATTATTGTTATTTGTTTTATTGTCTCTATCGCTATCACCAGAATAATATTACAAGGGAACTTTGCAATGATGAATGTACATTTCTACTGCTTTATGCTTCAGATTAAATATTCTCAAATGTGGATATGCAGGTTATGGTGAAATATACTCCAATAATGCGTAATACTTTATAGAAGAGTCTGCCTACATCTCACCCTTGGACATGTTTGTTTGTATGTGTGTGTGTGTGTGTGTGTGTGTGTGTTTTAATAACTGTTAGTGTTTTCTGCAAGAAATAAATGGATCATCAAACATCTGTGATTCTAAAACCTGAAGTCAGGGTTGATTGTTAAATTGAGCACTTTGAAATGTTTGCAGTATTTCATACTTTTGGTCCATTCATCTGCCAATAATGTCACTCTCAAAGTCCCCCCCCCCCCTCCCCCACCGGCCTAATCCCTTCCATTCTCATTGTTGCATCAGACGTTATTTTATGATGAATTGTCAATCACTGAGGGACTTGTTATTCAGTAGAGAGTGTATATGGGCAATTCCACGGTAACTCGCGTTACAAATAATGGGTACATTTATGGGATAATGTGCCAATACCTTTGTAATTGGAAGGATCCACAAGTTACTTTTTTCATCATTGGTTAAGTAGACATACACCAACTAAATGAATCCAAAAAGAAAAATAAAGGACAAACATGTTGGGATTCTTGAATCATTTAATTTTGGTAACTCGCGTTACACAAAAAGGACATGGTCAATTCTATAAAGGCCTCTTTTTGGAAAGTCTCCTCATACTAGACAATCCTGATAAAAGTTTTCCTACCTTGAATTGATAGTGGGTTAGGACTCATGAATTAACACTATCAAAGTTGAGTAACAATAACCTGGTAAAATGTAGGGAGCCTTTATATCGGTAACTCGCGTTACGGTAACTCGCGTTACATTATGTCCACTAACACAGGGTGACACAAATTGATGACATACAACTGTTCTGATGGCACTGAATCCTGTGTTGAATATTTTGAGAGATGCTTAGTACATGGTAAAATGAATAAATGTTAAACAAATATTTTACTAATCAACCCAATTGATAGAGAAGAATGTGTTTAAGACTAAAAAGAGCTTCACTCCTCATAGAGACCCCGAATATGTTTCAATATATACCCAGATGATTTAGGTGTATAAGTACATAATTTTCAGAGTGTAAAAATGAAAGATGTTGAAATTTTAAAAAAACAAAACATTAAAGTATCAAACCCTATCGACAAGTTTAAAAAAAGCCTACAATCTTTCAAAAATTAAAATCCTGTCTTTTTGAAAACTCTTATTTCTTTGCAACTGATTGACAAATAGACCAGTTCGTAATTCCACTTTGCGCATGAGCAGAAAAAGTTCATTTGTACCAACAGGCATTTTGGTTTGTAAATTCACTGATTTAAGCATCTGTGATGCGATGATTAGATGATTATTCATGTATCCTTATCTAAATGATGCTTGCCAGCACATCCACCTGACAGCAAGAATGGTATTTTGCAATATAAAAGGAAATAAGCTGTTACTGCATTCAATACAAAACAATGAAATGGATGCTTGCTAAATTGTAAACTGATGGGAGTATTCTGATCCCCTGATCCAAATGCAAGTTCATTCTTTTTTTGAACATGAATTCCATAAATTATGTCGGGCAAGTTTTATGCATTATGCCGCTTTGAAAAAGAGTGAAGTGCCGAACCAACTGAGAGAAAAGAAAGGTCATTTGTACCAATGTGTACATGAGCTACAGTGTAATTACGAACTGGCTTATTACCCTACATCAACTTAAATTTATTAAGCACTCAATTGATCAGTGTTTTAGTAGTAACCATGATAAAAAAGTCATGGGCGTGCATACTCGAGCAGCATTCGAACTAAGACCTCCTGATCTCCGCACGGGCATCATCTCGGAACTAGACCTCCGAACTTCCGCCCAACAGGAAGTGTTGGTTCTAATCCTTATATCATGAAGCGGGTACTGCGTAATTATTCAAATTCATGAAATTCTTTCATTGAGATGTTATTATTGCAACTAATTGACAAATTGCCCTACATCAACATAATAAAAACTGAATTGATCAGTGTTTTATTAGTAGCCATGATAAAAAATCATGGGCACACATACTTGAGCAGGCTGGATTTGAACCGGCCACAACCTCCTGATCTCTGGACAGGCGTCATTTTCACTAGACCACCGAATAAGGATTAGAACCAACACTTGCTCCTTTATAGCATTCTGTAATAAAAATTCTGTAATACTAATGCAGGAATTTCAGAAGATAAATTTTAGGTTAACCTCGTTCACTGCTGGATGTACATGTACACATGCAGTGAAAGCCTGGCTAGACTCCTCAGTGTGGCATGTGATCAGTGGCCTTGATGCTAGTATTATACAATCACAGTTTATTAGGCTACTCTCCTTTGTTTCAGTCCAGCATAGTGTGTATAACACTGGATTTGATTGTTTTCACCATAATATAGCTCAATTAAGTGTTAAAATTTGCTTACGTTGGTGGAAACTTGTGTTTACAGTCGGTAACTCGCGTTACATACCGGTAACTCGCGTTACATGGTAACTCGCGTTACACTTTTCATTGACATTTTTTAATGTGATGACAGTGTTTATTGAAGTCAACATCCTGTGTACAGTATCAGGGTGTGATGAATTTAGAAAATTATGGTTCCCAACAAATTACCTCCACTGCTTCCTTCAGAATGAAAAATATTTCTTGTTTCGGTAACTCGCGTTACATGGCTCAAGGGCTGAACTTTAAGGTGGTGATAAAAAATTTTTGAAGGTGGTATAGAAATTTTCTCATGGGAGACTGAAGTAGAACCAATTTGCTTCTTTAAAATGAATTAACTGAAGAGCTAGCAGAATTTTTCTTTAAAAAAAATGTATATCAAGTTAAGCATGCATTTTAGCAATTTGGATGACTGAAAAATTGTCTTGAACATTTGTAGCTGTTTCTCGCGAAATATTTGACCGATTGATATAATTCTTTGAGTTTCTTCAACTTCAATATATGGGTAATACATAATGAGTAATTCTTTTGCAATATGATAAACTTGAAATTTTAGTGCCATGTCCACATTCCCATGGAATTGCCCATATACAAAGCTATCCTCACCTGGGCCAGAGAAGTAAAGGGACCATCTATCAATATTGGAGTTTGCATATATTGCTCTGTGACACTGTGCACACAAAACTTTGTGTGTTTTTCTGTCGGACTAATCTATTGGGTGGGAATTCTGTGACCGTTGGAGATGAAACAATGTGGGCAGATCTTATATCCCCCAGTATTTATGTCTCGCTCCTTTCATCTTCCTCGTCTTCTTCAAGTTTATCCTGCTATGTACCTGTCTACCTATTCGCACTAGAATGTTTGCTCAGAATTTTTCCTCGAGCTGACACAATTTTTGTGAATGTGTAATTATGGTAAATTATCTACATATTCTATCTTGGAATTTCTGTAATCCATTGTTTTTCACTCCGTGTTTGTTCTGCCTGCCCTTGTCAGTTTGTAAGCTTTCTTTAATCCTGAAATGATGTTTGCCATCCAGGGTTGATTAGATGTTCATTGTTATTGAGACTTACAGATTGGTAATGGAAATATCTTGCATGATCTGATCAGGCGTAATGTCATATCTCTCTACTAGTTTCCATCAAGCCACAATCCTATCTGAAAGCACTCCAAGAATGCTGAATAATTCATAGCTGTGCTCAATATCTTTCTTTGTTTTGTTTTGGTCATGCATGTACAACTGTTTGTGGCAGTCACATATGCACTGTCACTGATGGGCTTGGAAGTTATTTGAATTGACTGGATTACAATATCGGTATACAAATGTCATAACACTGACTACAAGAGGAATAATAACAGTGACCCCAAAATATGTGCTCCAGTCAGATTTGGTTAGCATCCAAAAGGGATGTCTGTTGTACCAGATATTGACTTCTGTGTCTGGGACATGATTAGACTCCGTAGCCACATATCAAACTTACATTTTTTTCTCTCGATTGTCACATCATTTTTCGGTTCCCTAGTTTCTGACAAGCAACAGAAGACATGCTGTAAAGACCAATTCTTCAAGATATATACTGTTACAAGTGTTGTTAACAAAACAACAACTAGAGGCTTAGTAGGCTTAAGCCAAACTATGCTAGTTATTGTGGGATGTTGTCAGTGTCTTCCTTCTGGGCCAGTATTTTGTACCCTGATGAATAGAATTTCGTTAAAAGAGTGAGGATGCACAAGACGCGAAATTAGAGACGGCATGTACGCAAGCACGGACAATATTTGCAGACTACTTTGGCGGATGATTTCTCACATAGCCGCATTGTACTGGGCTAATATTTTGCCACCCAAGGCAAGACATATGAAGCGCCCCTTGTCTACACATCAGCACACATACCTGGACATGTGTAAATAGCCCCCTCAATCTCCATGTCACGTTCCTGTCTTTGGTCGAGTGTGTGTGTGTGTTTGTGTGTGTGTGTGTGTGTGTATGTTTGTGCGTGTAGGAAGGAGAGAGAGAAAGAGAAGGGGAGATGCAGCCTGAACGAAAATGTAACCACTTAAACTTTGCCCCTTCGGAAAAGCAGCCTAGAACTCCTATTTGTTTGCGTTACGATCCGGAATGTGGGAAAATCAAATATGGAGCATCTGAAAAATGAGACGGGGGGAGCAGAGAGAGGTGTAGGGGATAGAAAAGGGAAACCACTGGTACAAGACTCTCGGTGCGCTCACTCACATTTGAGCAAGAGAATGGGGTGCTTGTCTTGGCAGTAGAGAAAAATTGGGGAGAAAGGTTCAAATTTGCTTATTCAAACAAACAGCCAGTCCCCCGTAAGGCCTTTCAAGGAGTTGTTTTGCAGATCCTTTCTATCAAGTATATCTTCTACGAGAAAACGCTTGTGTTTCTCTATTGAAAAAGTACGATTTGAGATGGGAGAGGGGGGTCTGGGATAGGGGTAGGGGGTCTAACCCGTTTCGAGAGACCTGAATGGGGGCGCTGCCACGAACAATGGGGGAGGTTGCTGAGCATGGGGTGTGCCATGTGATTTTGGAATGTGCTGGCTTTTGTGTCTTTTAATGACTTGGGTAAATGAGAATGTATGGGGGACTCGTCCCTCAAAAGGTGATGAATCAGAAGACTTGTGACATCACGTTGTCTCCTTCCCAGGCGACTCCCCCATCTCAAAACAGAACAAAACAAAGCAAGTTTGTGAAGATGGGGGAGGGGCTGATGTGGAGGGCAGGGGCTAGCGGAGAGGGAAGGGGCTAGCCTTAGCCATGAGACTGAAAGTTATCGATATCTTGTGTCATAATATTTTGAACATGCAGCATTGCCCATGTCACACTGATTATTGTCCAGATCAGATTCTGAACAATATGTATCTCTTTAACTCAAATGAGATGGATAACTTCGTCGGTTCAGAATGATAAGGGCGTTAAGTTGTCACAAAACCCATAGTGTTCGAGACAACTTAACGCCCTTCTCATTCTCAACAGACGACTTGTTCAATCTGGTCAGTGGAACCTGCATGGAAACCATGGAGACAAACATTTCATGACTTTCCAATACTTGTCTGTCAGTGAGACTTGATAGTCCAGGTAAACTGTACGAGTCAAGAAGAGTCACAACAACAATGTGCTGTGGTGCTAGCAAAGGTTTATCGTCTATAACATCCGCAGCAAATGGATAGAAACGGCCTCATTACACATGTTAATGAACCTATGTAACCCTTAACCCTCCCAGTGAGCGGTGCATGCACATCACGCAGAATATCCCGGCAAAATGTAACTGCATGGAATTATTCATGAAAGACCCACTAAGTGTTTGTTTTTGGTGGGGTTTTTTTTTTCTGCCCTGGAGATCTTACAGGAATAAATGTTCCACCACAGGAATATCATTTGACTCATTTGCATATGTAACAGGCTCTACCATAGACCCCCTACATCCCCAAGACTGTAATATGAGCGTTCTTGCTGCATGCCACAGTGGAGACACAGTTTCGACCTCTGAATTTTGATATACAGTGTATTCTTTATGTCCCTCACCCTCCCCCCTCCTCCCCCATCACATGCAGACAAACACAATTTTGAATGTTAGAAGGGAATAGCAGATTGAAGGAATGAAGTTAAGCTTTAACATTGTTTTATAATTAGTGCTTTGGAAGCTCTTACATCCTGGCATTGGGCCGAATGCATAAAACAAGCAACTGCTTGTAAGCAATTGCTTCAAGTAAAAGCACAAGCTCGTCTAGCAAAAGGTCTAGCTCAAGCAATTGCTTAAATCCATATGCATGACCTTTAGCTTATGCTAATACCTTTTGCTTGTCCGGCACAAGCAATTGCTTGCGTTTTCAACAAAAGGGACGTCACGCCTGTGCGAACACAAGAACAAAGGCGAGTGTGGCAGCATGTATTTGAAAGGGCATGTCTGTGTGGAAACTTTCCTGACATAGCAGAAGAGCTATGAAATGCACACACAGACACATACACATACATCTATACACACACACGTATTACTGGCTGATTCCCATCACTGCAGCTTACAGTAGCCCGGATCTGCCAGATTGCACGCGGAGAGAGGTCTCCTTGCTCTCCACCGAAGTCAGACATCCTACCTGTGTTTCATCACATTTTGCTTGCTAACCACTGGAAATTCCTGTTGTTGAAATGAAAAAGTTTCTTACCCTACTTATGAGTAATTTCTTGTAGATTTATACCACTCCTTCACAAGTGTTGTCTTTCTTTCATAGATATGAAAAAGATACTTAAAAGGGTACATTCCGGTTAAGCAAAAGCTCAAGCTCATTTTACAGAGCTTGGAAAATCGTAAGCAATTGCTAGCAAGAACTAGCAAAAGGTATGTTTTATGCATACATTTTTAAGCAAATGCTTGGTCTCTAAGCAATTGCTTGCGAGCAGCAAGCAATTGCTTGTGCTTGCTAGCAAAAGCTTCTGCTCGCAAGCAATTGCTTGTTTTTATGCATACGGATTCGAGTAAAAGGCTAGCACAAGCAATTGCTAGCGTTTATGCATTCGGCCCATTGACTGCAAAGGGATGTGTCAAAAAGGGATGTTCAAACATGATAATGTTTTAATTGTTTGTTTGTTTTTTTCCCCGGGGGGGGGGGGGGTGGGGGGGGGAGGGGGGGGCTATCGTTGAGCTAGCATGCTTTTGGCATCCATTTTTTTTCAGCTGCCTTTCATGTCAATTTGTTCTTAATGACTGAAATTTGTAGGCATACGGCAGTCAGCTTTCACACACCACAGGAGTATGTCAGTTTAATGAATTAAACCAAACAGTACAAAAACAGGATGAAAGTGGTGCCGCAGATTACTCATGCAGAAAGGAATCTCGGAAGCATGATGCGAATGATGGGAGATGGTTGTAGGGGGGAGATCAAAGGAGAGAATAGTGAAGGGGAAATAGTCATTGAGAATTGCTCCCTCCTGTTAGAGCTGGGAAAGGACAACTCCTTATATGGTTTGCACATGTCTGGGGAAGTCAATTTCACATTTTGTTTCGCTTCATTCAGGTAGTCTGTCTGAAAGACTCGCCGCTTTCTTTGATGAGATGATCGATACAAATATGAAAAGTTCCCCACCCCCCTCATCATAGCTGCCCCTACCCCTTACAAGTTGCATCCTTAGTATTCACCCCCTCCCCCTCAGAAAAGGGGGACTTGTCTCGACTTGCTTGATGAGTAGAAAGAATGTTCCTTGCTAGGAAACCCCCCTCCTCAATGCTCCTCTCCCCCCTCCCCCCTACCACTGACAAGCCCCTCCCCTGTGGTAGCAGTGTGTGTATTGATTGGTTCTCTGTTGTTGGCATACAGGCAGTTTTAAATTTGCATATGAATGAGCTTTGTTTCTCTAGCTCCTCTGGAGTCCAGTCACAGAGTGTTAGAACCATTGTTTGCTCTGGAGAATGGAATTCAGTTTTACAAGGTGTTCGTGATCATTGAGAGAGAGGGGGAGAGAAGGGGACAGAGAGGATAAGAAAAAAGGAGCATATGTTAGGATACAAACAATGGCAATCAACAAAGGGATATGGATTATTGTGTGTGAATGGGAAACCGTGCATTCTGACGGAAGGCAGACAGTCAGAAAAAACAGTTGACAATTCGCAAATCCTCGTATTCGCATGCATTGTAAGATGAAGTTTACACACATATGAATGTGGCTTTTTAAGGGGGAAAAAACGTTGTGTATCATATATCTTTGCTGTCATTATGTATTAAGTGACCAATCCATTTTAAAGAGAGCTATACCATCAAATCATACGCAGAACGTTCTTGGACTGCCGAGAGCTTGCTAGACGGTGGTAGACTTTGGTTGGCCATTTTTCTCAGCTATCGGAGCGTGAAAGACGCTCAGCTGGCTCACGGTAGCTATGCACTCCCAACAAATTCCATACGCCGCATCATGCGTGCCGGCGAGTGAGTAGTTGGCGTGCTCCGGTCTGTTGACTGTGTTTTGGTGTGGGACCTGCTCCACATCCTCGGCAAACTGCGAGAAGAGAAAGGCAAATCCGCTCACGTCTCTCTCCCTCGCCTCGCTCCGTGTGGGTGAGAGAGCTCACTCAAGCTTAGCAGACTCTCGTGCTCTCATACATGCATGTGTGTAGTACATCTGTGGGAGCCAGTAAGAAGGGACGGCCATTCAGAGCCAATCGCATGCCCCTGAAAGTACATGAGTGAGAGAGAGAGTCGAGCAGCAGGGCATTGTTACTCAGCTCGGCGCTCACAGACAACGTGCGGGCAAACCCTCCAGCAGCTTTCCCTATTTACCGTGCCTCCCTGCAACTACTTCTACCTGGTGAAACTCTCCCATTTGTTATGTACTCACCGGCATGAATCTAATAGCCTGCGCACAAAGAGGCAGGCAGCGTGGCAGCAAACGTTATTAGTCATCGAGCGGGATTTTTTTTTTTCTATCTATTCTCCTCTCCATGGCACTGGCTAACAGCATCCCCTCTTTGGTCCTTTGGAAATAACAGCCGAAGAGATGCCATTTGCATGAGGCGGAAATCAATTTCACAGGAAAGCAATTTCTTGCGGATTTGTGCATGTGGATTTGAATTTGGCGCACCGTTCATCATCACCACCACTCAATAGTCATCGGATCGGAATGACAACATTATTACAGAGCAACAGATTTACTATCAGCAAGCCTGAATCATAATGGAAATATATTGCTGCCTGTTCAGAAAACACACGATGTGGATGGCCCTGTGAAAAGGAAGGAAGGTAAAAAAAAAAGACAAAAAAGAGTGGCATATTTTTTGATCATTTCTGTTTAGCTGGATTCAGTGGAGGCCGTAAGGCACTGATCTTGAATTCCACATGAGATTTCTGTGAAATAGGCCCAACTACTGTGATACACTTGATCAGTATGAACATGATTTTGAAGACTCTCCCTCTTCTGTGGTTTAGAGGGGGGGGGGGGGTCTAAATTTCTTGATGAAATACGTATTTTGTCTGTGGCCTGTTTCTCTTTCCGTGTATTTCTTGTACTCACTCTGTGCCAAAACTTTAATACTCCTTCGATACTTGAATTTGTCTTCCACCATTGGCTGCCTTTGTGTTATCTTTTCACCAGCAAATGGAGTCACTGTAATTTACAACATGTAGCTTTACCATGAAAGAAAATATTTTTCATCTGTATGGAGTTTCAAATTAATATTTAATGTCTGTTTGATATGTTAACCCATTAAAGACTATTCCGGAGTATACTCGGGCAGGTCTCTTTGGGAAATATGTGTCATAGCAACAGCCTGTCTGCAATGGGTTAAAAAACAAAAAGAACCTGTATTAAAGATATGCCATGTAATTCTTTGCTTTTTATGGAACCAAATATGCTGTCATACCAATGGAGAGTTAGGAGCGGATAACACTCAATACTTTCTCGCCGATGATTTGATGGATGTATTGTCAAATATTTTTTTATTTTGTATTGATCAAAGATGAATACCAGGAACATTGAAATAGAGTGTGTTGTGCCCATACACATCTTCCGACGCATTTAACCTTAAATATCAAAATCTGGCCCTCTGTCAAAATACATCCTCACATTGTCACAATGCAATGAACCATAGTCACTGATGACATTTTGGTCTTCTCTCGATATAGTCATCCCTAGATGAATTCTGTAAAGAAATGATCAATGGTCACATTCTGGTCCATTTTTTTAGTTCATCTATCAGGGAGTAATGCCCCATCAGTGTTACTTGTCATCTACATTGTCGTATTTTGACACTTTGAGGTAGTCAGTCAGTCAGTTACATATAAAGTAGCGTGGTGAGTATCCTTTACACTTGTAAATTTTTGCTTAGCCCCGGACCAACGGTGGGGCTAAGGGGGGGCCTTAGCCCCACCGTTGGTACGGGACTATCCTTAGCCCACTTTCTGTTTACACTCGTTTTTGCCAAAGTGGGCTAGCCCCACCGATAGTACGGTACTATCTGGCCCTGCAAAATAGCAGGGGTTAGCACCGCAATTGCGGTGCCAAGCAAGTGAGTGTAAACAGAACGAAAAAATAATCCTGGGCTAAGCGACGGAGACGAAGTCCGACCCTCACTGACCAATCAGAAACGAGGTAATCAAGTGCTGCCGGTGCGTGCGTGTACGTGTACAGCACACAGCGTAACTATGAATATTCATGTGGTTTGGAAAGTCCGGGGCTAAGAAATACGAGTGTAAAAAGGTCAGTTTTCTCCTTAGCCCCGGACAAGAGATAGTACGGGACTAATTGGCGAGTGTAAAAAGCTGAAAAAATTGGTACGGGACTAACGATAGTCCTGGGTCAGAGAAAGTCCGGGGTTAAGAAACACAAGTGTAAAAAGCCCTCTACAGTGGTTTGTCATAGCAGGTGGTAGATAGGCGGCTGCTTTGGGCAACACACCTTTTGTGTCTGTTTGGATTTAATAGCATATTGACCGTCAATTGTTTCTGTAGTGAGGGAACGAAGAGCATGATTTCCTACATGGAGACTGTTCATTCATTCATTCTACAATGTGAGGAATATTTCACTCTCGTCATATTCACCAATTATTTTGCTTTTCCTGTCCCATGTTTTCATAACATGTTCATGTTCTACAGACATTCCCCCTTACCCTTTCTCCTGTTCTCCTAAACCTATACGTCCATGTCCATTTTGAGCAATATTCACAAGTGATTGTCCATCGAAAAAAATGGCCAAACTGCCCTTTCTATAATCAAGCAGAGCAAACAGTGTCTGCATATAGCAACACGTCGTTTATTGAGGACATGTGAGCGAGCGCAAGCCATTATCCATTCTACAGAGTAGTACACGGTACAGAGTAGGCTTGGTCGTAATTGCTTGCCCAGCGTAATATTATAATCATGGCTGCATCAAGGTTAGGATTTTTACCGTTGGCTGCTTTAATGGCATTTTTTAATATTCGCTCACCATTTCATGTTGTCAGTGTCATTGGTGGAATTGAATGGCCCCTAAGAAGGCATTTCAGGAATTTTTGCACAAAGAAGGAGAATTTGCTGCCATAACAAGGTATTGTTGATAGCTCAGCAAAGATAAAAAGGAAAACAAAAAAGAAAACAAAGCATTTGTGTGTATAAATTCTTAATAATGTTGCTAGTTGCCCTCCTTTTATTTTTCTTGTTTACTTTAACTGAGAAATTGAGACAGCACAGACTATTGTTTGGGTTGCCTTGAAATATGGCTGGTGTTTATTTACTTTTTGATTCTTATAATGTATTCAAATTCAGATGTGTAGCCATTATGAAGGGATGACTTAGCATTAACAGTAGGGCCTATAATGAATCCTGACTCAGTTACCCTGTCAGTTGGACATTTGAATAAGAATGAACATTGAAAAAAAAAAAATAAAAACTTGCTGTCAAAGTCGCATAGCTATGATGTTGATTCCATAGTATTCCTCAATTTGCTATATGCATGAAATTGAACTGCTTTCTTGTAAGTCTTGTGATAGGTAAAATCAGTACTTTGCTGCAAAAAATGAAGAAAAGTAATACTCCTTTTATTTCAAGTAAAGCAAGGCATACTCTGCTGAAGGTGTCTTATTGTCATGTAATTCAAGGCGGCTCATATTGAAAGGTCTTTAGGATGCCATGTAAAATGTTCCTCTAATATTCAAGCAGGTACAAGTCCCTTTGTCCAAGTTCACCGACACTTCCACTTATCACCTGCTTTGTTACCAATATTTTCTTTTAAGGCAATCCTTAGGTATCGGTTAGCTCTCCTTTAAAGCTTGAGAATAGTATTTTTAGGGAAAAGAGTGTCTGTATAACCATTCTAAGCTTGATTCTGAATGAGAAAATACATGTTGCATGCAAAATCTCCAACTTGTGCATAATAATGCAGCTGAAAGTAAACAGATGTTCCTACAGTGTCATTTGTATGTAATAGGAACATTCATAGACTTCTAGACCTCATGAAAAGAGAAATTACACCCCCCCCCCGAGAAAAAAAAAGAGAGAAAGATGGAGAAAGGTAGAGAACCAGTCCTTTTATAATCGTGACTGCAATTCTCTTTCAAGCTGGAGTCGCCCTGGAATGTGGGTGCCCAAGAAAATTTGGCGATGCGTAGAGGCTTTGTCTGCATTAGGCTTGTATCACTCAATGTCATCACAGCTTAAAATCCACTGCGTATTGATCGTCTTTTCCACCGAGAACAATGGCGAAAACAACGCCATCTAGTGAGATCGATGCCTTTGTAGTTTTCTCTGGGCACTTGCCGCTGTTGCAGCTCTGCTCAGCTCAGACGGGAGTGGCTGGACCACAGGGGTATTTCCCTTACCTCACAGACTCGTTGCAATGACGACACGGTGGTAGTAAATTACAAAGCAATTTTTGAATGGGTGATTACAAATGGAAATGTTAAGAGAAATATGATAGCGAGTAGTCATTTAGGGGGGAAATGTTTTGAAATGTTTTATTGAACTATGATGATGGGTATTCTTCTCCAAACAGATTCATGCTTCCAAAAATTAAAGGTTTCACAAGTAAATCTCTGGAACCAAAGATATGACTGCACCACATCCTTCAAGCTTGTTCTCTCAGTTGTTAAAAATGCAAGAATACGAGCTATAGAAATTTAAAATCACTTGGCTTAAGAAAAAAAAAAGTTTTCTCATCTATGATTCAAACACTTGCATCCACGTAGGCATTTACAATGCTGCTCATACCCCTAGTCAGAGATGTTGAAATTTTACAAGAAGTTACAATGAAACTAAGAAATATTTCACTTGTTGGAAGTGCAGGCCCAAAAGTGGAAACCAGACAATAGCAAGTGGGATTAGGTATTATTGGCATACTGCACTGACTGTTACTAAATCCGTGTCAAAAAACAAACCAAAGTTTTCATTGGCCAAAGGAGTCAAATTTATAAGAATGTCACACACAAGTATAATTGATTTGACCATGTTGTGGTTTCCTCAAACCACATGTTTCTATTTCCAGCCCGTTTGGGTTTTTAATGCCCCCCTTTCTGCTCACCTTCGCTTGTACGTCATAAAAGCATAGAATTTGTCTTGCGTATTTGCTCTTCAACGCAAGCCCTAGTAGTGAGTGACTCGGCGGAATGCTTGATGGATGATGTAATTGCCATTACTGATTAGAATGTTAGACTTATCATTTGTTGCTACGCAGTTGTCACCCCTGCTTCCTGTGTGCCACACCAACAGCAATGGTCATTCTGAAATAATGGCATACTGGACATGACTTCTTGTCTCCAAAACATTATCACGAAGCGCCCACTAAGATTTCCATTCTAATGTCAATATTGCTCAGTGTAGAAATTGCTGCTGTCATGGATGGATGGCAAAGTCACTTCGCTGGCGAAGCAAACGGTCAATCGATTTTCCACCTCTCTAGCTACCAAGTCCTTCTAAACTCATCACTCAATGCATGGCTCTTCATCGTCAAGGGGGTATAACAGGAACGGAAGTGACAGCTGATGAATTTACCATCCCCCCAGTCCGAACAACCCCTAAATTAGCGTGTCTTTTGTCGGGACATGGAGAGTGCCAACAAGTGTCTCGTCTCATTCCAGACGATCAACTCTGATGCGTCTCTCGTTTTTGTCTGTTCCCTGTCTTACGAGGGTTTTATTTTTGTCTTTTCTTCTTCTTCTTCCTCTTTTTTTTATGCTTTTTTTGTGTCAAGTGACTCAAAAGCATCAATGCATCGCATTGGTAATGGAGCTTGAGGCAATTCAAGTTGCACTTGAATTCATATGAATTAACCCTCTGAATACCACAATCTCAAAATGCTATTGGTATTGTATACAATGCAGTTAACAGAGGTTATCACAGAGTTAGTAAATTTATTTCTCTTTCTGTTATCTGTTGAGTGTATGATAAAGATTGTCCATATTGTACTGTACAGAAAAGCTGTCATTCTAATGAGAAACACACAAACAACAGGCTTTACTGCACATAAAGGTCATCATTAGGCTCTTCCGTTTCCTAAATTACACATTCTTGATTACGCTCCGTAATACCATGTATTTTTTCAAGGCCACCGTTCATTGAAAAGCTGTGATTCTAGGGTATTGTTAAAAGCAAGGAATTCATAATTTCTACAGATTATGTATATATCCTATAAATACATTTAATTAAAGTCAGTCCATGAAAGTTGGCTTAATGTGCTGTCTACGTATTATCAGTTTGTTTGCACATATAGACTATGACTGTTCTTGGCAAATGTTAATGTTATTGACATTGAAATCATGTATGTGTACCCAGGATGACGATTTTAGTGCCATAGTTTTTGTGTGCTACTAAATGCTAGGTACTTTTTCGTTTTCTTGAAAGTATGCTGCATGATAAATTCACACCTCAAGAGATACAATGTGTTTTCCTTTACCAGTAGAGAGATATGAAAGTTACTTAAACATTCAATGAGATAGCTCACTTTACCAAAGTCCTATCAGTCATGATATTTAGTTGATATTTAGTTTAACTGCAGCCATGAAAATGCCTACCAAAGACAGTCAAATCCCTTATAAGTGCATAAAGGTGAAGGAGAAATTAATTCAGACCACTACCTGTGCAGATTTCACTAGTTTTAATGTCATTTGATATTATTTGATGTGCGTGCCCTGGGCCCTGTTTTATCAAAAGATAAAATCGATTTTAAATTTCCTTACCACACAGGTTGCCATAGACTTACAGTTGAAATCAACTTTATAATCGATTTTAACTCTTCATAAAACAGGGTCCTGATGTTTTACTCTGCACATACTGTGTATCAATTGATAGGCTGATATGTATACCAATTTTTGTATGGTATTGTTCTACCGAATTTGATGTCATTACATGTATTCTTGATTTTTAACTATGCTGAAACAGAAGTATTCATTCAAAAGTTCGTAAGGATATTTAATGTAAGACAACAACAGTAATCTGGAAGAAAAGAAAAGAAAAAAAAAATGTCTTGTGGGGCATTAGTGAGTGCTTTAAATTGGCATGACATGATACAATAGACATATCATGTCACTTATGTCTGGTTCATAGTGTCAGATGCATGGCAGACTTCCTGTGTAGAGTCTGTTTTTGTTCTTTTTATTTTGTGTAGTTGAAGTGGAAGTAACTAGTCCTTTCTATTTTTTCTTTTCACAAACCGGAAATGCAAAATCAATACAGCGTGCCACAGTGGCATTTCAGTCTACATTCCTGCCATATACCCCCACTTTCATTGGGATTTTCTTACGGTTTTTATTTGATCAATTGTGTGACAGATGTTCAGAGGAACAGACCAAGAAGAGATAACAGATCTGTGTGTGCTGAAAGTGAAGGGGGGGGGGGGGTGGAGAAAGAGAAAGGATTCATACTAAATTTCCTAGTACTTTCTTCCACTTGCAAAAATGCATACAAGTCCATCTGAATGAGTGCTTTGACCTGTCTTGATTTTTGGCATGTGATTACAAAAATCTTTAGACTCCTAGTTGTACTATTGCATTGCTACTTAGCTTGCATTGTCTGGGTGTACTGTATGTATACAGCGTTGACTGTATTGGAGATGATTTTCTGAGTAGCATTCTACCACAGCGCCATCTACTGTCAAGAACTAGATAGGTTAGACAGAAAAAGAGATCATCATGCTCTGTATGGGGTACATGCATACTAGTACTTCTAATTCTCCAATTGTGTTCCAACCTAAAGTGATGTGAGAGCTGGTTCAAAGGGTGCAGGAAAATGTTTGGAATAGCACCTTTGGTAACTACTCAAATAACTTGAGGCTCTGTTGTGCTTTGCTCACCATATTGGCATGATTTAATTGTGTTGTGTTTTTTTTTTTTGTGATTTAATGTTTTGGCAGGTGTTCACATTTTATTCTAAAAAATTATTCAGGACACAGAATTGCAAGCGCAAGATGACTGCTGATTCAGTAAATGGTAGACCAACAATATTTATACTCCTGCAGAAAATGAATCAATCTCTTTGTTCATTCGAATTGCTTCATTTTCCTGCACGTGTATAAGATTTGTTGGTCGATAATTTACTGAATCAGTCGATAAATATAGGGATTCCATATCTTTGAAAAAAAAAATCCTTTTAAAAAATGTACAGTGGCTACAAGTAGTCTCTTTTTGTGTTCACAGGATATGATCAAAAATTTCAAGTCACTGGGCAGCTAATGGACCTGTACTTATTCCCCAACAGAGTGTGAAAAGACTTCTTTTGGCAACTCACTGGTGCATGCTACCATCAATGTTAATAATCTCACAATTTTCACACGAGGCATTTGAATGCGATAGCGTAGAGAATGATGACGTCTGGGAGAGTAGAGCCGATTGCATTCCGTGACCGCTTAATGACTCGAGTCATCGGATGCGCAGGTGCATTATTGCCTGGCAAGGCTGCATCATGTGGTATCGGGAGAAAATGTGGAGGTCTCTGTCTGATTCTAAGTGCACAATTTTGAAGTCCTGGTTTACCCATTTTATTTATATGGGGCTCAATTTGTAAGATAGAGATCAGAAAAATGCATACCGAAAAAAAAGCAACATCAATGCTTGTAGAGCTTTTCTGCAAGCTGTTTGGCTATCAATCCCAACCAAATTTCTTCTACCCTAGGTAGTGTCTGAAATGAATGTGGCACTATATCTCATGTCAAATGCAGCATCAGAGAGAAAGCTGTCTTTTTTAATGTGAACAGTAGTTTCTTTTAACCTTGTTCGTGCATATTATGCCTTTTGCGGTGGTGAAGTTGCCACAAGCTTTATTGGTTGCTTCTTGCTCAGGTGGGTATGATCCTACAACTGATTTCCTGCAAACAGTTGGCTCGTTCATCAACTGTTCCAGCCATGCATAGGTTTCTGAGGTCCGGTAGAATCGAGGGAGGTCAGAGGATTCAGGCCAGCTCATCTTTTACCCCGCGTTCACATTGGTCCCCGCGACGCGGGGAAAGTCCCGAGCTGTGGGACTTTCTCCTCAAAAACCATAATGTGAACGCTCGCTGGGACTTGTCCCCTCGTCCCCGCGAAGCAAGTCGGGTACGGGGACAAGATTTGGAGGGGAGAGTGACCTTGGGGCGCAATTGATAGCGTCCAGCTGTGGTCATCAAATGTGCGCATGCGCTATGCCTGGATTCAAGTGGCAGAGCTCGCTCCAAGCCCCAAAATGCCCCCACAGCTCGGGGACAGATGAGATACCAATGTGAACGGTCAGTCGTAAAAAAGATAAGATCTCTTGTGGCTGTCCCCGCGTCGCGGGGACCAATGTGAACGCGGGGATAGAGGATGGAACGATGTATGTACTGGCCTCTGTCCGAGATAATTTGTCCATGTTGTGAGGTCATTCCCTTCATTCCACCAAATTGTTCCTTATCTTCCGCTATCAAGCATGATGCAATTAAGCCAGATCAGGAACGGGAGTTATTAAAATGTAAATGTTGTGCTCGCAGGATATTAAACACTGATTACACCAAGTCTATCTCCCTGGTATTCTTGTTTTCTTCCCCCAAATCGCTTACGTCCTTGTGATTTTCCTGGAAGAATGTGAGGTAAGCCTTGGGTAATTGTCATTTTGTTTCCCTTATAAAAAGGGGCAATGATATCACCACTGAGGTCTTCACACTATGCAAAGGGGATCAGTAGCAAGTGCCCTTTGAGCCTGGGTAGTGACTTCCCTGTGAAGCTGGAAGATCTGGCCTGTTAGATAATGCCACCCCCTTTAATTGACACCTGTTAGATAAAAGAATGCCTTTGGGGGGCTATTAATCTCTGAGCAATTAAAAGCTTTTCAGGGTAATGGCGAGCCCTATTGTGTGCTGGCTTTGAACTGACGTGATTGGCAGATGTGTCTTGTGTTCAGGTATTTATGTTTGTTGTTTTCCCCCAGGAGATTGGTTTCCTTGAAGAGCACCAGTAATGGGGATGAAATAAACTTGAGTGGTAGATGTCATGTTTCCTCACTTTGTACTAGTACGCGGAGGAGGATGGGTCAAGCTGCAGCAACCTCTTCTCTCAGCTTCTGAAATGTGACATTGCATGAGAGATTGGAAATTGATTTTGAGGGAAAGAGACTTGGATCTCATTGATACCTTCTGGATATTAAGACATTTTCTGTGTGATGCATGATGGGACTGCGTGGTATGATCCGCTCCATCCTTGAGGACACCGATGATGGTCATAGGAGTGCGTATGGTGGTGCCAGTGCATGCTGGGAAGCACCGCAGATTCACTTTTGGAACTGGAATAGATTTGGAAGGCTGTGAGTACAACTAGACTAACCCTCAAAGAAGTGACGGCAATATCATTGAACACTTATTTCTAGCACTCCTGTTCTAATGAGTATTAAGATAATATTTTTTTATTGATAAAGGTAAGAGAAAAGAGATCAAAAGCCAGCAAAACAAATGGCCAAACATTTTGTTAAGACTTCCTGTGAGGCAATGATATTGCATCTATCATTATGGAGACTCTTGACATTTTTTGTTTTTTAAGTTTAAGTGCTAAAGCCAGTGTCAGATTTCCTTACAGCATTGACATCAATGGCGTAAGAAACAACATAGCAAAAGGCGTTTTGAGGATGTGTCATTTGCATTCGCATGCAGAAGTAGCAAAAGCAAAGTCTCCTTTGATCCACAGGAAACGGGTCTACCATCACTGATTTGGCAGCGTTGAATAGGCTTGAGATAAATATGTCAGGAACTGAAGGCTACTGTGACCTTGCTGTTATGACAGGGAGTATCATCATTCCCTTTAGCCTCCCTTACCTCCCCCCCCCCCCCCCCAATACAAAAAAGAAAAGAAAAGGCGGGATTAGGGTATTAATTAAGCCCACTCCAAATCCATGTAATCCCTTCCAAACTGCAGCCACTCTCTGATTTGAGGGATTTGGGGCATGAGGTCATCAGGGGGTATTTCCTCTGGACAATGGACAGATAGATCTTGTGGTGTGGGATCCTGAAGTACCCTGTCCTTTCTGTTTTGACCACTCAATCTCGCTCACCTGAGTTTCGTTTTGTTGTTGTCAGGGAGGGTGTTGGTACATTGTAAGAGTGGCCTCATCACATGGGAGTGTCTCGGCTCAGGACTCCCATAACTTCCTTATAAATATGGCTTGATTAGACCGTGAAGTTGGACTTGCATGTCCAGTGGATGGTCAGGTGCAGACATAGCGGTATCCTTTTGTAACAGGACGCAAAAAGAAGTTGCATGGTAAATGTTATTATGCATCTTTGCACAGTTTTGGTTACAAAATTGGAAATGAACATCATTGCTTGTAGTTGTACCATAAATAACACTTGTTATAATTGATATTTATAGGTAGGCAAGAACAAAGGAAGATTAAACAAACAAGAGCAATTGATCAGATTTTGTTGTTGTGTGTCTTTCTTGTGTGGATAAAGCTGCTGTGCAGTTTGGCTGATGATTTATTTTTATGTAGTTCTTCAGCTACAGAAGTATATAAATTATCGTTAATGTCTTCATGTGTGTTCTGAGTGTGGCAAGTTGTTTACCAACCTCTGAATTCCATACCAAGCCTACGCACAATTTCGTCAGTCTTTTGTTTTGTTTTGTTAAGCTGCTATGACAATGGGCCTCCTTACACACCATAAAATCAAACTATCAAATTTGCGTGATACTTCTGTTTAGACTTTTTACATCACGATGTGTACCTGTCTTTGCTGCCACATTTTGGTCAATTTGCATTTCATTCCACCAATGGGTCTATATTTATCAGGACACACAAAAGAGTCGCGAAATGCCCCATTGTCACCCCCTGTGATCAGGGTAGGTTGATCACGATGTCATTAATACTCCAATATTGACTCTCTGTCTTGCCGCACAAGTATTTTGTTTGCTGGCCGTAGCAACCACATTCATCCCCTCCTGATACAGGTGCACTCTGTCCCTGTATATGTGTATCTGTCGCAGTGATGCACACGTATGTGTCGTTGGAATGGAGAGGACCTGGCAGTCAAAACAACGATGGCCCAACATTCAATCTTGGGCGTGTATGTGTTTGCTCTCCTTCGTCGAGAAGAAAGGATTTCTGTTTTTTTTTCCTCTCTCGTTGCCAGTGTGCAAATGACAAGATATTGGATACCTCACGGTCACGAGACAGCTCACTCAAGATGCATATCATCATCTGGACAATCTGAAACCAGATCACGGGACATCATTCTTTTTTTTAAATTCAGTATTATGATGCAAGTTCAATAATTCCATAATGTGTAGAGAAATCAAGGATATGAGGTGATGTTTACTTCATCAAAAGAGTGATTGATGGGATTTAGTCCTGTTTACCACCACCCATCACTCATAAATGTACACCCTTACACACACTCGCACACACACACACACAGCTGATTAGGAATGGCAGTGTTAAACTCTGAAGAAAAGGAATTTCAAGCTCCAAACACTAATTAATCATACTCCATTTTGCTTTAAGATGATAACATTTCAGTGTAATTGATGAAATGGGTAGGGCCTATACTGTAAGCAATGCTCAATTTATGCTTTGTTTCTTTCTTCTTTTTTAAAGAGTGTGGTTGACTATCAGTTTGGTGGACTATCTTTTTCTGACATTCTCACTACTCCTTCTCCTCCTCCTTTGTTTCCTCATTCCTCTTCCTCTCCATCTCTTCCCAATCTCCATTATCTTCTCTGTCATCCTCCTCCTACCTGCTCTTCTTCCTCCTCTTTCTCACTCTGCTTCCCTCCCCCCCCCCCTTCCTCTCTATCTGCCTTCTCCTCCTCCTCCTCCTCATCATCATCATATTTCTTCCTCCCCTCTCCCTTCCATTTCTTCTTTCTCATTCTCCCACATTCTTTCCATCCTCCTCCATCCTCCTCCTCCTCATCCCCCTCCTCCTCCTCCTCCTCCTCCTCCTCCCCCTCCTCCAAGAGATGAGTGCCAGTGATGAGTGCATCACCCAGAGCATCCCACTGGGTGCAGTGACAGTGCCGCACGTCTGCTACGAATGCCATGAAGTTTTGTGGTCAACTCTGTTTCCTCGGCATTCACGGTCAGTGGGGTCGTATCTGTCTTGGCTTGATACCAGCGACCATTTTGTGCCGTCTGACTTTTCCGCAAAGTCTGACCTCATGTTGAGAAGAAAGTAATGTATAAAATATTTGTGTCCCTGATGTTCTCTTGTTTGTAATTTACTTTGCAAGCGGTATGCAGTTTGTTAGTACCCCAGCTGCAGTTGCACTCACTTAAGTTTATGATACCATTCAGAAACAAATGAGTGTACCAAAAGTAGATTAGCTTTAATGACTTGGCACTATTGTGGTGAGTAACCATGCAACGAGAAGGTAGACCTGAATCAGATATATTTGGAAATGCCTGTGAAGATTTGTGTATGGCTTTGTCACTGAAATCTCAGTACCTAGACACTGTGGAAGATTATTGACTGGAATTGACTGTTACTGATAAACATACTTTTCAATGCACATAATTTGATGATGGACGACTCTGTTATAACAGCCTGTACTATTTTTTGTTGTTGCTTTTTTAAGTACCCTGATGGGCAGCAAAATAACAATCCATTCAGTTGGCCCACCCTTCATTCACCACACTACACCCCATCCTATGTATGTGCAGAGTTACAGTATAATGTTGTTGAATCCTGCAGGAATCGCATAAGATGAAATGACAGATAGGTCGCTATAGGTGTTGCAAACATTAGCATTTAAAAAAAAAATGATTTTGCAAAAATCGACCAGTACTCCTTCGCCTGTGATGTGGGGTTAAGTTAGAATGGAACCTTTCCACCTCAAACATTAAG
Source organism: Diadema setosum (assembly GCF_964275005.1). Lineage (NCBI taxonomy): Eukaryota > Metazoa > Echinodermata > Echinoidea > Diadematoida > Diadematidae > Diadema > Diadema setosum. The sequence goes on from NC_092695.1 coordinate 22,391,997, forward strand.
AGTAAACATCTGTCTTGGGAACTGTGAAAAACAAATAATTCATTTCATTACCGTGATTGACAGGTATGAACTATGTGGCAAAATAAATCGTACTATTCTGCCTGAGTCAGGTAGATTACACAGTAGCGTGTATTTGGAGAACAGAAATGTAAGCAATTCGTGTTGTTCCAGGATTTATATATATTCCATTGAGTAAATACTTTTCTGTTCTCAAGTTCACATGTGCTTTATTGGAATGTGAAACCACCTCTCTGGGGTCATTCTGAAATCCTAATTTCTCTTTTGATGATGAATAATCCCCAAATTCCCTGAGCATTACAAAACTCTTTCCCCCTCCCTGCCTGCCCCCTTATGTTCTTTCTCTTCTTTTTTTTTTTCAGACATAGAGTAGACGAGCAAGAATTCCACTGCTTATACATATTTGTAATAACATTAAATTTTTTGCCATTCCCCAAATATTAATACTGTGAGAAACAGAAAGCTAAAAAGGGAGCATTGGAACACCCCCGCATTCTTTTATTCAAATATCGCTGAATTTAGCCTGTTCTGTGTATACAAGAGTATTATTCGTGTACCACCCTGTACTCTGACGGTTTACTCTCTTGTCATCGTCTTTGTTATGGGGGAATACACCCATGCTTTTGGATCAACCCTTCCCCCAGTTGCGAATGGGCTTTCATTCTCATTCAGCCTGCATTCATCTTTTTTTTTTTTTATAACAGTTTTACCTTGTTTGTCTGGTTGCTGTTGTTGTTGAATCATGCGGTTGGTGGCATTGTTCGAGGAGGCTATTGTCATCTATCAAATCAGATTGAATTGGGAGTGTTACTCACATGTTTTTCGGCACTCACTTGAACTGTGTCGGCTCCTCCCATGTTCCGTGTGGCCGCGGTCCCATGTAGCTCCCTCTGCGCGCTCTTGGCCCGCTGGCTTCCCTCAGCTGCAGCACGCCGCATAGCGACACTTTGACTCTTGTCGGTTGACCCAGCATGGTGTATCTACAGAGGAGTTATTCGTATCGGTTGCCCCACTCGGGGCAGAGGTTACTGTGTCAGCGGTAAGTCTGTTCCAGCTTGGAGCTATCATCACATTCTTCCCTCTACTTTTTGTCTTCTGATATTAAACTTTCTCCCCACTTTCCTTGTCCCTTTCCTTCTTTGTTTTCCTAATTTTCCTTCTACATTAACTCTTCTCTCTTTCTCTTCCTCAAGAAATTTATGTCCTTCATGTGCATGTAAGATTGTTAAAAGTTTTTACCAAGTGAAATAACAGTTACATGTATAGCTTTGTCAGATCTAAATCATATAAGCTTCTCTTTCTCATTGTGGAAATCAACTTTTAACTTTAAAAGAAATTGACATTTTACCTCAGAAACATTTTGATAGTGATCTTGCCTAGCCATCCCCATTTCACTAGAATTGCACAGACTGAATGTTCTCTTGAGGTGTACATCCAGTGGTAATGTTCCAATGTGTTCTAATCAGCAGGTGTATATACATGTACCTCATGGCATATAACCTACAGGCATTCTCACTTATTGTATAGTGTAGGCATATATGCATTTCATTCTTCAGCTTCAAGCAATTGAAGTAGTGGATAGCTCACAAGAAGAATAAACAAAGAAGAAAAGAAAGACAAAAGTTGCATTTAGTGTTTATGATCTAAATGATGACAGACAGCCATTAAGTTTTTTGTTTTTGCTTTGTCATTGTCATTCAACTCTTTGACAGTGCAATTTAGTATTTTCAGTTGTTCATATCATTTTTGGGGAAATGCCTGGTAAACAGTAACCTCATTTGATGAAGTAAGGTCAGATTTGTGGGAGATGTGTCAAGGGCCTTATAGCTCAAGATAACTTCCTCTTTTTGCTGATCTCACGCTCATTTTTGTCGACTTGCATCGGTGGCGTGACTCTGTGTGAAAACAATCCAATTTAGGGATAGGTGTGACTAATTGCATTGTACCTGTCGGTGTGATCCTCTTCAGTGCGTGGAGGGGGTTGAAAAGAATTATAGAGCATGAAGCCAAAGTTTTGTGTACAAGAGATTTTGGGTACAAATGTGAAGTTCCCCTAATGTTGAAAAGGTGATGTCATCAGAGATAGTATTAAGGAAGCTTTCAGACTGATTATGACATGCCGTCTAATTCTGATAATCAAACTGAGTGTGCTTGAGGTGACTGGTGTGTTACAAAGAAAAGAATCACATTACATTGTCCCATGTTTTTGATTAGTGGCTGTGGTATACATGAAATGTCAAGGGTACATTTCTAGGAAGAAATGACTGATGATATGACTTAGTGAAACTTCAAATTGTCTTTAAAAATTTCAAAGCAAAGGGAATTCTTTGATTGATTTCACTGTTTTACTCATCTGTGGAGAGTTTGTAAGATGCAGGAAAATTTACTTCATTGTCATTAAAATATTTGCGTAGCAGTTTTCATACCTGAAAATCCAGGGAAGACGCTCATATCATGGATGTATGCCAAAATGTGACAGGTGCATGATGTGCTTTATTTAAACTCATCACATTCGCAAATATCAGGAATGCCAGTTTTCAGGCAAAAGCCTGAATTTGTGAATTTGGGCCCTAGTCATATCAAAGTTCAGGCCCTTTCGTATGCAATGGAGTTTAGCTGTATTTCAAACCTCTCTTTCATTTTAAGCGGCATCCCTGCATTATATCAGATGCCGCCTTCCTTGTTATTGCTAGCGCAAGTCATCACATTATTTTGAATATCCGCAAAATGAGACAGGGAAAACAGAGCAGGGAAAATACACTGACCGTTGAAGTCAACAATGGGAGAGTTATTTTGAGTGGCAGTTTCCAGATGAATTTGGCCTCTAAATCACAAATACTTGTGGCACCTCTTTCGTTCTTGGAGACCAGTGGTTGCTTGGGACACCAGACTTGACAGCTTCGAAGGTCCATGCTTACATCACTGCGTATTTCAAATTCCATTCTTGTTCTTTCTTGGTCTCAAAAAAGTTGAATAGAGGAGAGTGAAAAAAGAGCGACTGAGGCAGAGAGAAAGCAGGAGTATATTGTGGTCAGTAAAAAAAGAAAGAAAAGAAAACAGATAATTGTGATGAAATCAACAAGTATGGGGCGTGTACAGTCGTTGGCTCTTGTGGCTGAAGATGTCATTGTCTGGGTCTCAAAGAAAAATTGTGACGTCATCGCAGTGATTTCGCACATCATCGTAATTGGTGAAGTCCTCAAAGTGATATGGCAGAACTATTTTAAGACATTCTATCACCCCCTCCCCTCTTGACGCCCCTTACCACCACGGGCACCTTTCCAAGTACAACTGCATTTCATATTTGCTTATGGCATTTGTGGTTAATGAGATTATTTCAACTGTTGCCACATATCAGCATTTTGTCTCTAGCTGCCTAGTCCCTGACATCCTTTCTTTCATTCCTTTGCTGTCTTTGATCTATCAATGGGATGACATCCTTGGCCAGTGTACTGCCAGTTATATTCCATTGAGGTGTCTTCCACTTCCTACATGTACATCAATTACCACCCCCCCCCCCCCCATGCATTCCTGGAATACTTCCAAAATTCTGGTAGGACTCCCCTTCCTCATTTTGTTCGAGTCCCTAACTGAGCGGACAGAGGTATAAATAGAATTGACAATTTCACAGTAATCCCTCCCTTCGATAGCACTTCCATGCTGTGTAAGAGAACGGCGGGTCGCGAGATCCACCGTAGGATAAACACACTGGACTAAGACCGCCTGCGAGGGGGCTATATCCAGGATGTAAGGTGGGGGGGGGGGTGGTGTGGCATTGGGAAGCATTGCAGAGTGGACGTGACTACTGTGTTATTTTGAGTGGCAAAGTGGACATCCCTCGAACCCGTTCACGCAGGACTGCACGCTATCTTTGGCGATTGCTGCTGTCTTTTTAGGTCATTATATCATTTGTTTGGTTCTCAATCTGAGGCGGTAATGATAGGAGGTGCAACTGTTCGATAGAGAGTGCCCTATCTTTAGTAAGTCTAATTACAATACATGTATATCCTGTGCTAGCATGTCGGTATAGTCTGATCAGCAATTATCAACAAATGGCGAGTTGATCATGAGTAGACAAAAAACTTTACAAACTTGAAGAGGTAAGAGAAGAAATAACAAAAAGAGGAAAAGAAACTTTTGTTTTAACCCAATAAAGAACCATTTACAGTACACCAGTGCCTCTCCTGGCTGAAACGTCATATTTTTTTTTTTTCTCTCTCTCTCGTCGTGGATCATTGCCAAGTACCCATTCACAGCAAAGAAGCACATTGTAATCAAAGCCTAAGTGGTGCTTGGAACGAATAAATTTCGCTTTGCTTCCTCTTCTATTGGGAGCATTACAATTTTTTTTTTTTTTTTTTTTTTTGGGTGGGGGGATGGGGTAGGGGATTGCTTAATGTAACCAGATAGTCATTAACTGCAGAGAGGCGTTGTTGTCAAAACATTTTTTTTTTTGAAAGGTGCAGCAAACTGCTTCTTATGAATATTTTCTACTTTTAATGGTTGTCTCTGGTGCAGTCAATTTCTAAATGTCTTCTCTCTTCTTCTTGTCCTCTCCTTCTGCAGGGGTTCAGCAGCATCTGACTTCCGTGGTCCCAAGAGCCCTGATCTGAGGAAGCAGGCACAGGAGAACGCAGCCATGATGAAACACACAATGTACAGCGTGGACAACACTGACCCCGCCCCCAAAGAAGTCGCGGAACAGAAACCGGTCTTCATGAGGAAGAAGAAAGAGTGAGTTTTTTGTTTGTTTGTGTGTTTGTGTTTGTGTGTGTGTTTGTGTTTCGTGTTGAATTGTTTTATTTTGTGTAGTATCCATTGGTGAAAACTTTGAGCAGATGAGGGCGCTCTTTGTCTTTCTCTCCCTCGATTTCTTTCTCTTACGTTCATGCTTCAGTCTCCACTGGTCAACTCTCAAGTGCTGTTAAAAATGAAAGCAGTGCATGCTGTAAACCAGAAACATTCACAGCATGAAACTTTCGCAAATTGCCACTGGCATTCAGCGCATTGTGTAAACAAACATTTTTGCATGCATTTTACTTTTGTAAATCCTTGGCTCGGAAATTCGCAAAAGTTTCATGCACACAAAAATTTCTTGTTTTCGCAAGTGGTAGATTTTCTCCTTGTCATTCATTCCTCTAAGTCACCTTGACATTGATGGGTGGATTTGTCACCTGTATTAAACATTCACATTCATATTTCGTGAGTATCACTTTCCCTGTAACTTAACTCATTTCCATTCCGAAATGCCCCTAGTGAATTGGAAATGACTCTTTATTTCCTGTGAAGCAGATTAATCTATTTTTTTCAATCTTTTTTACAAGACATCAAACTAGAATAAGAAAGCTGTGAAAATTGCACACAGTCAGTGGAATGGAATTATTCTGATTCTTGTCTTATATGTGGCGAATAAAGTGCAAAAGCAAGAGATCTTCATCCTTCATTCATTTCAAAGCTTTCTTTCAAGTTTCAAAAATGTAATTTTGTCTCTGTTCTGTTGCTCTCTCTCATCTATCATCATGCAGAGGTCAAGCTCCTGTGCATCGCCCAAAATCCTGGCACACAGATGGTAGGACATACAGTCAACCTGACCTCACCAAAGTCCCGTCACCCAGCAAGATTCAAGAACCACCCCAGCCATCGTACAAGAACCCACCTCCAACCAGCTACGGCTACAACCAGTTTCATAGTGCCTCGGAGTCATCATTCCTGCAGTCTGGCCGATCCATTGGTAGCTTGAACAATAACAATGCCGAAGATGGCGTGGGCCCAACTCCGGGCTTTGTGAAGAAGAAAAAAGAAGCGTACGAGCACGGTTTATCGCACAGTATGGACAGGATTAACGAGGAGCACTCCGACTTGCGAGCACGCCGCATGTGGAACGAGCACCAGATGATCACGCAGGGTGTCAACCCAAAGCTTAGGAACATTGAGCTCGAGATCGAGCCCGCGGAGACATATCCAAAAGTTGTCATGGCAACGCAAATCAACAGTGCGCAGTCAAAGGCCGTCTTGGGCCGTCTTCCAGAGAGCGGAGACCAGAGAGGTCAGAGGTATGGTGGTAGGCAGGATGTCAGCATACACGCCGTGCAAATGCCGCAGAGGCAGATTGCTAGCTCTGCAGACTCTGCTGTTCGTCGAAATTTTGTGCAAGCGCAAAGCAATCTCTCCAGCCAATCGCAGACGAGCTACATGCATTCAATCTACCGTTCGAACATTGGAAACACACAGGGGCACAATGACGGCACTGTCCCAGAAAAGAGGATTCCACCAGTGGTTCCAAAGAGGGAGGATTCAATGTCAAAAACGCAAGCATATTGTGGGCACACAAAAGCACAATCATGGCCAGAGTCGACTTCAAGTCCAGACAGTATGAGTACGGTGACAATTTCCCAAGCGATTCATCACAGTGAAGTGCCTCCCGTCAAACTGTATTCAGGCACAGAGAAAGGGCAAAAGTCCCCACCCAATTCTGCATCGCAGCCTAATCCAAACAAGAATTCAAATAGTGCCACACAAGAAATCTACAAGGCCAGCCCTGTGTGGTATGACGAAGCCAACAACAAGATGTTCAGCTACGGGGAGAGCAAGCCGCAAGACGGCAGCTTCAAGTTTGATTTTGGCCTGGATGCCACAAGCTCCCCACCCTCTCCTCCCACACGGGACATTGATCACATCCCTACGAGACACAAAGGCAATTCCTCTCGGGGCACCGACAAGAGGTATGATACCAAAGATCACCTGATTCAGGATTACCGGAAGTATTTGGAGGAGGCTGAGGAGCAGCAGGAGAGTTTACGTTTGTCCATGGAGACAGGGAACCTTGAGCAAGATTCCCTGAGTTCTTACCCATCACTCTCCAGAACTCATAATTTTGATAGTGCAACTCCAGTCCAGAAGACAGAATCAGCACCACTAGCACGCACCATGCCAGCAGCAGAGTCAACCAGGACATCGTGGTATGCCGAGGTGGAAAAGAGGAGGAACAGGTTGTCGAGTTCCTCTCAGGATGCTCTGACTTTTTCTGAGACGGAGATGAACAAGAGGAACAGCCTTATGGGACAGAGCAACGGCCGGACGTGGCGCAATCCCAGCGACAAACGTGACGATGAGTGGCAACGTGCCGTCATGTCCACCTCCAGCGAGAGGCAAACAAGGCTTCCCCAGCAGCCACAGCCTCAGCAGCCCACCCCGCCCAGGAAATCCAGCCACTCGAGGCAATCTAGTGACATAGACTCGGCCAATGCGCCTCGTATGCGCTCACCTATCAGCCCCATGCTAGTAGAAAATTTCAAACCTCCCAAGCAGTCATATGAAATGCCAAAGCATGAGGAGAGTAGGGCACCCAAGAGTGAACAGCCCCGTGAGGAATACAACCTGCCCAGCACAATTGGCTTCGGTAGTGAAATTCCGGCCAATTCGATCCTCTCGAGATTGAAGAGGGAAGGGTCCTTTAAAGATAGGCAGGCTATGGAAGCAGAAAGGTCTGAGGGAAACGAGGCACTGGCCAGGAAAATTGTTGCGCCAGACACAAAGCGGGATGCACGTCAGTTGGGTCTTTCAGATGATGTGTTCAGGTCCAGTCATAGGTCTGGGAAGAGTAACCACTCGAAGACAGGATCCTTCCACCAGGACATAAGAGGGCCTGCTGCCCCATCCGGTAACATGGACTCTCGTCTGAACAAAACAGCACCAATACATCAGCGCACACATTCCTCTGACATAGCCCAATACAGTACCAAATATGTAGGGAGGCTCGAGAGTGTGGATCGCAGGAGTGAGTCTGAGAGGCGGGTGTCGCGGGAAAACTCCTTCACAGACCATCCACGCAATGTGCAGGACACACGCAAATACTGGAAGAAGATGGACTCGCAGCAGCAGAGCACAGACATTGACAGAAGTGACCATAAAAAATCCAAGTCTGACTCAGACAAGCAGCCAAATGTGGAGGATCGGAGGAAGAAAATTTCTGACCCTTCAGACAAAATCCCAGCTTTTCGGAAGGTGTCAGACCCCGACAGCAAATATCAAATCAAGGAAGCTTTGAAGAACTTTGTGCAAACCAAGCGCTCCCCCACTGGTTCACAAAGCAGCCCTTCCAGCTCTCGACCACCGAGTATATCCAACTCCGAGCAGTCGCTAAGTCGTTATGATGAAATGTACCATTCGAACATTTCCCTTTCTAGCTACGGCAGCAGTAGTAGGCACCATTGGCAAGACTCAATATCAAGTGTTGGCTCCTCCTACTCACAACCACCCCACCACCAAGCGCAAGACTCTGGCTTTGGATCAAGCAATGACCTCTCGCAAGTCCGGAGTCACCATTCCCCTCCCCAGACAGGTGTTGTCTCCCAAAACGATTACCGACTCGCAACAACCATGTCTTTCGAGATGCAGCAGAGCCACAACCGGCCAGTCAGTGCCCCTCTCTCTCGCTCATCATCAGTCAGCCAGATCCCAACCCAGTATCCACCAAACCCAGATCGCAGGAGGAGCCAGCAGCACTACACCCATCATAATCGGCTGCAGTACCAGCGGATGTCGCTAGATTCAGCGGTGTCACTATCAAAGGGCCAGGAAAGATCCCGATTGGGCCAGATATCTCCAGAGGACCGATCTAGAGTATCACCAACAAAGCAGATGTCACCGGCTGGGTCATATAATGTAAGAACACTACCCTCATTTGCTATCATACAAACCTTTTGCTGTGAGCAATTTTACATACTTCCACTGCTTTTTGACAAATTACTGTGATAAATAGTCTTATGATATTTTTTTTTTAAAGATGACCATAGCATTCTTGAAAAGCACATCTCTCACATTTTTATGATGCAGGAAGAGAAAAGGGAAGCGTATTACAGAAATTAAGATAAAAAAGTATGATTTGGCAGAACTGTCATACAGAGACATGATACTTTTAATACCTTAGTATGAAGTTTGAACAGCTGCAGCATCTGTGTGAATCACATAGTGGAGAATGACACAATAGCAGTAGTATTGTTGGTTTGTTTTTCAGTAAGTAAAGATTAAAAAAAGAGAGAGAGAGAACAAAAAATCAGTCTGACGTAGACTCTTTTCTGATATCCTCCAGAGTAACATTGCTGAGCGCAAAACCATCCCCAAAGTCACAGAGGAAGAGGAGACGGTACCGGAAGTCGCAAGTGTCTATCGATCTCTGCAGCCAGAAAGCCTCAACATCTTCCAGTTTCCGCCGACAGGAAAAGTGGAACCAATGAGGTAGGGAAGAGAGAGAAAAAACAAAGAATCATACTCTCCACTAGGGAACAGTGAGTGCTGAAAATAGTCTATCACAAAGTTTCATCATCAACCAGCACAAAATGGTGTGAAACATCCTTGACTCGTCATCCTGAGAGTCAAGGGACCAAGCATCTCGTCTTTTCGGAAGCAGTTTCTAAGAGATACCAAACTGGTGTCCAAAATATTATATGTACCAGATGTTGTTGAAACTTTAGAATTTGAGCATTGCCTGTGTCAATTTTCTGTTGCATGGGAATTGTCTTGAAATATGTTTCTCTTTTTCTTCCTAAGGAATTGTATGTCTGGAATTATGAATGTAGAAATTGTTTCATTCATTAAACATGTACATTCACATCATCACGAAAATTGAGACAAATTTCACTTTATCCTTAAAATATCATGTAGCTTTGTAATACATCAGTTTTTGCAACACTTATCTTTTCCCCCTACAGCACAACATCAACTTCACCGCAGAAGACGCCTAAGCATTTTGATTCTCCTCCCAAGGGAAGTAGCGGTGATCACAGGGAATCGGGGGATGTCATCAGTCCGCCTCCTCCACCTACACCAGTCACCCCATGGGAGGGGAAGGACATGGATTTTCCCCCTCCCCCACCGGAACTGGTGTCCGACGGTCGTGCCAGCCCCACAGACAGCCCAAGGAGCAGCCCGAGACACAGTCCAAAGCAGAGCTCTCCCAGGCTCAGTCCCGTAGAGCAGACTGTACAGTACTCAACTAAAGAGGGCAGCAAACCCCAGCTAGTCATGGAGAGGGTCACACCTGTCCGAGCTGAATCTGTACAACTACAACAACAGTAAGTAGCTTACCGTGAATTAATCTTAGTGCGTATGTTTGTGTGTGAGTGTTTGTGTGTGTACATGCGTGTGTGTTCCTTTGTGTGTATGTGTGTGTGTTTTTATTTGAGTGTATGTCAATATGTGTCTATGTGTAAGTGTGTGTATTCTTCCGTGTTTTACCTCAGTACTGTGTTTAAAATGCAACTGAAAGTTCATCAGCAGGTCAAGTTTCAATACCTGGGTTGTGTGTGGGGGGGGGGGGGGGTGACACGTGGAGAATTAATCTCGTGGAATCTTTATGGAATTTATCACTTATTTATATAAGAATTATATTAAATCCCTATATTTTCCTTGTCATACACAGTCTCTCCTGCCCCCCCCCCCCACCTGATAAGTACAATGCCTCTTCCAATTTTGAGGAACCCCCACAACGAAAAATTTCCTCATGTTACCTGTCAGTCTCAGCAGCTGCTACAGTATATCAACAGATACACAACGCGCACATACACACACACACACACACACACACACAGTGTTTGATGCCTATTTATAGAGATTTCTTGTTTACAGTTTAACTTGCTGTTTACTCCATTTGCAAGATTATTGATTACTTGCTTCTAAATATAGTTTACACATTCCAAGCTGGTTTTAGGCTCCTCCCAGAATACCAGGGTACTTGGCAATGGCATTTATTTGCTTGTCTGTTGTTTAAATGAAAAAAAAAAAAAAAGAAAAGAAAAGAAAATGAGAAAAGCTGACATTCAATGTGGGACTTTTTTAGGTGGTTTGTTTTTTTTAGTTTTTTTTTTTCTTTTAACCCAAAATTATATCTACAATACACTTGAAAGTAGCCTAGAGTTTGATATGGAGCAAAATTTTTCCCCTCAGATAAAAAAATTCACCTTGTGTATGGCAGTCACAGTACCTTTGGATATAAGATTAACTGTCAACATAATTCATACAGAGTGGTGTATTTCATTCTGGAATAGAAGTGGAGCACTTCTTCACCCTGCTTCGCCTTGGTAACCTTAGCGACAGTAGCAATAAGGACAAATCAAAGTGCTTAATGTATTGATCAAAGTGATATCCGCATGAGTTTTCTTTTTCTCCATCTCCTTTATTTTTTTTTTTCTCCAAGAACCTGCCTTCCTCTGAATTTATTATAGCCGTAAAATATTTACCTTGAGGTCCATACTCTCTGGGGTCTTGAATGACTGCTTTGAGGTACAAATTTCATTCACACGGGGCAGTCACAGTTGAAAGGAAAAAGGAGAACTTGCCCAAGTATACTCAGGACTCATCCTCATCGGGTTGATGTCAAAGTAAAAATGAGAGTTTAGAATGTAGTACTGAGAGTGCATAACCGAAGGATTTTTTCTTTTCTTTTCAGTCCGGACACTTGTCAGGGAGAACAATATTCATCTCAAAGATATGCATGTGTGGGATTATCTCTACAGCTGAGTGCTGTAGAGCCATCATACCTTGGGTAGTTCTTGAATACAAAGCTGAATGTCCTTGTGCTCATTTCTTTTTGACCTGCTTAAAAGTAGATTAAAACTTTTTTTTTCCAAATAATGTTAAACCCATTGAGGACAGGCTGATTTTGCTACAACATGCATTTCCCATAGACACTTGCCTGAGTATACTCAGGACCTGTCTTCAACTGGTTAAAAGCACTTTCGGAACAATAGAAATAGTGCTATAAGTGGCTTGAAATTCATATGCTTTACAGTTAATGTCCATCCAAACTAATGGCTTGTCTGGCTGATGGAATTCATTAACCAAGGTTAAGATTAGGTAGAAACACACTAACTGGAGATTAATATCACACATGCCACATAGGATTAGAGCAAGGATAGGTAAACATTCATTTAAGTTCTTGCTGTACCCCACCCCAAGTCTGTCTAGATGTCTTTGTATGTGTGTGTGTGTGTGTGTGCATATGCATTTGTAGATGCTTTTCATTTGTAGATTTTTATGTTCCACTGAATTTAAGGCATACAGTGATTGGGAATTTGCATGGTTGAGCAAGTGTGAGCTCAACAGTTGTCAAACATGCCTCATGCAATGTGAACAATCACATACAATGCATTTTGCACGGTTTGATCTCTCACTATTTTATTTGAAAGTCCGTGCGTTTTCATGTGATAATTCTAGACCATGAAATCCTGTTTCTGAGGTCAAACACATTTTCCATAAAGATTAAAACATTCACTCGCTGTGTTTCAATCTCTTCCGTTTTGTTATGTTGTTATATTGTCATCTGAGACTCCAGAGGGCAGTAGCACTGTACTCATAGCATTGAGTTTTCACACAACTGGAGATGATTTATACAGTGGTTGTGATAGCACAATATTCGGTTAGTGGGTACATTTCCTGTCTTGGTCCCGAAGTCTAATTCATTTTGGCCACATGGTCCTTTACCTGGAGGATCACGTTTCATTTGATAGATTGTGCATTATGCAGAAAATTGCCTACAACTGCCTTGAGGTGAAATGAAAACACAGAGAAAGAATGCCATTGATTGTGCTGTATGCTATTACACAAAATCAAGGACTCCGCTCACCCACAATGAGTTGACAAGTGCTGAGGATAAATCATGTGAGGTTAGGAAATATTTTCCTCACCCCCTCATTCTTCCCCTTCCCCCCCCCTATTCCCTTTTTCCTTCTTTACCATTAATTCTGATATTTACCTCTTTTCATGCCATCCCCATTTACTGACTTGGAAAAAAAAATCAGACCTCAAACATAGGTCACTGACTTCCAGTGCTACAAGCCCACACATTGGAAAAATACCGCTCTACATCACAAACTGTTCCCGAGGAAGACTGCTTGAATAGGCACTCAAAACAGACCACCATGTCAAGTCATTTACTGGATCGTTAGTGTATGGAGGCTATGGACGCAGGATGATAAAACTATACCTTGGCAAATTGGCTTGTGACATGCTTGATGATTTTTTCAATTTTGCTTGGGGGGGGGGGGGGGGAGAGGTAACAGACCATAAAAACTGAGGGAAATGTATAGAAGTTGTTAGTATTTCTAGTCAGAGCTGGCAGAGAAATCAAGGTTTTTGTTCAACAACACTTGGCAACAGCCCAAAGTATTCACCATTTTGGATTTTAATGATATGGGAAGTTAACAGCATACCGGCAGATAATAACATAGCCTGCTCTGAATGTTGCTGGTTGGACATTGATGGCAGTTTTAGGATTTTTTTGCGACAAAAATCCCTTCAATCTGTTTGTTTGTTTGTTTGTTTTCCTGCATGGGCTAGTAGTGCAAAAGACAGAAAAGTATTCAATTCAGAAGCTATTGCTGGGGGGTGGGAGGGGAATGGAAATGGGACAAACAAATAAATAGATTCCGATGTCATTGTTGCATTGACAGGTTAGGCGTGTGAGCTCACCCGTGGTAAATCCATACTGAGATTTACAGCATTATTTCAATTGTCACTCTGATTCCTTGTGACATCTACCCCAAAGTTTGTTTCTTTCCCCACCCCACCCCCTACCTTCAATGTTTTCTCACAAGAGAGTAGAGTGGGCAGAGTAGAGAGGAAAGGGTCTAAATAGGAGGGGTAAGGAAACAATAGTACTTGGATATTTGATTGTAGATATTAACCAATTTATACCAGTTGCATGTATGCAGCAAATGTATACATATCAGGTATTGAAAAGGAATGTGGATATATTGTATGTAGGAAGTCCTCTCACCAATTATTTTACCACCTTTTATTTGAGGTTAGCTATCAGGAGTTTCTTGGGAATACTCAAGCTTGGTGTCATTCTATGTTAAAACTCTTCAGATACCATACATGGGATTGACCCCAAACTGCACTGTTCTTCCTCCTCCTCCCCTCCCAGTCCCCCCCCCCCCCCATTCCCATTTGTATGATAATGCTAGCTAGCACACCCCCATTCCCATGAATGGACTTGTCTCACTGTGCCTCCCTCGGGTGCATCCAAGCCTCCCGATTAGACTGAGCCACTTGTTAGCGAGAGGTTAGTGTGACAACTGTGGGACTGCTGAGCAACACTGGGACGGGTATCATACTCCAACCTGTCCCAACCGCAGACACCAATTACAGACACCTTTCTTTGCCTGAGAGATTTGGGAATCTAAACCTGTGTTTTCTTCATGGTATGGAGCTGTGTTGCCACAAGTTGGAAAACTTTTTGCAAGGTAGATTTTATAGTCCTCCATGCCATACCCACGCAAGTCATGTTTGATTTGTATTGTCATGTAGCTGCTATTTTGCCATTATATTACGAGAAGAGTGGCTTAGTATGTATGATTTTAATATAAAGGTAAGGTGCAAGCATTTGTGTGTATGCATTTGTGTATTGTGTTTTTATGTGTGTGTGCTCAGCTGGATGTGTGTTGATTGTATGTGTCATTGTAGTTTGTGTTTGTTAGCTAATCTGAGTGTGTCAGCATAGTTTGATTAATTCGCATGCAGTAATCATTGTGCCTCATTGTCCTGTAAGAAGTACTCATGTGCTTGAGAAATCCAGTCTTTGCTGATTATTTTGATTAGAACTTCACTCAACAGTAATACAGTTTTATGCATTATGTTGATGTTCTGCTTAATAGAAGCGAAAGATATTTTCAAAATGTGTACCAAGGAGTTGTAAGAGCACATGTGTACTTCTGCTGTTATGCAAATTTGTATCTCTAAAGTGATTCAAAGGAAAACTCAATTAAAATTTTGATCTTCGATTTTGTATTTCAAATTCTTCAAATGTCTAGGCAAATATCATTGCCACGTGGCACTTTTAAGCATATGGCAGTGTCATGATGAAGAGCTTCTGTTAATATATGTATACACGTATACCAGTGTGTGCCCGAAACATTCGGCTTAGAGATTTGTGATAGATCTCTCTTCAGAACAGAATAACCAGCTGTTTAAGTGAAGAACAGATGGCAGATCAAAATTCAACAGTTATCCATATGTAACCCCATCTCCATAGTGTGATCACTTGCTTTTATATTGCTGAAAATGCACAGCAAAGTATCTGACAAGGAAAATAAGTACTAGCCTGTGTGAGTCAAGTTTAGCTCAGAGAAACTGTCCAGAGCTAATTTCATCCCTTTTGTGAAGCTAATCCCCCTCCCCCTGCCCTTTCTTTCTCCTTGTGGAGGATCTTGTGCAGCTAGATTCCAAAATTGGTATGTGACGTGGTCAGATTCGGCTCGGAGAAGGTCTCATTCTTTGTACTCGCTGACCGTTATGGTTTTTTGACCATCACTGTGGTGTGGCATCCAGGGCATGGCGGCCTATTCAACTGCCCGGACAATGTCACCCCTCAAATTGAAGCTTATTCCTCAAATTGTAGTGACTCAAATTGTAGTGACGATACCATGGCCCAAGCTGACCACAAGTCCAGTGACAAATTACAACGGAATTTCCCATGCAGTGTTGGGGGAAACCCTACCAAATATAATCTCTTTCCATCCCCTCTTCTTTTCTCTCTCTCTCTACTGAATAAAAAGAAGCAAAAACCAACAACAAAACAAACATTCTGCAGATTATTCCCAGTGATTATGATGAAAGGTGTGACTTGTGATGAAATACTAAGCCTAGATTGTGCCTGGCTGCTGGTTGGAATTGTGATTTAATATCGATGACAGATAAGTGTGTCCAAGCTCCAGAGGAAACCGAAAGGACTAAGGTGGAAAGATGACTACTCTGTGACTCATCCTCACACACGTGATAATCCCATTCCAAAAGAGAAGGTGTCAGAAAACCACTTGCCCATCTCCCATAAGGGGGTCAGTTGGTGTGCTTGTAGGGTGTAGCTTTCTGTGCAACACCTAAGCAACTATACCTTGAGACTTGGGTGGAGACTAAACCTTTCTCAAATTTGGCCAGAGGGGGATTGGCTGACTTTTGTGCGATCTGTGCATAACACACAAAGAAATTATGGCATCTCGCCTAGAAATCTGCATCCAGTGAGGCTTGGGAGATTTCTCTCCTCCAACAAGAATGAGGAGTTGCTAGGCAACCGCATCTTTCATCAGAGAACAAAGGAAGTGGAAATTGATTGGGATGACAAAGAACCATATCCACTGCTTTGAGCAGGCTTTTGAAAGGAAAATTTCTGCTCGTTGAGAAGAATTGAAGTTATTACAGGAAAGGGATGAAATAAATCCATTATCATTGTATCACATCTTTTAAAACAGAATATATGTTTAGAATGTGATGTCAGTGTTGCTTTGCATTAATCTATATGTAGTTTGCATCACTTGAAAAATATTTGAGGTAGACTAGTAAAAACTAGGATCTGAAAGTTCTGTGGGTGTTTTTAAGATGCGGTGCTTGCATCACAGATTAGCAGTGGTCTGATATCTTAGCAATGAGTCATAGTGCAACATAGGAAATAACCATGTTGGAAGTTTTGTACATTGAGCATTGGGCTAGCTGGCAGGCCAGTTCATAAAATACTGAATAGCAGCACGATATTTCTTTTCCCTTTTTCTTTATTTTTGTTAGTACACACAGTGTGATTTCATGCCAACTTTGTAGAGCATTGGATCTGATTTGGGGATAGATTGTGCTTGTTCCTGAGTTCATTTCATTTTTTAATGGATGTATGCATGAACTGAAGAAAATGGATGGGAGTAATGAATGCTTGTGCCATTGGGCGGAAATTGCCAAGTGTGCCCTATTGTAATATTTGCTTCGTGTATATAGGAAATACATGAGTAATTTTCAGAAATCTATTATATGAGGAAGTGGTGGAATAAAGGAGTAGATAAGAATAGCTGCCTGTATTTTGACAATTGGTTCTCAGAGATTTATGATTGGGACATGCGATTGAGTGGAATAATTGATCGGGTGGTGAGCATTCAGTGTGGGCGATGCCTTGGTCATGGTTTGATAGAGTTTCTATGCGGAAGCGATATTTCGGTGAAGCAAGTGGGGTGCTTGTACTACCCATTAAGTAAGTCAAGGAGACTCGTGACAATTTGAATCGTGAGATTTAGATAACAAGTGGGGAAAATCACAACTGGAATAGCATAACAGGTTACATAAACAGGTTACATGAACAAGTCACATGAAGAGCCGTCAAGTCACACATTTGGGTGGGGGGGGGGGGGAAGACCTTTTGTATACCTTCTTACAACAGAAGAATGTATGATCAAACAGAATGTTGAGCTTTGCCATGAACTTACCATCCATGGACATAAGAATTTGACTAAACATCAATGGAAGATAAAGGTGAGTTGTTTAGAAGGAAGAAAAAAAAAATGAAAATAAAACCATGTTGGAGATGACTCACAAGCACTTGGCGATAACGTACACGTTTCATTTTTTTCTTCGTTGACCTCTTGGGCAAGTGGGCGAGTTTGACACAGGAGATGTCAATATACTAGAGAACCACAGAATAGCACAATGTGCCTCACATCTGCAGAGTAGTAAACTTGCAGTGGAATTTGTTTTTACAAGTATGAAGTTTACTGATTTCAGGTGTATCAATGACTCCGGACTGTGTGTTTCTGAATATTACACAGACTAGCAAGTTTTGTTGGTGTAATGGTATATGGCTGAAGGATGAAGCTGGAGACTGTCAGGTGGTAGTAGAGGAGAGGAGTGACAAGGGGGGGGGGGGGGCGGACATCTTGAGGTATGATTTCTACTTGGCAACTATAAGATGCTATGGCATGCTGTGGTTATTTTGCAGTCCAAGTTGAATTATGCCTTAAATTTCTGTGCTAAGATAAACTAGATCACGTGGAAGAGATGCTAATGTTTTAGAATCCCTGACTTTTTAGGGAGAGGCATATTGAGGTGGGAAAAAATGATAATTTTGTGTGCTTTGTTATTGCATACTAAAAAAAAAACAAATAAGCCATATCCTTCTTCCTCCTTTTGGGCAGTTCTGTGTAGTTTACCAAATCTGCTGTACCCTCCCCTGTTAATCTACAATTTGCACCCCATCCTTGCCTTTCATACTTTGTAAAACTTTCCCCCTACCTGTTCTTTCTGTTCTGAAAGTGTTTGCAGCGAAAATATGCTCCACTGCAAAACAGAAGCTGGTTGTAACGGGTTTCCCCCAAGCCGTTCCATTAGTATCCATCCTCGCTTGATGAATTCTATGGAATTTGACGCAATTATGAATTCTGTGAAGGCACAGTCGACTGAAATAAACAACCTCAGAAAGGGAACGTTTTGGAGGGAGACCTTTTTTTCCCACAATGAAAAGTGTGACTTTTAATGGCTGTTGTAAACAATGCGATTCTACCAGGGCATTTGTAGCCTTTATTTCTCGCTGACAAGAGGCTAAGCTCAGTCTTGATTGTAAACACAAGTGATAAATGGGGATACAGGTATAAGTGTAGGTTCTCACTGGTCTTAAATTCAGAATCAGTTGTGAAGAAGCAGTTCAGAAGGGAGTATTTAACACTTGCTGTGCTAGGGAATTTGGACAGTGGGTACAATGCTGTGGGTTTTTTTGTTGGCCAATCAGCACTCAAAATACACAAAGGGTTAGTGAATTGATTGCAAGATTAGCTCAGTATAGGCGTGTCTTCATCAGCCCGAAGTTCAAACTAGCGGGACATTTTGCGGTCTTAGAAAATAGTCCGATACAGCGAATGTGCGTCTTCATCAGCTCGAACAGCCTGCTTCGGGAGATTAGTCCGAAAATTGACGCATGCGCACTTTGCAATATTACTCTGCCTGGCTCGCGGTTCGAAAGTGGATTTCCCCGCTCAAAATCTCCTATATCACCGTATGTACGATTCTACAACCAGGGAGGTGAGCAGTACAGCAAATTCTCTCCAAAGGGATATTAATAACGCTACTCTTTCTTCTGTCCAGTGAGGTATCTTATATGAAATTAACGAATTGCAATGTTTAAACAAATCCAAAATGCACACAATCTGCAAGAATCTTCAGCTACAGTGTAAGGTATGAATAGAGTGGACCAGAAGAAGAAGTTTACCAAAAAAAACAAACAAACAAACAAACAAACAAACAGCTAGCATGCAAGGCACTGAGTTTTAATAGGGAGGTGAGAGAAATAACCTCCCTGGTTTTAAAGATGACAACAACAGTAGGCCTATAGTACACACATGTGATCCTTGAATACACCGTGCGTGTAATGTACTATACACAATCACTAGCTGCTTGTACATGCGCTTTCCATTGCCAGCTGGCGAACCAGAAGCGTGGAGGGATCGAGAAAATTTCGGGGCTGATGGAGACGCACCCAAGATAGCGCGCTATTTCACGAATTAGCGCTCTAGTTGACGAACTAGACCAAGATTTTGGGGGAAATTTTCCCGATCAAATAGCGCGCTATCTGCGTCTTCACTACACAGATAGCGCGCTATTTTGACATCGGACTAGTTTGGTAACCGCAAGATAGCGCGCTATCTTGAAACTTCGGGCTGATGAAGACACGCCTTATGTAGGTAGTTTTGTGTGTACTATGAAGGCCTATATGCGTGATAATCATCATGCAGAATAATGTTCAGGAGAATTTCCCAGAGCCTGTCTGTACTGTGAATGTCTTTACAGGCCCTATCTGCCAACTGTTGATCAATCATAGTGCATAGTTACCTGATTTGTTATTTGCTAATTACTGAAAGCTATAATTCTGACCAGACATGTACAAATTCCTGGCATAGATTATTGAATGCATAGTGAGGTAGTTCACATCTTTTTTTTTCTTTTTTTTTT
Organism: Diadema setosum; assembly: GCF_964275005.1. Lineage (NCBI taxonomy): Eukaryota > Metazoa > Echinodermata > Echinoidea > Diadematoida > Diadematidae > Diadema > Diadema setosum. The sequence continues at coordinate 22,411,764 of NC_092695.1, forward strand.
TACCATTTGAAGTGAGTTCTGGTTATGAATAGATTGCCTCACCGTTAACATAGAGAACAGGAAAAGTATAGCATTGTATCTTGTGTTAATCTGCCAATGTTGCTATTTGAGTCATGTCGTAATACAGATTGAGTCAGCGCCGATAGTATTCTTCAGGCAGACCTCAGAGCCGAGAACCAAACCACCTTTTTAAATCCTAGCAGAGCAAATCTCCTTTTCATTCAAAACCCTAAGTGCAAGATTTGTGTCACTGAGGCTTGGAAATGTGAATTGCCTCTTAGTGGTAACATTTTGCCCTTTTATAGAGGGGGATGTGGAAAATAATGGGAAAGGAAATGTAGACAGTTAACCTTGGGGTGGAATTATGGCAATACCCAATCTCAGTCAACCTCTGAAAGGACAATGTATTAGGGATCGAATTCTACTTTTGTAAGATGGGTGAGCCATGTTTGAAACATAGGGGGAAAATGTCTGTGTCAGTATGCATCTGTCAGGTCAGGACTGAGGGTATCCATAGTACTTGCCATTTCAGTGTTCTTTATCTGTGACACTTGAGGATATGAAGACTAGTACAAGTCTTGCGTACATACAATAACTCTGGCTAGTATAGAAAGATGACAAAAACTTTGACCAAAGTGCCTGAACTCACATGATTAAAGTCAATTTTGTTTCGGTGTTTTTTTTCTTTTGTTTGTTTTTTTTTTCTTGCTAGAAATGCATTCTTCCCCTGCATAATTTAAAGTAAATTCATGATTCAAAGTAAACCCGTGATTCAATGTCAACTGTTGATCAGTGAATCATACTGTCCAAGGGCACTGACCACACCACTGAACCCCTGGGGAGGGGGGAGGGAGGTTTGTCTGTGATGTCCATGTTTGCTTATGACTAAACATAAGTTTTTTATGCAGTTTTCCTGCCACTGCTGCCTAGATCACTGTGGAGCAGCAGACTATTTTTGGCCCTCCAACCTCTCAAAACAACCTCCATGAAATATTTCCGTAGTCTCGAGGAACACAAGTAGGGCTATCCTGCTCTCCAAATGGCAGTCCACCCTGTACTTCATTGTCATAACCAACCAGCTGTAAACTGCATGAGGTTGAACCGCACAAGTAATAAACTTTTAGATACCACATCCAGATACCGAGATAGACAACAAGTTTTGTCACTGTCTGGATTGAGTCATGATGTGAATGAAAACGATATAAGACATAATCACCTCTGGTTTTTGGAGTTCCTCACCCTGCAGGGCAGTGAACTTGTGTGACCTAATAGGTCACCCAGGCATCCTTTCAAGCATTGGCCTGCTATTTCCCCACACTGGTATCCCAACTATTGCATAGAAATGCATTTTGCTAGGATTCAAGGAAGGGCTTATCATCCTGTGATATGCCCCCTCCATGGATCAGTACATTGTATATAGCCCTCTGATGATGCATAGTCCTTGGTATAGGCCTCATAGCCCTCTGTATATGACCCTTTAGACCTGCAGGCCTATATGTATGGCCGTAGTGAAGTGTATTCAAGGCATTAGCATTCCTTGAAATTCCACTCGCTGTGAGGCTTAAATTCAAGCTGACTTTTTTCTTTCTCTCCAAGCATTTTTGAGTGAAGTAGGGATTTTGACTTGTGTTCTGTAATTCACACCATTATTTTTTTCTCAATGTTTTGGACAATCAGAGAGTTTTGCATACATTCCTTGTATTATGTGCCAAACTGGTGAGGAGAGAGCTCTGTGTGTGACAATTGAACCAAAAGGGGCTTTACTGGACTAGTTACACACCGCTAACGGAGGTATTTCCCTTAATCTCCATTGCTTGCCTTCAGTCCAGAGCCCTAGGAAGTGAGCTTCCCCTTTTGCTCCCCCTCCGCGGTGAGAGCTCCTTATCCATTGTTGAAACAAGTTTGCAATGGAAGAAGGAACAGTTGGTAATCCTACAAAGCGGTCCTGAACAAATATGGTGGAAAAAAAGAAGACATAATCAGTTTGGGTCTTTTGGTACCTTATCTTTCAGCAGCTCCTTCATTTCTGTATCCTTTTCAAATCAGGATTTTTTGTCTTTGATTTATTCAGTTGTTGTTGTTGAGGAGGATCTAGAGGAGATTGCAATTGCATGTAATCAACATTGTGTGTATGTGTCTAATGCCTTCTCCAAAATGTTACAAATATTTACTACAAGTTACTCCTGCAGTCTGCTTTGTGAGACATGTGTATGTTTGTGCATCGGCATTGTCAGGGTCATATCTATATAGGGCCTAGGCCCAATTATATATGGGCCCTATATTTTTAATTCTTCATGTGCAAATTGTGTGGGAAACTAATATTACTGCCAATATTTTGTGTTGTCATTTTGGGAATAATCATATGAATAATGAATCTCAGTCAGTCCTGTCTGTTTATATAAACTTTGTTAAGTAGGGTGCGGTATGTGAAGCTTTTCTAACTTGTTCTCTTCTCTCCCCTTACCATTCATATTCTAAGTATTTCTCCTCCAAGGGTCCTGTGAGTTTTTGTGAGCTTCGTCCCCAGTCGTTACTGTCTTGCAAATTACAAATTCTTCCCTTTGTGTTGAGATGGGAATTTTGCTGTTAGTGTACCAAACTTCTCTGGCTGCACTTCTCTCTCTCTCTGTTTACTCTTGGGTTTGTGACCTGATTTTTTGAGCGACGCTTTTTTTATTTTCTTTCGTTCTTGCTAATCAGATACCAGTCAATACAGTGATTCTGTCCACCCTCCGCCCCCCCCCCCCCCCCATTACCCCCATCCGTGCAAGGTGATGTAATTGGTATGTGCTTATTGGCTGAGCCTGCCAAAGACCAGTTGATAAAAGCAGTTCTATGATGGCCTGATCATTGTTTGACACTGACAATCCCACTGGTGGGTGCACATTCCGGGACCTGGTCATTTGGAGGGGACCAAATCTTGACCACGGCTACGCTCAGTTCTCTTGTAGGAGGAAAACTGATGCATATATTACTGGGACCCCATAATCATTTTCGACATCATATTCGTGTGTGATATGCGCTCGGCAGCCCCTGTTTTTCCCAGCTTGGTGTGGTAAGTGCATTGCCACGTGATGTACCCTACACCATCATGTGGCCCATTGGGCACAGTCTCTATGTATCACAAAATCATTGGAAACTGTGATTTCCCAAACTTTTTTTCCCAGCAGCCAATAAATGATGCTCTGAGTAAGAATTTTATCAGGAGAACCTGAATAAAGAAGGGGAATAGCAACTTAGGTGCTGCAGGATAGGATATGTGTTGTTCCTGTGCTGATGTGAGCTTCTAGTTACTCCCATTTTTCGGAGTCAAATGTTTCATTTTTTATTCTTCAGCCTTGATGTCAAAGGCTCTCTGAATCAACATGATTGATTATGCTCCTATCCAGTCTTGATCATGTTCCCAAAGTGCCATGCCGTAAATACCACAGTGGTGACTATCCAACAGGGCAATGTGTGAAGGGTACATTGCACTTCTTTTCAAAACAATGAATGCACTGTAATGAAGGCTTCATTGTCGGCAGAATATTTTGTTTTTTTAAGTTGTTGTTCATGTGTGTGTGTATATATATATGTGTATGTTGTATATATACCAGCAGAGAAATAAGCAGGATCTATCTGTTTCTCTTCGAGATGTGGATTCTGAATGCTCTGAGTTTTGTCTAGTTCTCCCTCACTCTTGAGAGTAGGTGTCTCCCTATCTGAGGAACTCCCCATGAGCAGAGGCAGGAGCAAAGGGGAAGAGGTGAGGTCATACTGGCCCCAGGGCAAAGGTCATCTGAGGTCAGAGAGGCAGTAAATCTCGCCATGCCATTTGGCAGTTGCTAGTCTTGCTTCCTGCAAACTTGCATTCATTTTGGTGTCGGTGTTGTGGGTGTCAGCATGTAGGGGAATGGCAGCTAGGAGAAAAAAAAATAGGAGAAGTGTGCAGACATAATATAATGATTAGATTTAGAATGCTGTAGATTTATTCTTACAGTTTCTGCAATTAATCATGCTTTGCTTTGGAGACAACTAAAGAAGAAGAAGAGGGAGAAAGTGTGTGTGTGTGCCTGTGTAATGGAGAATTAAAGGAATAGATACCATTTTCCCCTCCTGAAATGGAGCTGTCAAACTCATGACAGCCCTTTGCCCTATTTATAGAATGAATGCATGTTCTTGAACTTCAGACAGCAAAGCAGATGTTCTACCAGGCAGAGTTAAGAGCTACAGTATGATGGAGCCCAAATTGGTTGTTCAGATGAAACTTCATATTTTGAAGGATATTTCTAATCAGAGGATTACAAATCCAGATGACTGGATGAAGGTGCCTTCTTGTGAAAGTGTCCAAGTGTGCCTATAAAAGAACTGCTCATTTCCTGTTTAAACAGCTGGCCATAAAAAATATTGAGAAGGGATTGGGGGAATCAAATGGTTTGTCTCCCAGCTCCTGAAACTGAAGAAGGGAGGCCAGTCTTCCAGTTTGAGGTTGTCAGAATTTGTTGTTCTAGCGGCAGACTTGCAAAAGCGAGAGAGGGGTATTAGGGGCTGGTTCTTGGGGGGTGAGGAAGTTTGAAGAAAAATTCAGCCAGATTGCTGAACATTGTGCGCGCACACAAAGAGGTGCTTTGTCCCGCAAAGGGGATGTGGGGAAAATCTTCAAGAAGTTGGTTTCAAGGGTGTAGCTCATCAGATGGAGGCTTCTGGACGGACTTGAAAATAGGCCATTACATTGCCACTTGGTGTAAAGGTCATAAATCGGTGAGTAGGCTATAGGGTGAGATTCTTTCTCTATCTGCGATCTTTCTTTTCATATCGTTCTGATCTCTGCCAATGAAATCACATGCTCATAGGGCTTTATTGATCACAATGTGTGACCTAATAATGTAGCGGGATGATTGTATCAGCCTTTCATGTTGGGGAGAGATGGCAAATCCTTATGGTTATGGATTATAGTGTTTGGGAGGAATTTGCCTTTATGAGGGCAGAAGGGTCTTTAATGCAACCACAAAGTTTGGAGTGCAGAATTGTCCTGGTCCTTTTTTTTTTTTAAATAGCAAAACTGTGTACTGAGTTTGAGAAACTTGCAATTGCGCATGCTTGTACAAAGCCATCACCTGCAGTTTATTGATTGCCTCATGTTTTGTTACACTGTGTTAGAACAGGGAGGTGGGAAGAGAAGGTATTTCCACTGGAATGAAATGAGCAGGTCTCATTTCACACCCTGAGGAGTTGTGGATAATGTGGGGTGCTGGAGCCCCAAGTTCACTAGTTTTATCCTACTCCAAAAGCCGATTTAGGAATGAAGTGGTCCTTAAGGATGGAAATGTCAAGGGGGCTTTGCGAATAGTTTCTTACCAAGCCAAATCTTTTTATATACAAGCCAAAACTTAAAGATGGCCATGAACCATGTACATGGGTATATTGAGTGTACCTTTGTTTCATGGGGGGGGGGGGGGGGGGGGAGCAATGTCTTCCAAAAGCTTTAGGGCAAATATGTACCTGACATGATTATTATGTTTGCAGGTTGCCCATCTCATGACTAGGGTAATTAGGAAATGGCCCCTGTATTAATTGAAGGCTTTTGTTGTGCTCTGTGCACACAGCCTTGGTCTGATAGCTTGAGGTCACATGATCCTTTTTTTTGTTCTTGTTTCAAAGATCATAAGGCCATTTCCTCCATTCAAGAAAGACATGCGCCTCTGTTGTGTGTTAACTCACTCCCATTCAGATGGTTGTAGTACTGCTCTCAAAATTTGGCAACATTTCTCTAGCTTTCATGGATCTTTTATTCAAAGGACTTTTTACCATACATCTTCCAAACATCATTTCCATATTCTTGACCATCCTCATGTTTCCCTCTTCCATTAAAATGGGGGGGGGGGAGGGGTAGAGGGGAAGTTGCACTTCAGAAAGAAAATTGTCAATGTCTCCTCCATTTAATTTTTCTCAGTCAGTCCAATCTTGAAGTGATTGGAACCATTCTCTAGAAGTCGGGAGGAAATGGAACCGGCAGAATTTGGCCACTGACGTCCACTCTCATCCCTGGAATGTTAATTCGCTTCACCCCCCTGTGACCCTGTTGCGCTCTATCCTCTATTTAAAGTCATAAGAGGGGGGTAAATGGCACTGCCAAGTGTCAGGTGAAGAATGATGGATTGTGGGGTAACACAGGGGTCATATTTATAGGTGGCTGTGTTTCTGACCTGTATATTATTAGTCAACATGCTGAACAATATCAACAAGAAAAGAACACTAATATCAGGTTATGCCATATTTTCACATCAAGGTAGAGTACTCAGAAACTATAGACTTGAAAGATAATGATGAGTCTTGCTTTGGGAAATACCTGCGCTTCTCTGATTTGAAATATAATCTCTTCTTTCTGAGCTGAATGTTGACTTGATATAAAAGAGGGCAAAGGATGGTTTGTCTTTTCCTTGTAGATGTATTTTCAGGTTGTTTAGGATAATGTACCATGCTACGTTTTTCAACAGAATAAGGAATGTCTTTCATCAGACAATCCGTCCGCAGGCAGTGGGGAGTTTTAAGATGTCACTGCATGTCTCAACTTTCACCCCAGGGAATGTTATTACAACAGATTGTTTCGCAGAGGAAAGATCTTTCCTATGAATATCACTTCTTAACACCCCCCCTCCCCCTTTATTTTATTCTTAAATTCTTCTTGTTTTGTTTTTGATTCAGTTTGAAAAAAGTCTGAAAGTTATGGGATCGGTGCTAGGAAAGTGCTCATGCTAGTTTTCGTAGAGAAAGGTATCAAAATATCAAGCCTCTATTGCTTCAAGCACCAACGTTTGTAGGAAGACCCATCTCATTTTGGGTTACCCTCGTTAGGCGATGACCTCTTCTGATCCGTTTGGCGCAGCTAAAAGCTGAAACATGATGCTAGGTTTTAACCTATGTATTTTAGGATTGCAATGACAGCCCTTTCTTGCAGAATTTGTTATGCCTGAAGGCTGCTCTAACTTCAGGGAAGTTTGTTTGATGGGCTGTGGCCCAGAGTGTCACCTGGATGAGACAGTTTATGAAGGGAAAAAGATGTCATTGAGAGGGCATGGAGGAAGCTATCCTCCTCCCTGGGCTTTGTTTTGTTTTGTTTTGTTTTTGTTTTTTGTTTTTTGTTGCTGACATTGTTTTGTGCTAGAGCACAGAGCTCTTTGTGGTTCACCACACTTTGAACTTTGTAATCCTACTCCTGATGAGTGCTATGTGAAGTATGTGAGCTGGAAGGGAGTTGGGAGCCTGTGTGTGTGTGTGTGTGAGAGAGAGAGAGAGAGTATGAGATATATTAATAAGAAGTACTTGGGAGCTGTCAGTCATGAGATGTTTCAGTCTTAACCACATCCTTCCGGCCGACAGTCATCCTCCAGGCCTGATAGTGAGATGACAACACTAAATGTGATGGATGATGCATCAGGTGATAGGATCCATCATGACTGGCCTCTTATGATGACATCACAAAGGTCAAAAAATATGTAGAAGCTCCACCGCCCCCCCCCCCTTCTCCCTACCCCCAATGAGAAGGGGGAAGGTTGATGTATTGTCAGACCTAATCACATACCAGTGAAACCCCATCTTCCCTCTAGTGTGTCCACTTCATTGAAGGTGTCCAGTATCATTGGGCCTGATGAGAAGAGGACAGACACCAGTCTGTTTTTCCAGTCACACCACCCATTTCTACTGTAGTGCACAGGCGGACAGCAATCCAACCTCCGGCTTTCCAGAGTTCCAAACGTAGCCTCGGCCTGAATCACGTCCAATGTAGAATGACGTGGTCTTCAGCCTTCCGCTTTCGTAGAATGACTGTGAGCATGTTCATGTTGGATGTTTGGAGAGGTTGTCACGTATCTTCCTAGATATCAGATGGTTTGTGTCATCCCAGGGTGCCTTGCAGTGTGTTACAGAGAGAGCATGAGGGGTTTATATAAGACTTTGGTGATGTCTTGAGTCCATCCACTCTTAATCTGGAAGTATTTCAAGAGAGAGCAGCATATCATAGATCTAGGATGCCTGCATATACAAAGGAAAAAGAAATGAAGTAATTTTCTTTACTCTGTACTTTGTATTTGTTTCAGATATCCAGCATTGACAATCTCCTTTTTGCATAAGTTGTCAAACCTTGCTCGCAAACTGACAATTTTGATTTCTCTGTGCCTTTCTCTGCAGAGCACCAAGTGCATTAGAAGTTCAAGTTGAACCCATTCCCGTCAGCAGACAGGGAGAAACCACTCCATCGCTGTCTCCCAACTCAATTTCCGGGCGATCGTCGCCCGACGAGTCTCGTCTGTCGCCGCAGCACCATGCGCCTCGTCTAGCCAACGTGCCGGAGAATATCATCCTGCCCAGTGACCAGAGGGAGACCACCAGAAATCTCAACGCCCTCTCGAGATACCCGGAGGACGCCCACAAGGACACCGACTCCAACAAGGAGGAAGGGGACGAGATCGACAGCGGTCGCCGTGACAACGCGTGGGTCCAGGAGCAGGTGGAGGCGGAGAAGGAGGCAGTGAAAGAGATTGAGCAGGAGAGCAACCCGCTGTTCAAGTGGGTACTGCAGTCGCTGACGCCCAACCGCCTGGCTCTGGCCGATCTCTTCCCACTGCCCTCCCAGCTGCAGGGTGGTCAACAGCTTGGTGACAGCATCAGAATGACCAACATGGATGAAGGCAGTGAGAAGGCAGGATCCTCTACAAAGTGAGTAAACTGACTTTTATACATGGTAGTAGTGGGGGGGGGGGGGGTTAGGAGAGGGGAGGGGGGAGCAAAGTTTCAAGCATCTTCATGGGTAGTTATTCTCAAGAGAAGCTTAGTCAGTGATAAGGGACGAATGGTTTTTGTCATCATGCTCCAAAATGTCCGTCATTGATTGACAAGAGACATTGTTTGACAAATGTGTGAGATTAATGCATGCAAATTTTATGTATATTTCTGTCTGTGGATGATACCATGTGCCACCACCTTGAGGGGACCGATGCATTGGTTGCTAAGACTGACTCTGTTTATTCCTTACCCCTTTGTTACCCCAAACCATCAGTGAAAGCGAGGTTGCAGCGGAGCCCCGCAACCCCAGCGAGTGCATCAACCTGGTGCTGTCCAGCTCGCGGTATCTCCGCATCTCCCCAGCCAAGGCCATCCTCCTGAAGAGAGCCAAAGGGATGAGCAACACGGACGATCTCGGCAACAACAACGCAGAGCTCCGCAAGACACAGGTGAGAGTCTTTCCACCTTCATACATACTTTCCTCTGCTGATTATGTGTGCACACTTTTACATGTGCTTCAAAAGCAAGGCAGCAGTTACTCTCATGGTAACAATACAATTGACCAACACAAAAAAGTACTCTTGAATCTCAGTAGACATTCTGTTAAAATTTTAGATTGACTAGTACAATTGCTAGACATTTTTGTTTTGCTTCCTTTATAGCGAAACTTAAACAGGACATTTATTTTCATTGAACTAAGGAGGAATGGTTAATTAACAATTAATTCAATTTCAATTTCAATTTCAATTTCAATTTCAATTTATTTGGCAACTGTATGATACAACATAAAAAAATTGCACATTATATAAGACATAACATTCAAAGGCCGGGACCCCTTGTAAGCAACTAGTGCTTGTTATGGGGCCCCTAATATGAATATCAATTTGAGATTTTAGACAATCAGAAGTTATGAATATATTTAGATACATATATCTGTGGATGTGTGCTCATTGAGAACTTTGCTGACTCCCAAAAAACATCTTTTGTCTCTTTCCCCAATCCAGGAGGAGCTTGTGGAGCGCATCAGCAAGAAGGTGGAAGACATCAAGCAGATGCAGACAGAGGTTGCCACGGAGATGTCCAGTCTGGAAGAGATGAAGAGGTGAGACTATTTCCGAAATCATTTTCCAGTTTTGATCGTCAAAGGTGGGGCTAGCATGAACTGAGAAGCAGAAATTATGGCTACAGTGAAGGTCCACTCACAGAAATGTGTAGTCACCAACTGTTGAAGAGTGATCGCCATTCTAATCAACGTCATTTCAATGGGATTTGTAGTCAGGGCCACGTTGCATAAAATTTAGATCAAACTTAAAGGGTGTGTACAGTTCTGGTCGAGGTGAAGATTTAACTTTTAACGTTTTGTGAGATATTCAGAAACCACTCTATGAGATGTCAAAGAGGATGCAGTTCTAAGGGGTATCAAAAGTTTATTTGATGAAAATCGGTTTTGAAATGGCTGAGATATCCAAAAACAAGGTGAAACAAAGATATACTAATAAAGTTGGGGCATGTCGCCTTTTATTATTAGCACTTTTTTGGATATCTCAGCCATTTGAAAACCAATTTTCATCAAATAAACGTTGAATCCTTCTTAAAATTACATGCTCTTTCATATTTCATAAGAGGCTTTTCATTATCTCACTTAGGAATGTTCAAAACATGAATCCCTACCTCAACCAGTACTGTACAGTCCCTTTAAGTCAGATAATCAAACATGAGTCTCTGAATACCGAATTCCGATTGGCTGAATCCTGACTTATGTTAGATTTCATCTTTTTATGACACAGAGCCCCAGAATTTCATGCAGAATGTCAGTCAGAATGTGAAAGGTCGCAGGTCACAGGTTTAGACAATAGAACCCAAATCAGGCAGGGCAGCATGGTCTAGGGGACAATGCGCTGTGCATCGTGTGAGAATGTCTCGGTATCAAAGCCCCATCTGGGCTTTTCATTCCCCGAGCCGCACACTCATCTCACAGCACTTCACTTTACCTAGGTATATGAGATGGTATACCATGGACGGTGGACCATTACTGTGGATGGATTAAACGTGTCGGCTGAATGATATCAGCCTTGCGGGGATGTTCCGTACATAGAATGGAGGTGATGAACTGAGAATTTGGGTCTATTTCCAGTGACAGTAGTAATGATGTTGTCAAGCAGTCTTGGGTATCACAATCTAGATAGGACGGCACCGTTTGTAGATTAGTCATGACATATCAAAATAGATTTTAAAAAAGAACTGAAAATAAATCAAAATTTAACTAAAAGTCTTGAAATTGTTCTCCTTGGTTCACATTCGCAGGCAAGTCATGGAGTGCATAAAGATTCACTGCAAAGCAAGTGAGTACAACAAGTGCAACATGTACGTAGCGGACATCGACAGAGTGACCCGGCTACTCCTGTCCCTGACCAGGAGGATCTCCAAGGTAGACAGTGTCCTGGGCAGCATGGAGAACAGTGAAGAGGAGGAGAAGGTGCGCATCAACAGCCAATCATTCATTTATTTTTATTTTTTATTTTTTTGCATTGTTCATCTACATCAAACCGTTCCTTTGTGACAACTACTGGCAGCAAATTGTGTTCTTGCACAATGACTGGCAGATGAGCAGTTACAATTGATTTATGTGTAGTGCAATGGTGAGATTTTTAGAGAGTGTGAAATTTGTTATGTGTGTCATGATCTGTAGGCTAACTAAAAGCATTTGCTTGCAGCAAATTGAGTTCATGCCCGGCATTACTGAGTAGTGTGTTGTATATGATTACTACAAAACCGGAAACATTGCAGGTTGAAACTTTTGCGAATTGGTGCTGGCTTTCAATGCATTGTTCAGAAAAAAACCAAAAAAAACAACAACAAAAAAAAAACTTGGGATATGAAAAGTTTCGTGCACATGAAAATTTCCACTTTTGCAGTATGTGTTAGCCATACACAAGTACTGTATTGTATCAAGGAAACACCAGCCTCAAATTGGGTGTTGTGATTTGTACTAATGTCTTCCTTTTTGTTTCCTCTCATAACCATGTAGGCCAACCTGGAGAAGCTGCGGGAGAACCTCAACTCCCAGTACCGGGACGCCAAGAAGCTGAAGGAGAGCATCGTCAGTCGCCACGGCACCATCAGTCGCATGCTGCTGGACAAGCTGGCCAACGACAAGCACGACGACTTCTGCCACTACGTGACCATGCTGCCCCGCCTCCTCATCATGGTGCAGGAGCTGGAGGACAAGGTGAAGTTGGGGGAGGAGCAGCTGGAGGCCCTCAGGGAGAGTCTCCGCCAGATGAGCATCGGCAGCATCGCCACAGAGACGGGCGCCCCCCGGGACTCCAATGGAAATGTGCACCGCTACAAAGACAACGCCAGCAGCTGCCAAGCGATGCCGTCGTCTCCGTCGGCGACAATGACGACGACGACAGCAACAGTGCTGACAATGGACGTTCCGGAAGAATACAGCAGGAATACAACCAGCTCGTACTGCTGATGAAGGGTGATCATCTGGGGAGGGGGTACAGTGGAAACCTTCCTGACCCTAAATCCTGTACCAATGCAGTTGCTGAGTGAAGTGGAAGGCCTATGTTAGGCCACCAGTCCCGTGATTCGGTGAGAGCTTTCCAGGGCTGTGCCATCACGCCAAGCATGGTTTTAGTGTAGCAGGGCCAAGTCTTGTGCAGAGGAGCAAGGCCTCGAGAAACGGATTTCACTCCTGGAACTTGTGCCTTCGGATATCGGCAGTGAATCGATTATTTAAAGTGCGATCAGGAATCCGACCCGTGGTTCATCCTTTTGCAAACACAAAGAAGGCTGTGGTGGTTAATAACTTGGGGAAATGCAAAGCAGTGCCCATTTTTCCACACTTGTCATTATTGCTGTGCTATTGCTGATGATAACTTGACCAAAATTTGTGAGGAGTGTTTCAATTGTGCAAGCACATGCACACTGCACTCTGTACTCTGTGAAACAGAGAGAACAAGAGGTGACAGGTATTGGACAGGAAAACTTGCTGAAAATGAATCTAGGCAAGTCTAAAAAAACAAAAGCAGAAACTCTTGCAAAGTCAATGACAAAAGGAAGTTTGCAGCACATTGTGTGTATATTTTCAATGTTGTGTGTGTGTGTTTTTTTTTTCTTTGTTTGGTCTTACAAACTCACTTTTTTTCACACATGGATGTGATATTTGGCCTAGCTGGACTAGACTGGCAATTTTTTTTGTTTGTGTGATTTATTTTTCGGAAAGCCACATCAAATTGTGCTGCTGACTTTCGGCTTTTGCGTGCAGCATGGAAGTGTGGTTGAGATTCTTGGATGCAGTGTCTTATAGAAGGCTGACCACATATCGCTGGCTGGCTTTTGTGGACAACACTGAGCTCCGAGAGTCAGAGCCCACAAATTCTGTCTTTCAAAACTGATTGCCACAAGTTCGGCAGTGCCCTTCCACACATTTTGATGTATGAAAGTCACTTGTTTTTTTTCTCTCGTGTTGGAGCTCATTATGTGGAATTTCCTGAATTCGCTGTGCGGCAGGAGTGGGGGGAATCAAAAAGATTGTCACAAACGACGTTGCGCGGCACTTGTGATAAACCGTCTTGTCAGTTACGTAGTCAGTTTTGTCGGGTTTCGTAACAGTTGAAATAGAGTGAGAGGACAGAATAAGAAAGGGTTGCCTGATGAAATGTACAAAAGTTGCCCCATTCTGATCCCAAATTCTAGTTCTGTCCTCGGCACCTGCAATATATACTGTTGTGTTCGAATCCGTTGAATGATCTATTTATGTCAAGTTGTGAGGAATTTCATACATATCCAAGATAACTTATATCAGTGAATTTACAAATGTGTGTCTTTTTTTAAATTGCTATTATGGAATATTGCCTTCATTTTTGTTTTTCTATTGCAAAAGCAAGTTTCAGAAATGTGACAAAAGTGTGTATATTTTGAAAAGATAAAACACATGCATTTGGATGACCAGCAAATGCTCACAAATTTCTTTCCCCTTCTCAAGTCCCCTTCTTTAATTAGCTTTCAAGCCATCTACTTACCTCTCTATCCTATTATTCTTTCACATTTCTTTCTAAGTAGTTTCTGGTCCCTAGTGATCTGGGCTCTTGGGGGAAAAAATAGTTGCAGTATTTGGTATGAGAAAAATCTATCAGGTTCGAACACCGAACAGTAGTGATCAAACTTTCTTGAAACTATTCCATAATTGTGCATTTCTGTCACAGCACACTGTTCTGTTCAGTACCATTGTTTCTTCATCCCAGAACACTCTGACCAATACTCATGTTTTTTTTTCTACAACACAATTTTTTTTGCTGTGTAAAGAGGAATGTACAAAGGTGATGAAATATGAGGTGTTTTGTACTACATTTTTCTAAGCATTAAATTCTTTTGTAATACATTTTACATATTCAGCGAGTATGCTAGTGACATATTTTTCTAGGAAAATTGTTTTCGCAAGCTTTGTGTATGGGGTAGCTGCTTCAGTGTGAGCTCCCTATTAGTTGTTTCTTCATCAGGTACATGTACTACAGGATGTGTTTGTTTGCTCAAAGGCAAAATTTACTACGGTTCTCAGTTATATTTCTACTTGCATGAAATTGAACGTGCTGCATATGTGACTCAAGTTTGTACAATTTGCCAGGTGTATGGTATTCCTACGCTCAAACTAGCAGAGATTGTATAGGCACTCCATGAAAATTAACTCGGAACAACGTCTTGCAACAATACCATTGCATAGTTGTATGTATTCAAGATGCACTGGATTGCAGTGTTTTCTCAGTAATGGATGAATGTTTAAATTATGTAGGCATGGTTTACATTGACCCATGGCAATCAGTCTGAATGAAGCTTCATGGCTGTATTCCACGCTGTAACTGAAATTTACACCCATCAGTACATTGCCCGGTTTCTAGCGTTGTGGGAATTTTTTGTCTGTAATATTGCTGCCAGGCATAGGGCCATACTCATGTCATTCATATCAATTTTTTTTAATTCAAAGTTACCAATGTGTCATTCAGCTGATCAAACCTCATTCTCATAATCACTGCAAACCAAGTTGAGCTTTCACAAAATTTGGAAACTGTCATCAGATACTTGATATATGAAGCGATTCATGAGCCAAATGTATTCATTTTTTTAAACCAATACCGGTACTTAAAACATGAGGAAAAAACAAATCATTCCTGTCTCTCATTACTTAAAATGTACAGTCTGACATTGTTGATGAAAAGATGAAACTTGAGTTTTCCCAGACTACAGTGTGAATTTTTGATACTGCTGCCTTTAGAAATATTCATTGACCCTTCCACTCTTTCATGAAAATGTTTTCAACAAGTTTATTTCTTTTTTTTTTTCTTTTTCTTTTTTTGGACGGGGGATATATATATACAATTGAACAGTCACAGTGCTTATTTTTACTTGAGC
This sequence comes from Diadema setosum, assembly GCF_964275005.1. Taxonomy (NCBI): domain Eukaryota; kingdom Metazoa; phylum Echinodermata; class Echinoidea; order Diadematoida; family Diadematidae; genus Diadema; species Diadema setosum. The sequence goes on from NC_092695.1 coordinate 22,426,941, forward strand.
AATATTGACAAGCCCTGGCATGTGTTGGCAAAGGGCAGTGTTTGAAGCCGATGGATACTGTGTTACAATCTTTGTTAGCGTTATGCATGGATCCATTCTGTTACTCCCCCATATCTGGCTGAACGAGCATCTTTGCGTTGCAAGTTATCGACAAATAGAGAAAAAAAGTAGCTATTTATGTGAGCTTTGTCATCTTATTGTAGACGTTCAGTCGTTTTGGTTCCATGCCTAGGTAGTTGCTACAGCATGATTGTGTTAGCTCATGTTTTGTTTTGTTTTTTGTTTTGTTTTTTGTTTTTGTTTTTTTTGTCAACGATGATTGGTTGTTTTGTTGCGCACCGTGTTATAAAAGGGAGTTTACGGCACAAAACTTATCCCAGTCCAATTTCTTTCAATGCTGTCTTTCTCTCTTTCTCCCACCTCATTTTTTTCCCCCTTTTATGTCCACATAGTGTTAGTTTTAATGCGATTCATGACAGAGGTAAATTGAAAAACCCAAGAGAATATTCATTTCATTAGCAGCTTTGTTGCACAAGAGAATATCTTCCATCGAGTATTTTGACAGAGAGAATTTTCCGAGGAAATTCCTCTTCCAATAGTTAGCTGTACTGGTTTATGGGGTTTATGTAGTGCATGCATTTTAGTTCACTGTTGTGGTACACAGCCCACCCTTCCAGTTATGCTGGAAAAGATGAAATCATTCATGGCTGGTTTTTGTTTTGGTAGGGGTATAGGCTCTGCAGAAGGCATCCTTTCATTGACAAACACCCTTTAGGGAGTTGTAGGATTTTTATGTTAGCATACATAGACCGTGAAGTGTATTGTTTACACTAGACACAAGACATAGGAAGAATGCCAATGTGTTTTTGTAAGCACCATTTTTGGACATGGCATTTTTCTTGTGTGTGTTTTGTACTTAAAGTTACAGTTCACAAAGTTATTACCAAAAGGGGTCTTACAGGGTTCAATTAATAAATGAATATTGGCCAACATGTCAGGGTATTTTGTCACTGAAGTTTTGCATAGGAAAATCGTGAATTACTTACTGATAGTTCTCATTCAAGTGTTGGCCAGTCTTTGGAGAGCCTTACAATGGTTGTGTCGTGTAAACTTTTTTTTTTCTTTTTTTTTATATGGACTGTGAAGTGTATTTGTATATGTTACTGCTGTAACAGCTCATTTTGTAAGTCATGGAATATGTATAAAATAAGTACTATTTTCTCTTTTAAAAGTGGAAGAATTATATATTGCACCAGATTTTTCTTCTGGTTTACTTATTTAAGAGTTTGTGATGCTGATTTTTTTTTTTTTTGGAAAAAAAAAAAACGAAAACAAAAACTGTATTTTCTTGTTGCCTAGTTTAAGTTAATGCTACATCCAATCATGTGTATTCTTCTCTTTGATCTATAAAATTGTATAACAGCCTTCTTTCCATTATCATTAATATGAAGAGACATATCTGCTATTAAAATGATATTCTGAAAATTACATTGCATTGATACGCGTTAAGTCTATTTTGTGGATTTTTTGTGTACTTGTGCTTTTTATGTGCCTACAGCTGTTGACCATGTTAATAACACACATACGGACCAGGTTAGACACAAACTTCCGAAGCCACCCCTAGTGGCTGAAAAGATGTAATAGGCAGCAGATTACACACTAATGAATACAGTGTAGGTCTGTGTTGGAGGAATGCAAGGCGAGAAACGCGAGTGTGAGTGCGGAAGGTCCACGCCTTTCAAAAAATTTTCCACAAAATTTCACTGACTGTCCACCAACATTGTCACACATTAGGTAAAGGCCAATCTTGAGACAAATTTTGTAACTAGCGTGTGGACAGAGTAATGTTTGGAGGCCGTTTTTGGCATGCTATTTATGCATGTGTGTTGTTTGTGTCTGGGTGTCATGTGTTTGTGTGTGGTGTGAAGCTTGATTGAAATACAGTAATTGTAGTGTGGACTGTCAAAGGCGGTTGGTCGTCAGTAGTTCACTTTGACACAATGTGCCATGTAGATAACCATTTGTGCCAGCTTTTCACCAGTCAACTGGGGCATCCATTTTATGCCCTGTCCAAGGAACAGCATGTTTGTGACTTTTACCTCGGGGGGAAAAAAGCATGGTAAAACACACACACTCACACAGAAATTACATTGCCGAGCAGGAACAAACACATCAAAACATGGGAACCCTTGGTGAAATGAAAACAGTGATAACTATGTCATATTAAAAATATCAAAAGGCATGCAGTGTATTTTGTGAAATTAAATGAAAATCATAGATGTACAATAAAAGAAAAAATGTGACCAAGATATCACACCACACCATGAAAAAAACAAACAAACGAGTGATCAATATATTCAAAATATTGAATTTTCCTGGTGTAATAATGATAATAATAATAATGAAATCATTTATAGCGCATATAACAAATGAATGTTCACTATGCGCTTTACAATATTATCATAAAACATAATTAACAAATTACTTTCAATACACAAACACATGTACAAAGAAGTAGAAGAAAAAATACAGTAACCTCTCATGATAGAATCTTTGAGACAAAAAAACAACAACAACAAAACTTTGTTATATTGAGATTCTGATGTATTGGGTTAGCAAAAATTATGAAATACACGTAAAGGGAATTTTGAACCTGGTGTAATACAGTAACGTCTCATGATAAAATGAGAGCTTACTGTATTGAATACCTCAGATCAATCCTGCCTCTGTTAGCCATGAATTAGAATACACATTGCAGCATTTGCAGGTCTCTATGTCGTATTAACCCGTTCCTCCCGTAATTCTCTGAGAGCTACCAATGCCCCCAAATGAGATTCTTTTTACCCATCGACAGAGAATGGACAGATTGGTAATCCACCAGTGCGAAAGCAGTCAAGACAGATCTTAGGGAGAAAACTTCGGGAGAAAACAAGAAAGAAGATGGATTTTCTGATTGCTTTAGGAAACTTTGAAAGAATAAAAGTTTGTCTTCATGAGAGCCAGGTGGTAAAAAACAAACAAACAAACAAATAATGATGAATAAAATTTCAAAAAATGAATGAGAAACATTCTGACCAGTAGTAAATTAGTACAGTGGACTCCCGATAAAACAAAGTCCTCGGGTCTGGCAGTTTTCTTTTGTTATATCGAAATTTAGTTAAAACGAACTGTAGAGTAAACAAAGACATACATGTATGTGGTAAGTTTGGCACCTAAATTTGTACTTTGTTGTATTAATAATAATAATAATAATAATAATAATAATTGCATTTATATGGCGCTTCATACTGACGTTTCTAAGCGCACTTTGCTACTCATACAAATAGATTAGAAAACACAATAACATTAACAAAATCAGCGTTAACAGTAACAAAAGAAGAAGAAAGAAAAGACAAATACATGTCTGCTGCGGCTGCGGCTGCTGCGGCTGCGGCTGCGGCCGAGCCGCGGCCGAGCCCTCTTTCATTTCAGTGTAAACGCGCAAAAGGCCAAATGCGAGGCCAAAATTGGCCGCGCATTTGGCCACGCTCTGGAGGTGGTCTCGGCCGTGGCCGCGGCGAGCCCGGCCTCTTCTTGGTGTAAACGCAAACAAACCATGGAATCCAGTTGGCAAAGGGTCTGAAAACCAGGCTATACCAAATTGCGTTTGTTTACAATCAGAGCGCCACTACGACAAAATATTGAAAGGATTGAATTAAAAGCGCGGCCGAGCCCGGCAGTGTAAACGGACAAAATTGTGGGGCTCGGTCCCGCAATTGAGGCTGGCCTCGGCCGCGGCTCGGCCCATCCTCGCACTGTAAACGGGGTCTTACAGTTCACATTGGAAGATTCTGTCACAGGCACCATGATTGTTGCATCAATACTGCTATATGTATGTTTGCCTGATTTCACTACAAACTTTCATCATTGCCCGCCTGGGCAACACTGACAAAATTTAAAACACAAATTCCTCTCTTTGGTGTGTAATTCTTGTTTGACGGGAAATAAAGGCACATACTTGCGGTGTGCGGAGAATTAGGACGTGTGTTACTTCACACAGTACAAACATGTAATAGGGATGCGGTCTAAGACCAAGGAGGTTCGAGAAATGGAGTCACAACAGTCTTATTCTCTTTGATCCCATGCTCGAAGTCGCCACTCAAAAATATTTGAAGTATGTGTCAAACTGGATCTGCCGCTCAGATGCGAAGACAATTGACTCGTGTCTCATTGCATAATCACCAGCCACTTTCCAAGGAAGATATGTCTTTGTGATGGTAATTACTTTTCGCTATCCCTACTTACAAACGATGGGCGGTAGACAATGGTAAAGGCACAGGGGGTGCATGAATAGAAATTGCTCAAATATTGCTGAAATAGATATCAAAAGATTGCTCAGAAAGATGGCGGCTTCAAGCATTGAAAATCAGGCACAAATGCACCTGTGAAATTCTTTTGTCCATCCATAGAAAACTGACAGCTGATTGAATAATTATAGTCAGTTGTAACTCCATCTCTTGAAACTCCTTGCTAAGACCCCGTATACAGTGCGAGGCTCGGCCGCGGCCGAGCCGCGGCCGAGCCCAGCCCTGCTTCAGTGTAAACGCGCAAAAGGCCCGAGAGGTGGTCTCGGCCGCGGCTCCGCCGCGGCCGAGCCTGGCCTCTTCTTGGTGTAAACGCAAACTGGGCCAAATGCGCGGCCAATTGCGCGGCCAATTTTAGTCTGGCTTCCAAACCCTCTGCCTGTATCTTTCGCTATTCAGGATATTAACCCCCTCAACGTCGAAAACTAGTATAGTTTAAGGCGGTTTTGTCCTGCAAAGGATTTTTTCCTTCGGCAAAGCCCTTTGCCCGAACGGCAACTTCGTCGCCACGGAATTCATTTGGCAAAGGGTCTGAAAACCAGACAATACCAAATTGCGTTTGTTTACAAGCAGAGCGCCACTACGACAAAATATTGAAAGGTTTGAATCAAAAGCGCGGCCGAGCCCAGCAGTGTAAACGGACAAAATTGCGAGGCTCGGCCGCGCAATTGAGGCCGGACTCGGCCACGGCCGAGCCCGGCCCCACACTGTAAACGGGGTCTATGACCACAAAGTTTGACCAAGGAGGTTTAAGAGATGGAGTTCCAACTGGCTGTAATCATTCAAACAGTTGTCACTTTTCTATTGATGTATAAAAGAATTCCACAGGTGCATCTGTGCCTTTGGTGACGGGGTTTGATGCCGCCGTCTTGCTGAGCAATCTGAAGATTCATTTTGAACGTTAACTTAATGTTGGCTATATTTTGCTTGTTTATCTATTAAATGAAACGAAATCTCACTTAATGATAAAGCTCATTAAACAAAGGCCAATCCCTTCAAGAAATATGTGCAAAAGTGTAAATCAGAGCTGTATCATGTGAAAGTGTTTAAAACTGTACCCTCCCGGAAAGCCAGTTTTATCACTTTTCCACTTAATTCCTCCAAATAAAACTGATATGGAATAATCTTCGAGTATAATTCTATATCAATAAATATATCAGATTAGTGGCCGGGCACGGCCAGTCGAGTAATTTTCATTTTCATTTCATCATTTTTTGCGCAATTTCTATTAGCGCATCCCCGTGTCTTTACCATTATATACCACCTATCTTTTATAAGTAGGGATGGCGAAAAGTAATTACCATCACAAAGACATATTTTCGTTAGAAAGTGGCTGATGATTATGCAATGAGACATGAGTCAATTGTCTTCCTATCTGCGCAGCAGATCCAGTTTGCCACATGCTTCAAATACTTTCGAGTGGCGGCGTCAAACGTGACTTCAAAGGAAATACGACAGTTGTGACTCCACTCTCTTGAACCTCCTTGGTTTGACTCCTTCAAACTCCATCTTCAACACAGACCTCTGATTCAAGTGTTTGTGACACCTTAACTCAATCCTATGCATACAGCGTACTCTTGTATACTGTAAAACATGATATATTCGCGGCATGAAAATTTCGCAAATTGGAGCCGACGGCCTTTACTGCAGCATGAAATTTTCGGGATTTGCCACTGGCATCAAATGTATATTGTGTAGGCAAGAACTTTCGCGTGCATTTAAATTTCACGACTGTTGCCGCTCGCAAAATTCACGAAATTAAAATGCATGCGAATATTCCTCGTTTTACAGTAGTACCATATCATGTCACATACATGTATCATCATAAGAAGTTAGGGTATTCTCAAGACAATGTCCTTCCGCCATCATTAGTACTGTTCACTTTAACTTGATGGAAGACAGCTCGGAATGCTCCTCCAGTGTCCGCTGTGCAGCAAGCTATGACGGATGCGTCTCTCTTTCTAGGCAGCTGAAGTCGATTGTTAGTTTATTCTTCTTGGGAATGTGTTGCCTGTGGGGGGGGGGGGGGAAGTGAGAATGCATGGACGGAAACAAATCAATTAATGATCTCTATGATTGTGTATAACGATTTCCCTTTTATGGACAAGAAATGATGTTTGCAAATGACCTGTAGAGGAAAACTACTATTACAACCATGTAAAATACCTCACATTCTTTTTTAAATTTTCCAAGTTGTAGAATTTGGACTAGAAAAGAAATACATTGAGAACTTGATAACACAAACTATTTCATTCAGCTTCACACAGATTTTGATTAATCCATTTGTTGCTGATTTTGGAGGTTAATTTCATTGGGAGGGGGGAGGGTAACAAACAAAATCAGTGAAACTTTATAAACACAAGAAGAAACAGGAAGGGATGAGAAATGTCATTCCAAAGGCATACATTAAAACTTTCATTACTTTATCTTCTTTGGGTCATCATATCCACTTTCAACTGATTTTATGTTATGCCTTTTCATTCATTTTATGTCAACATCATAACCTCAAAATTGTACTGGCATCATTGAGCCATTTAAGAAGCCAACCATGCTAGCACATCATCCCTCCCACCTGTACGGTATCCCTGCTGCATCCAGCATTCTCCGCGAGGCGATCATGGAGGGTTTGTCGTGCTTGGTGTCCGACATGTAGATGACTGACTTGATGCCTGCCTGGATGATGACCTTGGTGCACTCGTTGCAAGGGAAGAGGGCTACGTAAATGGTACAGCCCTTGACGGAGGCACAGTTCTTGTTCATCACAGCGTTCATCTCTGCGTGGCACACTTTACAGTGACAGAATTTGAAATAACAATGTAATCCCAAATGAGCTGATATATTATTTTCTGAAGTCAGATGTAGGAATGAGAGCTGTCTTATTATGAAACTGATTTATGTCATACTGGTGTTTGAAGGAGAGTGTTGTATCGAAAAAGAAAGAAACATCAAGTTAGCACATATGATCTAAAAGTAGTAAAAACCTTATAAAATCCAATGAATGGCTCGAAAGTGATGGCAAATCTAATGTTAATGTATCATCTGACATGGTGTTTGTCACATGACTATGAATTGGTCACCTGACATTGGTCACCTAACTATGAAAGTTCTTACCTGGCACTCCTCCTCTTGATTAAATATGTTTGGAATTGTCCCCTCCCCTCCCCCTTCTTATTGCAATAAAAGTACTGTTTACAATTGCCTGGAAATATTTTGATGAATGTAAATGCTCATGATAAAACTTGAGCAGTATCTTTTTTTTTTCTCATGAACATGAAATTTGTGCCCTTTTCAAAGAGAATATGACAAAGGCAAAGCTATGGACACAGGGCACACTGCATCAGTTTGTTAGCAAAAATATTCACACAGACATAATATTATCAACAGAAGAGTGACTGTATTGAGCACTAGCAGACATACACAATGCGCAAAATTCTTCTAACCATATGGCGTCTTGGTCTCCAGCCATTCGTCACTGTGCCGTTGCCATGGCAACTCTTCATCACTGCATCCAATAGGCATGCCATTGTAGCCAATCCCAACGATCTTGTTTTCATCATTCACGATGCATGCTCCCACCTGTAAAAGCAGCAACAGCGGGCAATTAAATTATTAGAAAAAAAAAGATGATACACAGAGTGATATGTCATACATAATATCTTCTCTCTTTCTCTCGTTTTATTTTATTTTGCTTTGTTTTGGTGGTGGGATGCATGGAAGATCCCCCAAATTCCCCAAATCCAATCCCCAATTATATTTACACAGGGCTTGTTACTCCTGACAATTTGTATAATGAAAGGAAATGAGATCTACACACAAGTGGGCCTACAAAAATTATAAATGATATATATTTTAATTCTCCATTCATATCAGCTGAATCTCATTGCATGCATACTGTAAAACACAATATACTCGCGGCATGAAAATTTAGCGAATTGGAGCCGACGGCCTTTTTCGCAGCATGACATTTTTGCGACTTGCCACTGGCATCCAGAACTTTTCCAGAAATGTAGGCCAGAACTTTTGTGCGGATTTTAATTTCGCGAATGTTGCCGCTCACGAAATTCGCGAAATTAAAATGCATGCGAACATTCCTCGTTTTACAGTACGGTATACTCCCCCTGCTCTGCGATTTGACCAATGGAGAGTTGCCGACAGCTTTCATACCTGTGTCCTTGGGTCTTTACTCCTCTGAGCTGACAGGAATGCAACAGCCATGAAATAATCTGCCCAGTCCAGGTAATCTCTTCTCTTTTCATCCATGCTACACTGGCAGTTTGGGGGGTAGAAGCAGTAAAAGTATCATTTACAAACGTAGGTGCCTTAAAAAAATTAATGATGCAGCTCTAAATACTTTCATTTCATTCGTTTGATTTCATTCTTCAGATAAAAATTGGCAAATAACAATCATTCATGTGGTACCGTGCACAATATGTACAGGTATAAAAATGTTAAAAAGTACATATTTCAGCAAACAAATACAATAGAACAAACAAGAGTACATTATAATAAAGAAAAATGAAATAGGATGTATCAGTAAAAGTCTGTGGGGCTTGACAGGTAGGTACACCCATTATGTATGACATAAAAATAATCTACAGCACGAAATTACTCAATGGGGCAATTCCGCAGTTAGTAATGTTACATTTAAACAAATTTAGATATTTGTTTTTACTACTAAATCACCATTTATTCATTTCAAGTCAAAATCATGTTAAAAACATGTTCATCCTTCCAGGTTTATGACATAAAAAAAGAATGAATACAATCCAATAAATATTAGAATTGCTATGGCAACTAAAAGGGCTGGTTAGTAACGTCACAAAAAAAGGACATGACAAAAAAAAATCAATGTCTTGTAACAAATGTGCAAAAATGCAAGTTACTTCAAACAAAGTGCTGCATTAATTTCAATTATTGCATCATGACAAATGTTCACGCAAATATTTTTAGCAGTTCAACTGAAAATTTATTAGCTCGACCCCCAAAAGCATGGTTAGTAATGTTGCGGTTAGTAACGTTACATTTGTCCGGAATAATTCTGCAGGTCATTTCACGCTTTTGTAATTGACAATATGTCACATGACTTCTGGAGTATTTAATTGTATTCATCTTTTACCCCTTAGCAAAACTTTGAGGAAAAATTTTCAAAGGAACCCACTGTAATTTGCATTTAAGTTAATTTCAACTTCCCCAGTCCCACATGTACCGTACATTTTAAATGATGGTTTTAGATCTCGCAAAACCAATGAATACGAAAAATAAAATCTACTGAATTTGGAAGACCTCCAATGATTGGTGAATATCCATGGCGTAAGTTGATGCCTAAATTAAAGAGTAAGATAAAGAGGCACATTTTCTTTATCCATGTCGTGTCCACCTAACTGTGGAATTGCCCAATGTGTGTTTGTGTGTGAGCGTGTGTGTGTGAATGTGAGTGTATACGGTATAGGATGTTTAACAGTAGGTTGCGTTAAACATAAAAAGACAAAAGATGCTATACCTACCAACATATTTTAACATGCAGTAGAAGTATCCGTTTACAAACTAAGGCAACTTAATAAACTTAATGATCCAGCTTTGGATATTTCTTTACTTATACCAACATAATTTCAGCATGCACTAATAGCCTTAGCATCATCAACCCTGTCCTGTGTAGGCCTACTCAAGTACAGGAGTAGGCAGGTCTAAGAGTTTAAACATTAGACAGTGAAAACAGCCCAGCATCATGTTTGTGTGACACAAGATTTAATCATGAGGTAATTCCAATTTAAGAGGTGAACAATAAAATACATCAAGATGAGGTGTGAGTTTTGTTTTGTTTTGTTTTTCAGTTTGTTTTTTTTTTCAATTTGTCTCCATCTACAAATGAAATTTGTAAGATCAACTGCTGGTCTATAATTTACAAACATGTCGGGGGGGGGGGGGGGGGGGGGGAAGGAACCACCGGACATGAACCTGTCATCTACTCCTTTCCTCCGGCCTCCTTTCCTTTTTTTTTTTTGGGGGGGGGGGGGGACATGTTTGTTAAATTATAGAAAAAAAAAATCACACCTCAATTTGAATCAATCTTCTCGCTCATGCTCTGCATTAAATTTAATTCATATTAAAAACGATTAAAACGTTAGCGGTTAATTTTAAATAATCTCTTCCTTTCAATAGTAAATAGGCCTACATCATAAATTATTGCACAATTTTTGCCATTCCTCAGCACTAAAATGAGGCCATAAAGTCGACCTCTGGTGCACTGTGAACCTTGACCAAGAGTCAGAGGAGAATCCCTGGATGCCAGGAGGAATACCAGGAAGGTCTCAAAACAGAGACTGTGTTATATAGGGTCTAGGCCTATTCTATAGCGTTTAGATCTAGCCGGCCCTCGATTGATGAACATACATAACATACAATGAGTGGGACTACACAGCACCGCAACAACGTCCATATTTTCTTCGCATTTCTCTCTAGACCTCTAATGATTGCGGACACAGAGTACCTCGAGAAATAATGAAGCGCTAAGATTCTTTCATAGTATCAGTGGCACAGTTTATATATGACAACGCTAATTACATGAGCACAACTTACGAGGGATTTCCGTCGGTTCTGTTGTTGCAGTACATTATAGACAACTGTACTCAGCTCCACCGGAACCAATTTTCCCGCTTTAGGCGGCGCGCCCGACAACAAGAATGTTTTACGTTTACTAGTGTGTTGACCTTGATGCCGCCGAGGTCCCAAGGACTGCTTGTGAGCTAGCTGTGATTGCCGTCCATAACCGTTTCATATATTCCTCTATGAATTCCCTTAGTTAGTGATTTGCTTCGAGACTGGCATGACTGCTGCAAATTACCTCATATATATGTATATATGGATTGCTACATTAAAACTAACATATTGTGTTGGCGCTTTTTGACTAGTAGACCAATATGCCCTTGATTAGAAAGGAATTTACACTAGCTGTTAATCTTACCTAGGAATTTTCATTTGAAGAGAAGAAATCATATTCCCTGGAAGCTTTTCATGAGCTGACAGAAAACATAGGGGATTTACTTACAGAAGGTCGAGTCCAACAATTTTTCAATTAAACATGGTATTCTGCAGAGAATAAGTTTCTTTCTTATAGACCTTTATGTACAGCTGTTTAGATGTTATGACATGTAAAAGTTGGTACCATACCTGCTTGTAATATGATTTGTATCATATTACTATCAAACATCCACCATTTCTATTTCACATGCATCTGCATTTCATTTGGCTTTCATATTTGTCTCTTCCCTTTTGCCCAACATTAATCTACTTATTGTACCATTGCAGTGAAATTTAGCATGTTAAAGGGATGGTATTGTATTGGTAGAGATGAGGATTGGGCTTTTAACTTTTTGCAAGATACCAAGAAACCCCTTATGAAATAGTACAGAGCATACCATTCTAAGTGAAATTCAAGGTTTATTTGATGAAAATCGGGTTTGGAATGGCTGAGGCATCAAAAAACAAAGTAAAACAAAGTGATTTTAATAAAAGGTGGGTCCCACCTTTTATTAGGATCGCTCTGTTTTGGATATCTCGGCCATTTCAAAACTAATTTTCATCAAATAAACAATAAATTCCTTTTGGAATGACACGCTCTTTCACATTTCATGAGAAATTTGTCATTATCTCACCAAAAAATGTCAGAAACCTGAAGTTAGGTCTCAATCAAAACTATACGACCCCTTAAAAAAAAAAGAAAAAAAGAATTTTATGTATAAATGATTTAGGATGGTCCAGGTGGTGACATCATTACCCCACTTCATTTGCATTTGTGATCATGATTGATTTTGTGTTTCCTCAAAACAGGTGAAAACTATGTTTTACAGTTTTCTTCTCATCAAAGTCAACTTGACTTTGAGTGGAATTTCCATTAAGATTTCACTATCTAAAGCTCTCTTCAGTCATTCAGCTGGGGATATATAGTAATATATTTTGCACACTCTATACAAAACCTTACATCTCTCTTTAGCTATCCTCTTTCTATCTACCTAACTATTTTTTATTCTATCTACTGTAAAGCAATATATGTTTGCAGCATGACATTTTTGCTAATTGGAGCCGACAGCCTTTTTCGCAGCATAAAATTTTCACGAATTGCCAGTGGCATTCGATGCATATAGTGTAGACAAAAACTTTCGTGTGCATTTCAATTTCACAAAACTTGGTTTCTGCGAAATTTACAAAATCAAAATGTGCACAAACAATTCTGTTTTTGCAGTAGGCCTATACAGTACCAAAATCATTGTTCCACACAAGGCTTTTGAAAATTCAAACTTCATAACTTTCAGTCTTACGTGTGATTACAATGATACTTGTACACTCTGTTCATCTTGTTCTATTTTCATTTCATTTTCATTTTATTTCAACACGGTAATACAAGGGAAACTTGCTCAGCCATCGGCTGTTATTCTGAAAGTCTGTGCATGTATACAATATACATGTATACAATATGCAACATATATATGCTATATACAATATAGTGTAGACAAAAACAGTATTTAAAGTCAACTTTCAGCATCACATGGAATTACACTTTCACTGAACCAAGAGTACACATTCAACAAACCAATTCAAAAACATTGTAATTTTTTTGAAATAGAAGATTTTATTTCTAGCAAAGGCACTTGAAACTACCGTTTGAAGGGAAACGGGACTGCCAGAAACAAAACAGCTCATGTATCCCAAAGGAAGAAACATTTACACACACCGTACAAATATATACAACTCATTATCATTGACAAACTATTGTGCATATTCCAGATTTTTTGCATCGCTGATACAAACGTCACCCTTTAAAAGCACTTCACATAGTCAATCAAGTATTACACAGTCCCGATCAAATATTTTATGCATAGAACTTTTCTTAATCAGAGCACAATGACACAAAATTAAAGCTTGATAGCCTACACACCATGATTTACAGCCAACTCCGTAACTGCATGCTCATACACAGCTTGAAAAGTGTATTTCAATAATACAGGAAATGGTGTTCCTACCGACTGCCAAGACGTTGGGCACAGTGACAGCGTCATAACTTATTTCTCGTAACTCATTTCATTACACACGTTAAAAGACTTCAATAGATATTTAAATAGTAACAATATGACCTGAAGTTACAAAGGTCATTTCAATCAAATCCATGGTTAATTATCAGTCCATGGACTAAAACAGATGTAAAATAGCCATACCCCACACATGCGTGTCAGTGCGCCTTCTATGTCGGATGTCTTTTGGCATACGCCAGACCTGTCATGCTCATTTACACAGTCACAATTTGCATATTGTACCTAATATATGGACCAGATTCAAACTACATTCGTGAATTTGAAAATCTAATTAGCATTACTCTTCTTTGCCAAAGAAGTCTGCATAAAGGTCTACTTTAGTATGAAGAAAATGCTTACTTTAAAGGAGAATTGACAATGTATATGGGGTTAAAAAAAAATTCAAACAAGACAAGCTTAGTAATAATTCCACCTTTATGTCTGAAATAAACAATTAAAAAGAAAAAAAAACACACTTCTACAATTCATATCAGAGATATTGAATTCACAAAGTTTCCTAATTAGCTCAAACACTGCTAACATATAGTAATTGAATTCCATTGTTACTGAATCAAGGCCAACATTGAATACTGGCTTACAGAGATCACAATCACACTGGAATACAAAATGAAAGCAATTCGTGAAACCTTTTTTTATCTATTTTGCTGGTAAATTCTACCTCATATCTTTTCTTTTATTTCTTTTATTTTTAGGGCACTGAGTAGCCAAAAGGAAATAGGTAAACCTCACTCTCCAGAAATACTCTCCCTTTAACATCACATCAAAATTTCAATTCTTTTAAAAGTCATTCATTCAAGATTTGGAAAAAACAGAAAACTGATATGCTCTATAAATATCACACAGAGGATGAAGATGAATACGACATATTCTCAAACACGAATGCATCTTAAGAATTACAGAATTCTGTTTCTCTTTTCTAACACTCTATTTTTGGAAGAAAGAGATAAGGATCAACCTCCTTTGTTTTCCAACTTCGGTTGATCACTAAAAGCCAGTCTGAGATGAAAGATAGCATCTTGTACATTAAAAAAAAAAAAAAAAAAAATCTTCTATTTCATTAATCTAGAGCACAAAATAGATTATATATAAAAGAAATACTTCACTACAGCAGTCAATTTACGCTGCACAAGGTTCTGATGATAAATGCATAGGTCATTGATATTGAATATTATCAACACGAATATCATGAAAAGCTGTTTGGAAAAACAAAGAGAAGAAATACATACATATACTTGTATATCATATGCATGTTTACTGGAAGCATGGATTATCAGTTAATTCTTCCATTCAAGACAAAACCAATGCAATTTCAAGTCACAGAGCTTTGAAAAGGTAGTGATTCTCCTCAAGCAAAATATTCCAGAGAATGGATGGCACTTGTGGATGCTTGTGACGATTCTAAATATAGGATTGAAAGACACGCATACATCTGACTTGCAAGAAATATGGAAGATGATGTTGAAGTGATACCAGTTCCTTCAGATACATTATTTAGAGAACATCGTGTGACAAGCAAGCTGGACAAGTCCACACAAAACTGCCCATCACTATAATGAATCTCTTGTCAGTGCTGTTTTCATGGTTTGATATTCTACGTGTACAAACAGTCAGCTACATTTCTGATGACCTCATTTTGAAAACTTGTATTTGTTTCACTTGTAGTGCACATCTAATTATTTATGACTCGGAACAGATGATTGTCAAGATGTAGAATTATTTTTACACACACAAGATGGTACAAGGATTAAAGTACTGCCAAGTTTAAAGTACAAGGTAATTTCTCTAGGATGTGTTTGTGCTAAAGAACAAAGCGTAGACAAAAATGAAAATTACAAAAAGCGCTTCCATCTACAGGTAAATGTATAAATTTTCATCTCATGAGAAACAAATTTGAATACAAATATTTTATGTTGCTTGCATTCAAACATCTATCACTGGAACTTGTTATAAAACATGTTTACCTAATACAGAACTATAGTTTTAATGCCCACTGGCACATGTATTTGCAGAAAAAGAAAAATCAACTTTGTCTACATATTTGCTGAATATATGTATGTTTAAATACCTTACAATTTGGCCCAAAGGCAACTCTCTTGACTTATAATATCAAGTTTACAGGAAGGAATGTACTTAAAACGTTTTTCATCCTTTAAAACAATTAAACAGAAGATATATGAGCTACTGCTTTCAAGAACATGAGAAATTCATCTCTCCCAGAAGGTTTCATTTTCAGTTTGCACATCATGGTTTGTGCGCATTTGTCAGTGGACCGCTTCAATTTAGTTTTGTCTGCATATTAATGAATACATCAGCTACTGACCAGAAAGCCTCCCCACAACTAACAACTAGATTTCTAGTACTTCAGTTCAAAAATTCCTAAAACAATATACTTCTGTCAGATGCCACAGAAGTTGTAAAGGTAGATAAATAATAAGTGGAGGGTACAGAACATATGGCTCGGATTGTAAACCTTACTTCCTGGGTTAGACTATGCACGTCATGAGAACGACCGTATCAGAGCATCAGTCTTGCTTTGTTTTGATTCTCTGCAAGATTAATTCAATGAATACAATTTTTAATTTTGCTTAAAACACACCATCCTGTACACAGGCTTATGACACATCATCATTAGGTTTGTAGTCTGTACTGCATCAACACCTTTTTCTTCTGTCACTAAAACAATATGTCAAGGAAGTGCATTTGATTTATAGTGAAGGGAAAGCTCATAGGTGATTATTTCTAGCCCAGGTAATGACAACATATATCTGAACATCCAGACAGTAAGGGCAACAGGCAAAATGCATAAATGCTGGAGTCTAGGTGCACAAGCGCAACAAACAATTAATGTTTGACCGTGCAACCAAGGTTCCCGCTTTCACACACAACCACGATATCACTACAGATTGATCATCAACTGGACATAGTTCATCACCTTCTAACATCCCAACTCAGTTACAGACAAACATCTCCCTGTTGCTCCAGTAGGAATACCCCTTACCAACTGGCATAATGTCTCTTGACTTAGCAGCAGTGATTATCACTTCTCAACTTCTTAACTGCCACTTCAACATGTCATAAGTCCAAGCAATGTAGGGGTATCCCTGTCTGAACATTCACCCTGTTTCAGCAAAATTCCAGCATCACGGCCATGTCCAACTGCCCTTTCTCTGGGCAGGGTGCTGACAAGCACATATGCGCACACACTAGGAAAGTGCGAATGGGTCTGAGACCTTGTCCTTGTTTCTGGATGGGGGCTGGGGAGGGGGCGTGTCCTCCAGTTCAAAGCACTTCAGCGTCTGGTAGGCACTGGTGACAGCCCTCTCCTTGGGCATCGCCTTCAATTTCTCATGGCGCAACCTTGAAAGGACACGAAGAACTTGATATGAGCATCGTGTCCACGTGATTGTTATACTAAGAACAAGAGGACTAGAGGAAAGGCTTATGTCTACATGAATATGCATACTAAATGTGCAATATGACTGCTGTTGCTATTTAACCTTTATGAGAAATACAAAGAATATTGCCTTGATTTATATAGAGTGACTCTCATATGATACAGCACTGATGCTTCCTCTTTGAATTTCATCCTGCTTTGTTTCTTCCCATCATCACATTTGTTGGGTTGCAAACATGCGTAACATTTGCAAGAATCATGAGACTTGGAGGGTTTTCATGAGCAGAAGCATATCAGGTATGCAAAGTTTGATCGGTATATGATGCCAATTGGAACAGGTGCCTCAGCACAGTTTGAACTGAGCAAATCCACTCTAGTAATAGTCTCACTAAGCGTTGATTCCTTAAAACAATTCGATATGTTCTTTCAACATCTCTTTTTGTGCGATATATATATATGAGCCTAAACCACACTGCTGCTCAATTTGAGAGTAAGTATGATAACTTTTGCCATTTGTTAGGACACACGACAGCATAATGCAGTTTGTGACGTCACATATTGGAAATGATATAAGAAAAATATCAAGAAAATTCAACACAGTTTCACTTTTCTATCATAATGAAAGACTACTAATATCTCTTTTAGAAAGCAGGGGAAATAATACATGTATTACCCTGAAAATATGCCGGTCAAATCACGGGACTTTGTATTTTTCATAAAGAATGAAATTTTGTGGGGTTCTCTTTATATTTTCTATATATTATTTTACATATATAACGTCAAGATCTGGAGTAGTCTTTTCATCGAGCGATGGCTGCACCAAAACTCTAAAAAATTTATGACTTTTGAAGGAATTGTCTAATTTTCCTCAAACTTCACTGATGTTTTCTACTAAAATTTCTGCATTCACACAATCCTCATTATGTATTTGAGTTTTATTCCCCTGTAACTACCAAACAAAATATTACATTTCTGCTTATTATTTGGCAGTTGGAGTGACTCTGACATTATCTTACCGGTAATGAAATGCACCACTCTGAAAAAAAAAATCTTACCTCTTGCCCGTGCCTCTGTTGAAAGGTTTCTCTCTGAGTTCGGCTGCAATCATGTCATCATTGTACACAAACTTCTCCTGACTGCTGACATATGTCATCGAGTCGCTCTGGAGAGTGAAAAATAGATAGACAGCAAATCTTGTGAACTTAACACTCATTTAAAATCAAGTGGGGAGAGGAAAGAAATGGTTTCAGCTGATGCTCAACTATAAAATCAAATTAAACCCATTGAGGACAAGTCCCGAGTATACTCGGGCAGGTGTCTATGGGAAATGTGTGTTGTCGCAAAGTCAGTCCGTCCTCAAAGGGTTAAGCGATACACCTTGCAGAAGAAGTGTAAACTAATGTGTGACAGAAAGTCCTGGTTTGATCATTCTTGACAGGCTTTGTTATACCATAGCATCATGCTCCCCTTTCTTTCCAACACTTCAAACTAGATTTCTCTCTTCCGGCTATTTATACTCTTTATGGATTTGGGATTACAAGCATACAAATCCTACTTACATTTCTAGTTGTTTTTTTGTTTTGTTTTGTTTTTTTTCCTAAGGCCTGTCTTTACCACTGATCATTCAGTTATCTAGTAAGCACTGAATTTGTGCAACTATGTTGTTACTGATTTCATCTTCACTGTCCGGCAAGACGTATGACTACTGATTGTGATGTGATCGTGAACTTGTGGTATTATAGCGAGAGATTATTAAAGCAGAGGGTGACAATATCTTACAAATTCATTTGTACAGAGGGAGACAAAAGATTAAAAAAATCTTTCACAACTTGTGGTACGATGAGTAACATATCAAAATCAGAACTTTCTTTCTCTCCCATCTCCCACACTGTTGCCAACGTTGTTCAAAGTGAAATGAATACCACACCATTTCACTTTCAGTTTCTCCTCTTTCTCCACATATGTGGCATGGTAATAGCGTGGCACACGAAAGTGATATTGCACGACAGTTTCAGACTTTACCTTCTTTCCTTCTCTTCTCTTCTATTTGACTTCACAATCTCTCTGCAAATACCAGTGCTTCTTTCTTTCTTTCAAACTCACACAACTCAGTTTGAATAGCATTAAGCTAAACTCTTACCTTCTTCTCCTCTTCTTTCTCTTCCACCTCCTCCCCCTGACTGCTGCTCTCTCCATCCCCCGTCTCCGCATCCCCGCCAGCCTGGTTGCCATCCAGCGAGTCGCAGATGTAGTCCGACACCGAGGGGGACTTGTCGTCGAAGATCGGGTGGTTGGGCATGCTCTGGGGGTCGACGAGGACATCGTAGGGCACCATGGGGTGCTTGAAGGTGGCTGGGTTGAAGACATCCCAAGGATCGTCCTGACCAAATGTTCCTGGAATAAAGGTCACCGTAAATCATCATCATCACTTTTTTGTATGGAACAATTACTATTAGCACAATGACTATGAATTCAAGTATCTTAATATCTCTAGTGTAAAATGTGCAACTGAGAAATGTCTGACATATCTTTTACCCTGTCTTAGTATATGCAAAGGACTGCTGTGGGTAAAAAAAAAAAATAAAATAAAAAATAATAATAATAATATGATTTGTCACAAAGACTTTGAGACACTCTTGAATATCTCCTCCTTCCATAAATAAAATAAGAATAAAGTCCTACTCAGAACCTTCTAGATCCTTAAAAACACAGAAAAGTTCCCTCTAATATATTAGTCAGATAAGATGTGACATAACAACAAAGAATTAAAACTTAATATTCCTATGTTGCACATACATGTAAGATTCATTTAAGATTGTCTGCTCCAACAAAACCTAACATTCAACACATCCTATAACTCCGATATGAGGCTTGCCCATGCCATGGTGCAACAAGCAAGGAGGATTGGTGACAGTCACTCCAGAGAGGAGGGTTCCTCTTACCAACGTAGTGTCCCTCGGTGGTCCAGACCCTAACGGTGCAGTCCAGGGACGAGGTGATGAGGATGCTGTGCTCCTCCACCAGGCTCATGCTGCAAAGTCAAGAGGGAGAAATGGGAGAAAATGTTATCTGCTTAGCCACTGAATGTAAAACAAAGTTTCCACATGCCTGCAGAAACTAAATTTATGCTCTAAAATGGACAAATGTGCATAAGAAATAAGTAAAATAATGCTGTGACAACACCATTTCAGTAGGGTAAATGCCAATTATTACCAAAACAGTACACCGACAGGATTGCATTCTGAGAACATTTTGTATATCCGATCATGGATCATGGTACATAATGTTTCATAATGATTATCGACAATTAACAAATTAGGCCATAGTAGTATCCATCGATCTTACACACGAGAGTGAGTCACACGCAGCTTGTCACAAAATAATTACTAAGCCAATCAATCACCATGTAACGTTCTACCAACCCACTATAAAATGGGAAGGGCTCTTGAGGAATACAATTGTATGCACACAATCGAAATTATTTGACACTTAGATCCCAAAATACTCCAAAACATCCCATTACCCTACAATAGCATCGGCCAGACAAGTTTCTTGGTAGACCCTTTTGATATTTTGTAAGCAAAGTCTGAATGGTGAAAGATGAATTTTGAGCCCTTCTGAGAACAACATTTTACATTTAAGGTAACTGCTCTCATACTCAAGCCACACTGAGATGATCTGAACATACATGGTTATCATTAAAGGTACTCCATTACAGTATATATTTTAAGCTCACATTACGTCAATTTCTTGGAGAGTTTGACTAACTGGCAATTACCATTTTGTACTTAAATGCACAATCTACTACACACATGATGGGAATAAGAAGTATAGATGAAATCAAACCTTGTGATGCTTTGAATATGGCCTCTCCATGACCCCATCACTGCAAACGAACAAGAAAGAATAGTATAAAGTTGCAGAACATAACAATAAAGTGCTTCTATGATTCATATTCTTCCCATTTGTTTGTACAAGTAACAAAAATCTACCAAAAGCAGAAAAGGCCTGACTGAGTAAATATGCTTCATTGACATAAAAGCCACATGATGCCTTTACGTACATGTATATTACATACATTAACTATATTGCCTACATTCATGTAATTACTCAAAATATATAGCAAGGGGAAAGGAAGCTTGGATTATCTTTGTCATTATTGGATTATCTTTGTCATTACTTTTTTTCAAATATATGTAGTCATACAAAGAGAAATTTATGACAATAATTATGAATATTCTTCATCAAATCAGTCCACAAACACATGAGACAAGCCAATGTCTGTGACAGACATCATCATAAAAGGATGATCTATACATGTCAGAAAAAAACATTAAAAAATGACTAGTTGATGTATGTCTCTACCTCTTTAACCTACGTATGATAGATGGATGAGAAAAAAAAAACAAAACAAAAAAACAATCACAAACTTTAATATAGACCAGGAAACAAAACTTGCAATATAGCTGCGAGACTTTGCATTCATATAAAAACAGAGAATGTGGTCTGATAGATGTCACATGCCCAAACTCATTTGGATTGAGGTTTCTAATTCTGGAGAGAAAAGGGCGTAGCTCACTCTCAGGAGGTTCCTCAATGTTGTCTGGTCGCTGCAGGCAGTAGTGATCAATGTCCCACACAGAAATGAAACCTGCAACAACAACAACAAAATAATAATAATATGGAGAAAAACTGAACAAACAATATGAAAACCAAGGGACTCTCAAGGTCTTATGTCACATTCTTTGTTAGTCAGGCGTTCGGGCATTTACACTACATGCAAAGAGAAATTAGCTCTGTTCTCAATATCCATAATTTGCGAGGACACATTACAACTTCCTGGTGGAAATGATGCATTTTCTTGGCTTGCACATCACATCAGTGTATTACGCATACTTTCCTTCTAATGCAACTATGAAAGCTCTTTTATTCGTAAATGCTACTAACTGTGTATGTGAGGAAATTGTGTCAGCATTTTTTTTTCTTATTCTATTTTTTTTTTTTTAAAGATTCCAGCAATGGGAAGGGGTGAGGGGGATACTAAGCTATACCAAAACAGATGTGCTGTCCATGGCGAAACATTTCAATTTTTATCAGATGTGAGCATGTCTCTCCTTTCTTTCGTCAGACAATATGCATTGTCCCATTTTGTGAGTGTCAATTAATTCTTACCCATGGAGTCTCCAACAAAGAGAGTGAGATCATCGGTGGAAAGCTGAAGGCAGTTGATGGATGTGCCCGGCTTCTTCACCTGAATAAGAGATGAGTGAAATGAAACTCTGATCCAAACACCAAAAAGGTAATTGAAAAGAATTGTGATTTGTAAATGGAGTGTGGTCATACATGTATGTACATGCAATCTCTTTCACAGTGGCTTTATTTTCCCTAAGTCTACTTGTATTAGCATAATGTGCAAAAATATTTCCATCCATAACACAAATGCAATGCATATCATTTCCAGAAAAAATCTTTAACTCTGCTTCCTAAAAAGAGATAGGACTTACTTCTACAGTGGTTCTACTGTGGTTCTTGATCAAGAATGTAACCACTCACAAATTTACCAAACTGTCCTACAAGTGTGCAATATCAAACTACCTTTTTCACAAGCAAAGCCTCATGGATTCTGATAGAAATTTCTTGTAAGTAATCATGTTGCACTTCATAGTAATGTCTTTTTCTACCTAGAGAGCACATAGGTTGACAAGGTCAGGAAGCCACAGCCATATCATCAAATTTTTGGCTTGATACGGTTCAGTGACCTTGTGTGATGATTACAGGCCACTAAGGTATCAATATGCAAAGTAGGTTGACCAGTGCTCCAAATATCTGAATTAATAAGCCAGTTCGTACTTAGCTCATGGACACGTTGGTACAAATGACCTTTCTTTTTTCTCAGTTGGTTAGGCACTTTAATCGTTATGCGTACCGGTAAGCTTGCCCGACCTAACAATTCATGGAATTCATGTTCAAACAATGCATGAACTTGCATAGACCTGCAGTGACCAGAATGGTTCGTCAATCATCCGTCGGGGAAGCATCCATTTCACTGTTTTGTGATGAATGCATTCACAAAAACTGTTTTAAATTCATATTGCCAAATACCAGGCTTGCTGTCAGGTGGATGTACTGGCAAGCAACATTTACAATGATTGCATGAATAATCATTATATGACAGATGCTTATCTCAGTGAATTTAAAAACCAACGTGCCTCTTGGTACAAATGACCTTTTCCTGCTCATGCGCAAAGTGGAACTACGAACTGGCTTATTATGTGGGTGTGTCTGCGTGTCTCTGTGTGTGTGTCTTTCTAAATTACCACAGCATATTCACAACTACTACCATTGTCTTATGAAATATGGACACTTTAAAATGACAAAGGCTGCGAATGGAATCTTTGTTACTTACACAGTTGAATTTTCCATACAGCTGGCCATTGTTGTATACATTCCAGAAGTGAACGCAACCTGGAATAGACGAGAGATGGAAGTGTAATGAAAATATTGAGTATGGTAAGTCTGGTTAGTCACAGAGTTTCACACTTTCGAAACCTTTAGCCTTTTTTTTTTTCCAACCCTGATTAAATCACAGCTTCATATCTATACAATATCAGAGACTCTGGTAGCATGTAGGATCATTCAGCTCAGATACTTATGACTGGAAATATTGCTAAAAAGCGTCTTTGAGCATGCACAATCTAGGTAGAAATAAAAATCCTGGTACTGACCTCTTGGCCCACTGGCAATGAGTTGTGCTGCCTCCTTGTTGGTTCGCCTCGAAGGAATGAAGATAACTCTGGAGATACTGTCGTCGCCATCGACTGACAAATCAATAATATCAATTCAAAAGATGAGACAAAATTATAAAGTTAGTCCTTCTTTCATATGTTTTGATAATCCTTTTGACACATTCTTGTGTGTGTATGTGTTGTTGTTCTTTCTTTCTTACTTATTTAAATTCACTGTCGTTTGAAGCAGGACGTGTGCACACTAAGGTCAAAATGTAATGAAGAATCATTTTGATTTTGTAACCAATGACACAACCACCATATACAGACATAATACAGAGTAATGAATATTTTGACGTAGTGGTCTATCATTTAAAAAAAAGAATATTGTAAACGTGAAATGTTGTGAGGAAATTTTTGAACATTTTTGTTCGCTCAGAATCTTTGCAAATATAACAGCGTGAAAATATGTCTATATACATCAAACTATGTACAAAAACTGCTCTCATCCACAGCACAAGACAAGTTCCTTAACATTAGCTCAGCATGAAGAAAAAAATTATTTGTGCAACATTTACTATTGAGTTAACAGTAAAAATTAAAACATAAATAGCAAAGATATGCAGATATCAAAATAGTTCTGTTTCACCACTCTGTCTCGACTTACCTGCACCTTTTTCTTCCTCATAGAACTTGGTGCTCTGGATGTGTGAGTAGGCATAGCCAGACACCAGGTTCCACACGATGATCTCTCCGTCATAACTGGATGTTGCCAGGAGTGATGGTGGGCAGGCGGCCACAGATAGGATGTCCTCTTTGTGACCATTTTTCTGCTCATTCACAAAGAAAAATTGACAAAATACTGTGAGATATCACTTTGAAATGCCTGTTTTCAACACAGGGGTTTCTGGAGAGGTTATCCAATGGTGGAAATAAGTTTACTTTAACCCTAAAAAGACTGGGGGGGGGGGCCTAAAAGGCCCCCCCCTCGACATTTCGCGCGATAATTCTGCAACGCGCAATGCTCTCGCCGCGATGCTCTATGACTTTTTTCTTTCGAGTTTCCCGCACATTTTGACACCAAATTTGTGACGCCCGGGGGTACGGTTCTGAAGTTACATAACTTTTTGTACATGCACGTGAGGCCGAAAATGGCTCAAAAATGCGATTTTGTGTACAAAGTCAATGCAAATTGAGTTTTTTCACATGGTTCATATAAATATGCTTATTTTTACTCTCAATGGCTAAAATTAATTTGTTTTAGGAGTATTATGCTTCAAAAAGTGTCTGCCACAAATTTTGTTTAAAAAAAAACCAAAAACAAAAGGTCGAAAAAACAAAGAAATACATAAGAAATTCATAAAACAATAAAATAAATAAGAAACTGATTTTGATACCGAATTTTTTTTCAAGTACATTTGCTAAGAATGCCACAAAGAATAATTAGACCAAAGATGAGCACTTTTGGAGCTTTATTTACTGATTTAGATCAAAGAGTCTGATTTCTTGCATAAATTAGCATAATTAATCAAAATAAAATAAAAGAAGACTATTTTGTAAAATTTAAATATACGATCTTGTAGATTACATCGCACACTACCATTGTGCAAATTTCCGTGGCAATCGCGCGATCCACGGCCGAGATCTTAAGGGGGGGCCCTTTAGGCCCCCCCCCCCAGTCTTTTGAGCTACCAAAATAGCCCAGTCTTTTTAGGGTTAAGTTGAATTGATAACTACTGGTTCAGAGGTTATTAGAAATACAAAAAACAACAATGTATATCAGGACTCAACTGAAATTATAGTTTGGATCAAGCCTTTTAAACTTCGCCTAACTGTATATCAAAGGCAATATCAATTTATAATGCATCATACATCTCAGCAAGAGAGATATAGAGAGAGCAAGAAAGGCTGAGAAAACAAACAAATAGACAGACACACGGACAGATAGACGTACAGAGAGAGATATGAAAGTGAATGAGGGCATGGGAGAAGTGTGCAAATATGAACACAGAGTGTGAAACTAAACACGGCACAGAATGATGAGGAAGGAAAGAGCAAGCGGCAAACAAATAGACAGGACTTTAGAATATATCAAGTAGATGCTAATGGCAATTTAAGTGGGAGGACTCCAAGGGAAAGGCATGGGGGAGAGATGGGGAGGGCAGAGTGCCAAATTGACATCATACACTCACATGATTCCTACAGCTTTCAGTTTCAACCATTGATGATTTGCTGCAAGACATGCATCCACCATTCATATTTCCTCAAACTCTCTTCCACAAAAGACATACATGTATTTTGGCTGTGGTTTGCTTTTTCTTCTGAACAAACCTAATTACTATTCCTTCATTCTGGGTTAAATGGTTGTGAATAGTTTGAATGTAATAGAGTGACATAAGATTGGAGTAATCAGATAACTGTAGTCTGTTGGCTTTCTATCAATCAAAATTTCATCATTACCATCATCATCATCATCATCATTATCATTTATCATCAACAGCATAATCATGAATATTACATCATTAACATTATTTTACTAGGTACTTTATTGTGACACTGCAGATTGCCATGACAATCATGACACATATCAATGGTATGTTTGTGCATTTTCATTCGCATCAGTCTGAATTGCTAACATACAGAAACATTGCAATCAATAGCATTACTACACTCGGTCCTCCCCCCCCCCCCCCCAACATCCTCACTGATGCTAATGTGGCTATATCATCAGGGAATAACAAACAGGGAGATAAATTTACCACCTGGTACCACATTGCAACACAAAAAACAAACAGTACATTCCCAGAATACTGTATACGGTGAATATTTTGTGAGGTTTTTATTTTCGCAAATTTCTTGAGTCAAGTGCTTTTTACAAATTTAAAAGACACATAACACTGACTCTGATTCCAATCCGAATGTGACATGCACGTTTACATTTCTCCGTTCAGTACATTACTCTGCGATCATGAAGTTAACCACTTGCAAAATCGTTGGGAAGTCTGGATTCGCAAAAATTTAGACGCGCTAAATATATGACGTATTCAGTGGTTGTACATTGTGTAATCGGTTCTTACCTCATCATCAGGCCATCTGGGCATGGGTCGCTGTATGTGTCTGAAGTCCTCACTGGAGTCTGTGTACACATTGATGCATCGGTCCCAGCCAACCGAGATCACGTAGCGGTTCTTGTTCATCTCAATGTACACCACATCTGTCACTTCGTCACTGCCTTCAGCTTTATGTGGGAATATTAAGTGATGGAAGCATAATAAAGTAATCTCAATACAGCTGCCTTCTTGAGTAATTTTTTTTTCCCCTCTTAGATGACTTATTTCTTTGCTTTCTTCCTTTTTTATTTGGTGTCAATCCTGTTTAAAAAAAAAAAAAGAATTTGCCAAAGAACCCATGGCATTTTCCAATTGTGTCATATTTCGAGGAATATGAAAGAACTCACTGAAAGAACTGAAAGAACTGAACTGTTTTAAACATTATTAAAAAAGAAAATATTCACAACCACAGTTTTATATGAGCAATGCAAGCAAATGTGTGAGCAAATTTAAGAAGCTCTACATACCAGCACCCACAGAAATCATGACATTTATACGTCTATCATGCATCCACGTGCAATCCACACAGATTTCAGATGTCAATAATTTTGCCTAGACTAATCTGTTTTGTGTATACTGAACACAAGACTTTTTGAAGTCACACTCTATTCAAATATATAAACATCAAGAAGAATTCCTGTACCTTTTTCTAATTTTTTCAGACAGTGGCCATTGTTGTAGTTCCATATCTTCAGCTTGCCGTCCCTTGACCCTGTGATCAACCTCCGACCAGTGTTGTCAAAGGTCAAGGTTGTGATGGCATTGTTGTTGTGCGCCTGGGAAAACTCAAAGACCAGGTGACCAGTCTCAAAGTCCCAGAGTTTAACGACCTGGTGAAGGAAAACAAAATGGATCTTGCTCATCAAGACAGTGTAACTGACAGACTATTTTTTTTGTTGTTGTTGGTAACTTGCATTCATGAAAATTAATACATGAAATGATACAAAACTGGCAAGAGTAGAGTGCTACTTATCGACAAGTCACATGATATTGTCTGGCATGTGATCACGAAAGAAAGGCCAAGCTATACCACAGTCTTGTTTGCAAGTTCGTGTTCCAATATCATGAATGTCTATTGACCAAAAAGAATGATGGTGTCAAATGACCAACACATGTTTATTTGTTCACATAGCTACAAAAACATAAATACATAAAAAAAAAAAAAAAAATGATATCCTACATAGCTGTATCTCTGCAGGGAACTAGATTGTGGTCTTCTGCAACTATTTCTGATGTTTATTCTACCTTTTATATTCGGCACATCCCAGGATATGCAGGGATTTGCTGATAGCTAGGACAGAATTCAGGAGATCTCTTTCTCTTCCTTTGAATGAAATTCTATTGTCATAACTTAATTTGCAGACAGAGTTTCAAATGTGTGATCAACGGACTACAAGAAGAGTCCCACAGGCTGTGCATGAGAGTAAACTGAAGGTAATCCAATGAGTGTCAGTGTGTCTACGTCAAAAATGGCTGGAGGAGCAATATCTTGTATTCACTTACCGAAGCATCAGAGGTTGTGACTACATTCTTGAACTCGCTGTTGTACTTTGCACATAGAATGGGTGTCCGGTGGGTGATGGGGATTTCTCGTAGTTCGTGAGATCTAAGAGAAGAAGTTGTAATATTACTTTTTACTCATAGATATCCACATCATTAGCATTAGCAATGTTAAGTAGAATGAACATATGTTGTTTAACTGACTTTGTTTGTATTTGGCATGGCAATACCTTCTCATGAAGGCCAGTAGTGTGTGTATTAGTCAATGTACAGACTGCCATATAGATGTTACACACCTAAGTATCCTTTCATCTAACCATGAATGGTCAACAGTATTTAATGAAATACATCTACCAATCTAATACAGTACTTTTGGAGTGTGCATACAAAGTATGTACAATGTTTTTCACATTAGAGGCTGCAACAATTAACAAAAGCTAGGCCGACCGAAATTGTCCATGTCACAAGTGAATCAGTAGCAATGAGCGTGCGGGTGAGAAATGATCTGTGCATTGAGCTCACTTGACCCTGTGCGTCAGGACGGCCATCTGGTCAGTTGCCACGACGACCACCCGAGAGTGGGTGTTATAGTGGGCTGCCTGCAAGTCTCCACGGATCTTGTGGGTCTTGGGTCGAATAGTTAGCATGCACACCTGGTCCTTGGTGTCCCACACCTGGAGGGAGACAATAGATAGATAGATAGATAGATAGATAGATAAATAAATAAATAGAAAGATAGATATATGGATGGATAAATGGAGAGATAGATGGATGGATGGATGAATGAAAAATAGATAGATAGATAGATAGATAGATAGATAGATAGATAGATAGATAGATAGATGGAAACATATAGATAGATAGGTGGATGTACAGATGGATGGATTGATGGAAGGAAGGAAAGATAGACAGATAGAAAGATACTTGTAGATGTAGATAGATGGATAGATGGATGGACAGACAAAGAAAGAGAGAGAGAGATGGAAAGACAAATAACAGGCAAATAGGATACAGACATATTATGGCAAACAATGAATACATGGATTTTTTTTTTAGTATGTGTAATGTAGATACTTACTGCATTTTTGGATAATTTAGGAACAATTAGAGTATGGCAAAGGTTACAACCAGTGTTAAAATATCTGGTCAAAATAATTCATCTGGAATGCATCAATACCATATAAGTACCTGAACAGGCAACTAGTGATACAGAAAGAAAAAAAATAGAGGCACTAAAAATACCCTGAATTTGAAACATGGTAACATAGCCTTGATAAAATCTAAAAGCATGTATGCACAAACATTCAGATATAAAACAACACCTGTGATTCAGAAAGCACATGTGTCATATGGTGTCATACTAAAATGTCAAATACATACGAATGGCTTCAAAATGTGTAATCAAGCACAAGGGGATATGGAATACTCCCACTTTATATCTAAATCTTCTATTTATACATCCAGTCATATCAACTGACATTTTTTAGTGTAATGCTCAAAATAAATGCAAAAAAAAAACAAATAAAAAAACAAGTGTTCCAGAAGGAAAAGAAGAGAGAGATAAAGAGAGCAAGATCACACCCTGGAGTTTCAGTACAAAATCAAAGGATAACAAAATTTTCCTCAGAACTTACAAATAACACCATCTGCCTCCCGCGGCTACACGCAGGTAACTGCAAAATTATATACCGGTGCACTCAAATGTTTGGCCCAGGTGTCACTAGGGCTCTGTTGTCCCCGCCTGCTCCCGAAATGTGGAAGTAGATTCACAATCGATACCCTATTCCCTAGGGGGAAGTGCATGTACGTTACACAATCACATTCCTTGAGGAGCAAACACCTGGAAAGTTATAAAGTGACACCTAGCCAAGGAGCTGAAAGCCTTCCATCCTAACCACAAGGAGATATAAGGTGACACTTGAGAATTGACGTCACATCTTCCGGCAGACAAAGCAACTGATCACAATGTGAAGTGACCTGATCAATGCAGGAAAGGACAAAAAGAAATATATTGCAGCCAATTTTCTCCCTTCTTGTTCAATCAGGGAGTTACCCCATTGCCTGTTGTCACTTCTGGAACCCTTTGGTACCGAAAATATATGTCTGGGTAGGTGATGAGCCAATTTTGGTTGAATCAATCAATACTTCTTCTTGAGTCCTTCTTGTTTTGTTGCATTTACCCTAAGTCTCTTTCAAATCACTAAATAAGGATGTCTGAATACATGTTTATGAGATCTGAGTTTGTGACAGCTACTTTGTGGCTTGGAACAAGAGTCCATCCAATTCATAAAGTGTGGGGATCTAGTCTCACTTAAAGTCAGAGGTCTCTGTTAGTGAATATTACACAAGTGTACGTTAAAGAATGCTTCTGTATATTGACACTTTGTTTTAAAATCCACTGCATCTTTTTCATCACTTGGAGCAATGCAGTCAAGACTAGTCCTCAAGATGCCCTCCCTAAATTCAAACAGTAAACGGTAAACTTCTTTCTCAACTGACTCGCAAAAACAATTTTGTCATGTACATGACAAGCACACACTGACAAATTTGTCTCCTTGTACTATATATGTATAGTAATCCCAATCCAAAGTGACACTGCCCATGAGTCCTCTTGAATACGCCACCGTAATGACAAGCGTTCAACGCAGAGGGCGACACATGCATGACAAGGAATCGTGTATTCATGAAAATTCAGCTGAAGGGGGCAGAATCGTTTTCTACCCCTCAGTTATCACACACCGTGCCGTGTTCATACGTAGACAGTCAGGCGGTGAGTTCTAACAATTAGTGTTGCTCTCCTCCAGAAATTTGAATGCATTTTGCCTCAAACTGTGCAGCATCATTGTTCTACATCATCACAGAAAAAATCTGCAGTCATAGCGTCTACGCAGCAATTTCTTATGGCGGGTGATCAAAGCTTTGAAATAAACGATTGAAAGAACTTTTACATCAAAGTCTACACTGGGAGAATGTTATTCTGACAACAAGAGGAACAATGCTAATGCATTAAACATGCAAGCCATCATTTAGCTAATGATGACCTACTATTTTGCGAGCACAACATCGATTGTTATCAGAGGCAGGGAGAAGAGAATCGAACTCTCAAAAGATAATTGTGACCGACATGATAAAAACAGCCTCCAGAGGTCACAACTTAATATATATCCAATGCAGAAGGACGCATCGCCACCAGGAACAATAATGACGGTAAGGAGAAGTCCCATTCATGTATCGACTCCCAGAGAGCAATTTTCGGATTTAGATGCTGATCCATTATGCCAAATAAAAGATAATTTTCATCTGAAAGGGCATGTTGGATACAGAGAGGTAATAGCACGGGGTCGTCCCTAGATGAGCAGGAAACAAGAAGGATATCAAGGTTTGACTCAAACTGGAATGATGATACAACAGTTCTTGTATCATGTATACTGTCATGTGGAAGAAAGTCATTGAATGAGGCAACAAAGGACAAAAGAAAGAAAGAGAGAAAAGGCAACAAGGGATATCTGCAAAGCAGATTAGGCAAAAAAAAAAAATTGTTGCATTGGCGTAACCCGCCCGACCCTAAAAATTCCGCCGACCCCACGTTTTTTTTATTATTTTTTTTGCTATCGATATCAAATATCTTGTTGATTGCGATCGCGATCGCACAAACCCGGAAGTGGAAACGGCTCTGGGGATATCGGATGTATGAGGGAGAGATCTAGCGCCTCGCATAAGCCTTCCTTGATCAGTACGTCATCTGTTTCCAACACGGACACGTACTCTAACAAGATTTATTCAGTGTATACGTAGCATTCAGACTGCGATGTATTGTGCACAGTTTTGCCATAGGTTTCTTGTGTGGAGAACTTACACGAATCTGTATATGTGGGACTGTAATAGAGATCGCCGTGTGCGATGAAAAGATCGTACATATGGGTCAATTTGCATCTATCTTATCTAAGTCAAAATAGTAAAATATGAAGTGAAAACATTCAGGATAGAGATTTCAACATCTTTAAATTCTGTGAAGGGGTATAATTCCAGTAATATCGGCCTCATAAATGATTTGTAGAATAGATGAACACAGCACATTCGGTGCAGCAGTTGTAACTGTTTACTGAGCTGAGCACGAGTTTTACACGTAAAATGCAGGTAGCAAAAAAAAAAAAAAAAAAAATCCGCCCGACCGACCCTATTTGAAAATCTCATGTTACGCCAATGCAACAAATTTTTTTTTTTTGGGCCTTAGGAGAGCTCTTCACCATGCTCTTGGTCAGATATGTTTAAACAAATTTATAAGAAGTATCAAAGGAAATACAAAAATACTGGAAAATATAAAAGTCATAGACAACTGGGAAATTCATACACTAGGAGACTATATTCACAACAGAAGTAACTAGACAGGATGGTGAGAGCTCTGGACTAATGGTAAGTTGTAGTACTATCACACCTGTTGATGGAACACACAAACTTTACAACATAAACCAAAAGTTGCTTTGTCATCAAAATATTCTGGCTATGGGCCAGCTTAAAAATCTTTCTTCAGCTTCAGAGTAGCAGAATTCATGGTATTGTCATCGTTCCTGAACATCCATTGTATGGGACGGGTTGGTTTGAAGGAAGCTACAGAGTTTTTTTGCAGAGACCATAAAGAGAGAGCGCAGTAAATCTACAATGTACCTGGTACATCTGTGCTTGAGCTTTTGCCATACTATCTTGTCTTGAACACTGCTCAAAATAGCGTTACCAAGTTCTTAATGCATGGTGGATAACATGGGATGAACATTGCGTATACGGGTACAATGAGCATATTGACATGCCTTTGTCAGGCCAAAGCTCTTTCTTTCTTCCCTTCCTTCGCTCCCCTTTCACGACTATTGATTACGTTTTCACGCCTAGGGCCACAGCAGACAAATCATAAAATGAGTTACAAATATAACTGGATCAATACAAGTTTGGCTCTAAACTATGCTGTACTGTCAGCAAGAAAAATAGATATGTTCCTGCATTTGTGTTCAAAACATGTTTTAATGAACTCATTTGTACAGCCTGGAATAAATTGGTCAAAACACAGTGTCTTTTCAGTAAATAATCCACAACAAAACTATGCAAGTAACTCATAAAGAGAACATTTATTCTATGGTCCTTTCCTTGATTAGTTTTGAACTTTTCATATGTGGAAAATCTTACTGCGTTTTGTGATATCCTCACTATGAAAGAATCTTGAATGGACAGTTCTTTGTCTGTGAGTGGCCTCGACAAGCATAGCAATCAATTTTG
This sequence comes from Diadema setosum, assembly GCF_964275005.1. NCBI lineage: Eukaryota > Metazoa > Echinodermata > Echinoidea > Diadematoida > Diadematidae > Diadema > Diadema setosum. The sequence goes on from NC_092695.1 coordinate 22,460,364, forward strand.
ACCAATATCTTTCATACAGAACACAGACATTTTTTTTTCTTCCCTACATCACAGCAACAGTTCCGACTATAAAGTGCAGTGCCTTCATAGTTTTCACTTTTTGGTTGGCCTCACTGTACTCACCTGCTGCCTGACACAGCTTTCAGGGTTTACAGCAATATCAATTCTGAAACAATGTTATGCAATATAGTCTTAATGTAGACAACGAAATTGATGTGAGAACAATGACTTTGATATTGAGCAATAAAAGTGTTATAATGAAATGCGAAGCTTTACCTTGACAGTTTTGTCCTGTGAGATACTGTAGATCCTGTTCTCGTTTGGTGCTATGAAGAGGGAGAAGATTGGAGCGTTGTGTCCTCTCAGCATACCAGTCGGCTTGCTGTCAAGAGCAATTAAACAACAACAAAAAAGAAAACACTTTTAATCCCCATACTGTCTCTAATGATGAGAAATAAGAAATTGTTGACGCATTTCATTTCAGAAAACAAGGGAAATATACAATTGAAATCAGTAAAAAAACAAAAACAATCTCAAGGAATATAGGAGCAAAAGGGTTGTACATGTTTTAAAAAGTACGAGTTTTTTGCTTGCTTGAATTCAAATGAAGAAGAGGAAAATTTTTGAAATGAATTAAGAATATTTCTTAGTTTTTGATACAAGTTTGTAATACTGCATCTAAGTACAATGTATAAGGAACTAAAGCTCAGACTTTATCATAGAGAAAGTCTACAACCTTTATAATTGGGAGTTACATTTAGGTAGTTTCTCTTTTTTGGATCAGGTGATGAAGAATGGTTTATTGTGTGATAATAGAAAGAACTAGATATATCGCTACGGCGACTGATATGCCTCCGCCATAATGCATGGTTCTCCTAATAGGTCTATAGTACAATGTCTTGACAATGTGTAATGACAGTTTCACACAATTGGCAAAATATCAAAATGACAGGTTTGCCACAAATGTGCTGAATGTTCACTTTCCTAGAACTAGGTTCAATTGGATAAATGATTAAAATGTCAGAGTGCAGGTATTTGGGGAACTGATGATTTCTACTTGACTTTAACCCTTTTATAAGTTTATGCATTGAGTAATTTTCAAGGTATTGAAAAAAAGTATAATTTCAGTATCACATGGGAAAATAGCATTATCTAAACCTGGCCTTTGACCTTTGACCTCACAGTTCCAAAGAGAATCACTGTTAGGTTGAACATGCATAAATATGTAAGTTTCATGATGATACCTTGAGTTACTTTTGAGATATGGAGGAAAAAGTGCAATTCAACCCTTTCACTTGACCTTTGACCTTTTGACCTTTGACCTTTTGGCAAGAAACTTCCCACAGAATATATATCGGGTAATACATGCATACATCAAGTTAAAAAAAAAACCTTCAGGCATTGCATAAATATAAGGAAAGTAGTGATATTTTGAGGAGTTGACCTTGACCTTTGACCCCCTGACCTTTGAACCATGACCCCCAACTTCCCTAGATAATCACTGCCCATTGGAACTATACTAAGTTCCATGAAGATACCTTGAGCCATTTGCAAGATATGGCGAAAAACATGAATTTTCAACCTTTTTTTTTCACAAAATAACCTGTGACCTTTGACCTTTGACCCAGTGACCCTAAAATCCAAACAAAGTATTATCCCCCCAGGATATACCCTCATACCAAGTTTGATGTAAAACCACCACACGGTTCTTGAGATATCGACAAAAACAAAATGGGACGGACGGACGACCCGAAAACAAAATGCCTCTGGCCACTTCGTTGGCGGAGGCATAAAAACACATTTGTACACACACATACCCAAACATATTATACACACACATATGAATTATAGATGGCAAGTTACATGTCTTCAGTTTACATGACCTTTCTTTTTATCTTGGCTAAGCCATATGACAAACCCTGGTAATAACTGCTGACTTCAAACAACACACTTGGATGCTACATTTTAGGATCTATATGTGTGGATGGAATGTAAATACCTATGGAGCATTCTTACCTTACTAACGAAGATCTTCCCCTTCTCACTACACACAAATTGGTGCTTGCCCTAGCACTCTTCCAAGATGTTACATAAAGCAAAGTGTGTGACACGAAACTCAGAAGTACAACTGTACATGTGCCTAATCTGTCACTGACTTCGCAAGGGTATTTTGCAAAAGTGACACTTCAGTATAACTCACTGTGAGGCAAATATCAGGTGCGCTCGAGTAGATTAAAATGCACGATACTTAAATAATGGTAGGGGATAGGTTCTCTGTCTAATGAAAGCCTTTCAGGATTATCAGTGGTATAATTCCATGTGGGTCTGCCCTTTTGAGGAGGCATGTTATGTCACCACACAGATTACTAAGTCTCAAGGGCCTTTTGTAGATTAAACTGATTACTGATACCTCTACTCCTAACTTATATTGTTTGCCTTTATATGATAGTTGTGCTCAGATTCCAGGCACTAAGGAAGAGATACAATTGTCATATAGCAGCATGAAGACTATAGCCATGTATGAGATGACTTACATCTAGGCAGACATCTCCCATCACTGGTCTAAAAATATAACAGGTGCTTGAGACAGCAAAGTTCTCAACGATCACTTACTATGACTCACCATAAACTATATGATACTCATACTGTCTCTCTGGTTGTATAGCTGTATTTTAATACTGTATGTCCCCCCCCCCCCCCAAAAAAAAAAAAAAAAAAAATACAACGGGACCCTCCGCAATGATATCTTTAAAAATAGTGAATCAATCTAAATATAATTTCAGGATATAAAACTACAATTTATTGCCCACATCTTACAGAAAACCCCATTCGATTTGCTTCATTGGTCAAAGAGAAATGAGGAATTTTGTAGAGGATGTCAGGAATCTCTTCCCTCCAAGTTCTGTCTACTGTATTCACACACAAGAGCATCGAAGTGCTAAAATTGGAAGAATCAGACTCATGACATGCTTTATTACAACAATCTACATCTCTCTGTGACCGCATTATAACCAAATTGAATGGGGTTTTCTGGAAAAAAAAAGAGCTAAGATGTTATATTCTACAACCCTGAAGTAGCATTTAGACAGGTCAATCACATTGGGTGTTATCAATTCGAAAATCTGATTGTAATTTTTTTTTTGACATACTGTACACACATACGTATATTGCATATAGGCAAGGCTGAACATTAGCTGTGGCCTCAGCCATTAAATTTCATTGTCGGCCACCAAAAGAAAAAGTTTGTGTTGAGCCTTCATATTGGTATATTGAGAAAACTTTATTTTCTGCTTCCTATGGGAATTCAGTTAACAATATGCAAGATACCCCCTCCCCCCCCCCTCAAAAAAAAAAAAATCAAACAAATAAACAAACAAACAAACAAACAAATGTATCCAAAAAGCACTACACAATCATTTCACATCATCGCTGTTATTTAAAAAAATAAAAATAAATGAGGGAATACAGTGATTTTGAAGAGGAAATAAAAAACTAACATATCCTCATATATCAGATCATTCTATTACCTGTGAGCACAAAAAGTTCCTGATTATTTCTAGCCCACACTGAGAGGAAACAGAGTGTTGAACACAGCAATATCACTATACGAGAGCTGTTGCATAGCCTTCTTTCATGTGGTAATTGTGTTGCAACCATGCACTTATAAAAGTGAAACCAATCAGAAGATGACACAACATTATTGCTCTGTACTGATGAAACCAGGTATGCGGGCATAATATATCTTTTAATATATCCTTCTACAGAACAAATAAATCTCACAATTAAATGCATCAACCAATGTCCACATCTCTCTTTCTCTCTCTCTCTCTCTCTCTCTCTCTTGCCTGCTCTCTGTTTCTCAACAAACAACAACAACAACAACACACACACACATATTGATGGATGGTATCGGGCCTACAAAATGCATGTTTACCACTCATAGATGTGCTAACTTCTTGACATTAAAAAGAAAAAAAAAATGCAGATGGGATATGAGAGGAAAATCAGATTTTCATGAAATCTTGACACTACCGCTAGCCTATCACTTAATGAGGAAATTGTAAAGCATCTGCATATTTCCCACCCATTTAGGTTTGTCATTCGCAACATTTTTGTACGGGTTGCAGGAATTTAGTAGTTCATCTTTCTATGTAAAGAAGTGGTTTTCTGCAATTTTCTGCAGTTTATATTGGCTTCATTTTTTTTTTTTAAATGATGAAAAGTCTAACTTTCAAGAGGCAATTATTGTATTATCAAATTTCACTCTGTCTATCATACTAAATACTACGAAATTGTATTGTTTGGCAACTCTGCACTCATTACATCTCAGAAACAATCATTCCTATTGTCAGTAACATGATCACAATGTATGCCTATACTGTGGAGAGGAAGCCTATAATGATCACACTGTAACAAAACTATCAGTGAAGCAAAAGTGCACGCACACACACATAAGTTCTCATAAAGCGGTCAGATCACGCAAGTTATTAAACAAAGGAAACAGTCTGCACTCAATGATGTTTCTGTTTTAAAAGTAGACAGGCATGGGTGGAGCATGCCACAGCAAGTCATTGCAAGTCGCTACAGCCACCACAAGAGAGAAGTTGTTTGACTCTTTTGCAAAGGATTCTCTACTTGCTACGATCAACTCTTTAGATAAAGGACTCATCAGTTACCCAGAGATGAACTAATGCGAGATCAAAATCATGCTTGCCGCGATCACAAGAAATTGGTGCACCAACTATCCTGATCAATCACAGAAGAGGAAGACAATTTACTTTCTCACATATATTCTTCCCAGTGCATCTTCTTAGTGTCTGTCACCACTTCGGGTAGTAACTCCCTTTGATGACCAGTTCCATCTTTGTTACGATAAAGTGTCTCATCGTTCATTCCGGGAGTAATGACACTTGCCAAGCTTTGAAGTGATTCTGTATGCGTTGATGACTGAATAGGAGCCCACAATGCATACCCTAGTTTGTGCTGCACTCTACCTCTTCACGTTTCTATGGATAGGAGGCATATTTTCATCAGAACTGATCGGAACAAGAAAACAACAAGTGCTCAGCGAAGGTCACTGTTGTCTCAGTAACAGTGGAGAAGGTACTTGTGCTGACTGCACAAAACGAAACTTGACAACAGTTCCTGGGGACCTTCCGAATGACACTGTCATTTTGAATCTATCACACAACTGGATATCAGAACTTTTCCACAATTCCTTTCATGGCCATGGAAATCTTCTGAGGCTAAATGTGGCATATAACCGGCTCATCCAAATTGAAAATGGCACCTTCTCCTCTCTTAAACATCTACAAGTACTGAATTTATCATACAACAGGTTAACTGAATTTCAAGGTGGATGGTTTCATGCAAAAATCAATCTTGAAACTCTTCCTCTCACACAGACCAATTTGACATCAATGCCAAGAGCAACCAGTGCAGAGTCGCCAAAGCTAACACAACTTACTCTTTCAGCAAACAGGATACAGTCCCTCCATTTTGATCCTTTATCTAGATGGGACAATATATCCATTGATTTGTCGGAAAACAACCTGTCATCCATCCAAAAGCACGACTTTCTACCTCTGAAGAATTGTTTATTGTCATCTTTAGTCCTGAGTAGAAACAAGCGGCTTCACCATCTAGGACCAATGGTATTCTCTGGACTTCCTTTTGTCAGCAGCATTTTGCTCCACAGAAACAGCATTAAAAAATTGGAGGTCCTGGCATTCATGGGCAAAGCAAATATCACAACATTATCCCTACACAACTCTTCCATCGAGGAAATAATCCCTGTCAATAAGTCAGCATACAACTTCAGTTTTCCAAACATCAAGATTGTTGATTTGACAGGCAATGCCATTCAGAGAATTCCTGAGTTTGCATTTTGGGGACTGAATCAGATGCACACTCTCATTGTCAGGGAAAATAGAGTTTGCAGTATCCAAAATACATCTTTCTGTTCACTCGATGATTTGCAGGTTCTTGACCTATCAAAGAATCATATCACATCTCTGCCAAGTGGTGCCTTTCATTGCAATAAACATCTCCTTGAACTGCTGCTATCTGACAACAAGATAATGAGACTACATTCTGCTTCTTTTAAGGAGTTGATTTCATTACTCCATCTGAACCTATCTTACAACTTATTAGAAAGCAGTCAAGACAAGTTCCCTTCTATGCCATCCCTTGTCAATCTTGACCTTTGCTATAACAAAATGACAAGACTAACAAAAAATCTATTTCGGGGACTTTCTCGTTTGCAGTATCTTAACATGTCTAACAATGATATTGAATCTGACTTCAATTCAGCATTTGCCAGCACACGGAAGATGAAAGAACTGGTTCTTACATATGAGAAAAATCTAGATCTACATGAAGACTTTCGCACCTTGGACAAACTGCAAAAACTTAATCTATCCCATTCACCTCTGACAATGAATTCAACAGATCAATTTCATGGTACTGCATCCCTCACAATGCTTGACATGAGCTTCACCAATCTGCAAAGTAAACATCTGTTTGACAGTTCTAAACGATCTTCCTTGTTCTTGGGCCTGAAATCTTTGGAACAACTCCTTTTGCAAGGCAACAACTTTCTAAACAAAATGGTGCCTGGTACATTTCATCCACTGAGTAAACTCAAGATATTGGATATTTCCAAGTCTAAAATAAAGGTCATCAAAGCAAAACTGTTTGATCGCCTGACTCATCTCACAAGCTTGCGTTTGCATGGCAACCAACTCGTAGAATTGAACACACAAATACTTTGTGGCCTGCAACAACTTCGTTCTCTTTTTGTTCAAGACAATTTGATACAGTCTATTCCGGTCGCACTGTTCAACAGCACGCCTAATCTTTCAAAAATATTTATGTCGCAAAATCATGTGAGTACTGTGGTTCCAGGCACAGTATTCCCCAGAAATGTGGAAATTGATCTGTCAAACAATCCAATTCTCTGCTCCTGTGAGTTGGCATGGTTCAGAACTCTGCTGGACACCAACAACATTGCACTTGTGCATGCTAACAAGACTGTTTGTGGAAGGACATCCACGATGGGTGCTGCCAACAAACCCCTCCTGCAGTTTCATCCTGAGGAGCTTTGCACTGTGAGTCTGGCCATGCCTATTGTGACAACATTTCTGGTACTCATAGTACTATCACTCCTTTGTGTGCTTGCTTACCGCAAGCGATGGTGGCTGAGGAACAAGGTCTGCCTCATGAAAATGGCCATTCGCGGATATGAGGACCTTGAGGAGCACAACGCCGACAGTTACCAATACCAGCTCAATGTCATGTTCAACGATGCTGATGCAGAATGGATCAATGGCACCATGAAGCCTGCTATGGAAGAGAGGTTTCCATACTTCAGAAACGTCCTGTGGGCTGACAGCTATCTGAATACTGGCATGCACTATGTGGACGCCATATACAATGCCATGGAAATCAGTTACAAGACCATTCTGGTGCTAAGCAACCAATCAGTGGCAGACACGTGGTTCACGTCCAAGGTGCGGATGGCTCTGGAACACCTTAACGAGACCAGATTAGACAGAGTCACACTGATTTTCCTTGAGGAAATCTCAGACGATCAACTCCCCTATCTGGTACGACTTCTCCTGAATGCCAACAGAGCTACCTTGATGTGGGCTAAGAATACGGACAGGCAAGATTTGTTCTGGGAGCAATTTCGACACAGGCATGTACGAGAGGAATTCAATTACATACCAATTGAATCATGCTGATTTTTGAGCTTGAAAGGAAATGTCTTTGCAAGGGAAAGCAAGACACAGAGTGATGTATGGCAGATACAGCACGAAATACATCATGAGATAATGTGGTACTTACAGTGATATTTCAAACTTTGTACAAAATGCACATAATTTGATATGTAAGTGTGAATTATGTAATGTAATACCACCAATTGTACAGCTCTCATGTGACATATTTATTTGTGTCATTTCCCACAGTAGAAACAGGCATGTGCAATGTTAATCAGGAATACCAAGGTATTTCTGGAATGATAGGAGTACCAAGTGAAGTAACTGCAGTATCTTTTACCATGTTTTTTTTGTTTTTGTTTTTGTTTTTTTGCCAACAAGAAAAGTGCCAACAAATTACTGCAGTATGTAACACCAAGATAATTCTGATGCAAATGCGCAATTAATAAGGGATCTTTCTTTAGACCTGGTCAACCAAGCCCGAACTCTGTTGTATGAAGTGTCTTATTTTTAAATTAGGGGGCAAAACATTTATGTATAAGTCTTGAATGCTGAATTATGATTGTCTGAAGTTTATATCATTGCAAAGGTTCAACCTTAAATAAGTGATTTCACCATAACCATTTTTTTTCTGTTATGACCATCAGCTATTGAGCATGTATATTTGTACTTGTCCAACATGTGCTCATAAGAAAATTAATGAGGAAGAGTGCATATATATATATATCAAGTAAATGGAACAGGTGTGGATAATATGTAAGTATTCATATCATCTACACACACTGCATGAAAGCATGTACAGTGCACTCCAGTTATAACGAACACAGCTATAACGAAATTCTGGTTACAACAGAGTAAAAATTAGGGCAGCAACATTATCTGCTCTATGTATTTCTATTGTTCAATTGTTCTGTTATAACGAGGTTTCGATAAAACGAAAGAAAACTGCCGGTACCAAGGCCTTGGTATAGCGGGAGTCCACTGTGTACTGTGCCAGTCAGGTAAACAATTATTTGCTTGACCAACATTCCTGACACTGCAGTCAATATGTTTTGTTGTTTTTTACCTTTCTTAATATTCTTTAATTTCCATGAAATATTGACACTACTTTGCTCAGTTAAACGTTAAGTATGTTTTGATGCTGTATACTGCAACAAACTTGTTAAACAGACTGCATGCTCTGTCTGGCTACTTTGGTATTGTATCAACATTTGTAACTGCATGACAAAGGATGGTCAAGTAAAAAGTTGTATCAAAGGAACTGCTAATACAGGAGATTTAACAGTTTCAACTTGAGAGATTTAGTTTGACATAGAGACCTCAGAAATATCAATCAGCATGAAATACAAAGTCATCTTATTTGTGAATGCTTGCTGGTTCTACTGAAAAAAACAATTTAAGATTTCTTTCATTCAAAACATGAAAAAATTATCTTTTTAAAGCAATATTATTTCAAAGGGTAAAAATAGAACACATATTTATATCAGCATATTTCTAGACCAGCATGTTAATACTTGGTGGCCTGATGGATAATCAAATAAAAAAAATAACAAAATCACACCAAAAAAAGTAATTACTTCATGAATATTTTCATCCAAGTAGTTTCAGTCATCTGTACTAGAAAAAAAACATTGCTGTCAATTATGCATAATATACATTTGGAACAACTTACTTGATCACATTAGATGAATATATGTGCATATCTCTAAGATGTAGTATGCCACATAGAGTATGTATACTATCATATGTATGTCATATGGTAATAATTGGTTCAATGCAGTGCATGTTCGAATGTTCAGCACTTTGAAACATTCTGTATGTATAATGTTTGATAAGTGGTAACGAGGAATTATCATTGTCATAATTATTTCTCCAATCATGCAGGACATTCACCTGTTCAATAACACCTGCAACATCTAATTTCATCTCAGCCAAATCTCACAGACTTAGACCCCGTTTACAGTGCGGGGCCGGGCTCAATTGCGCGGCCGAGCCTCGCAATTTTGTCCATTTACACTGCTGGGCTCGGCCGCGCTTTTAACTCAAACCTTTCAATATTTTGTCGTAGTGGCGCTCTGCTTGTAAACAAACGCAATTTGGTATAGCCTGGTTTTCAGACCCTTTGCCAACTGGATTCCGTGGCAACGAAGTCGCCTTTCGGGCAAAGGCCTTTGCCGAAGGAAAAATCCTTTGCAGGAAAAAAACCACCTTAAACTATACTAGTTTTCCATGTTGAGGGGGTTAATATCGTGAATAGCGAAATAATACGGGCAGAGGGTCTAGAAGCCAGACTAAAATTGGCCGCGCATTTGGCCCAGTTTGCGTTTACACCAAGAAGAGGCCGGGCTCGGCCGTGGCTCGGCCGCGGCCGAGACCACCTCCAGAGCGAGGCCAAATGCGAGGCTAATTTTGGCCTCGCATTTGGCCTTTTGCGCGTTTACACTGAAGCGGGGCTGGGCTCAGCCGCGGCTAGCCGTGGCCGAGCCTCGCACTGTAAATGGGGTCCAAAATTAGCAGGTATAATTATGCGACTTTAATCTGTGAGGCCTGAACACAGAGTGTAATGTAAATGGGGCACTAGTTCTCTATTCTCATGATACAATATAGATCTTGATGGAAATAGCTCTATAAAATAAACATGTGAGAATGTTTTTTATTAATTTTTTCTCTGCAAACCTTGAACTAATTATGACATTCGTCAATCTTAAACATAATCTGAATTGTAATATAGCATTATGTGAGTACTTACTCTAGTGCAGAGGTTATGCTTCATTCTAATACTAATTTACCTGATGCCCACAAAAATTTATGCAAGACCTTCACTTTCAAGACTCACTACGCATCGTCAACAAAGAGCATGGTGATATAGACAATAATGGTAAACGTCACCAAATACATTTCAAAAGCTGCAGTACACGAGTGCACCATGATACATACCTGCTGCCTATTATTGTATGTAGGCTTGAATCCAATTTGCATGGGTACATATTGTAGAATAGTATAGTTTTAAGAATCTAAAGTTATATGAATGGAAGCTGCAAAGATGTATCAACTGGCTTTCTAGATTAAACTTGAGCTGTGTCAATATCAGTTTGAAGAATAAACTTCAATATCAGTATAAAGAATAAACCTATTTTACTGGGTCCTACTTGTTACCAGAAATGTTCTTTTTGGCATTAATGTGATGAGTCTTGGGAACAGCATGAAAAACAAAAATATGGTCACTCTGTGTATTTCTTTTCATTTTATTTCTGTTGATTCCAGGCACTATAAAGAAAGAGATACAATTGTCATACAGCAGCATGGAGACTACAGCCATTAAGTGACTTACATCTAGGCAGATATCTCCATCACTTGTCTAAAAATATACATCAGGTACTTAACCCTATAAAGCCCAAGGGGGGGGGGGGGGCACAATACATTGTGCCCCCTACCATATTTTTGTTTGCCACTCCTACACCCTTTAAACGATTGCAACCAAATTTGGTGACTTTACCTAAAATCTTATTGGGAACATTTGGATATATAATTTAGATATGTCCAATATTGCTGGTTGCCATGGCAACCATAAACTGACAACCATGTTAGTCTGATTTTGCATGATTTTCTGTTCCAATTTCAGTTAACAATATAATAATGGATGAAATGAGGTTTTTCTTGGCTGTAATTTACTGAAGGCCCAGAATGTGAATTATGGTTGTGAATTACCCTGAAATGGTCTTCTTATTATCTCCTTTATTTCTTATATGACATAGGCATCAAACAATAGATATAATAGAAATAATCAAAAAGACAGCATTTTTCAAAGACTACCTTTTTCTTTTGTGTTATCTTCACACAAGCTTTGCCTGTAATATCATTTGTTTATTATGTTATCAATCTGCAAACTCAAAATTTCAATATTTTGGAAATATGAAATGTGATACCAATATATGTACCCATTCCAAGCAATACATCATAGCTGTCATAGATATTCACTATATTGTAGTGAACAGCGCCCCCACGTGTTGACCTTGAGAAATTGAAACCATAATAAATAGTGAAGGTTGACTTGCTTCTCCTTTGTAGTGAATACGAAAATGATTGATATGAAATAAAAACATATATACTTGGGATAAAGAAATAAAAAAAACCCCATGATTTTAGCCTATTTCTTATGTATTTCTTTATATTTTGGTAAATAGCGCCCTCAATGGATGACCTTGAAAATTTTCAAATGTTGGGTCATGTAGAGTATGAGTTGCTCTACCCATGTGCCAAATATGATGGTCATACATCATATAATAAAGAAGTTATATTGGGGGAGGGGCACAATTCCCCCCCCCCCCCCCCCTTGGGCCTGGAAGGGGTCAAAATAGCTTGGGCTTTATAGGGTTAAGACAGCAAAGTTCTCAATGAGCACTTACTATGACTCATCATTAACTAGGAAATATCATTATATAATTTCAATGTCTCTCTAGATTTAGCTATATTCTAATAAACACATATCCATAATATGCAAGGCTAAATGTTAGCTGTAGCCCTCGGGTATTAAATTTCATTGCCAGGCCACTAAAAGAAAAAGTTAATGTCGATCCTTGATATAGGTATCTTGAAAAAAACTTTATTTTCTATTCATTATGGCAATTCAGCCAACAATATACAAGATACCCCCCCCCCCCAAAAAAAAAAAAAAAAAAAAAAATGCAAAAAGCATTTCACAATCATTTTACATCACAGCTTTTATTAAAAAAAACAACAAGGAATGTAGTGATTTTGAAGGAGAAATAAAAAACAAACATCTCCTAATTTATCAGATCATCCTATAACCTGTGAGCATTAAAAAATCCTGATTATTTCTAGCCCTCACTGAGAGCAAACAGTGTTGAACACAGCAATACTACTATACGAGAGCTGTTGCATAGCCTTGTTTCATATGGTCATTGTGGTGCAACCATACACTTATTAAAGTGAAACCAATCACAAACGGCACAACATTGTTGTTCTGTACAGATGAAACCAGATAAGAGGGCATAATAATTTATATCTTTTAAACATCCTCCCACAGAGTCAATTAATCTTACAATTAAAATGTGTCAACCCATGTCCCACGTGTACATCTCTCTTTCCCTCTCTCTCTCTCTCAATAAAAAAGAAAAAAAAATGATTTTGAGCCTTTAAAATGCATGTTTAGCACTCACAGAGATGCCAGCATCTTGACTTAAAAAAAAACAAACAAACAGATGGGACATCCTTTAAATATTGTATATATATATATATAGTTGAGACAATGTAGATAACAGAAGATGTCGCATGAAACCGGCAGAGTTGTGAAGCTTTCGACCGTGGTCTTCCTCAGCTTTATATCACGACCACAGTCGAAAGCTTCACAACTCTGCCGGTTTCATGCGACATCTTCTGTTATCTACATTGTTTCAACTATAATTTCACTTAAGATGACAGAGGCGTGCGGTAGGAATATCAGCATCATCACACTATATATATATACATATATATATAAGTATATATATAATTTGTGAGAGGAAATCAGATTTTCATGAAATATTGATACCACCAGAAGCCAATTGGCTCTGGACCAGTAAAATGTCAGAAAAAAATTTTCCTGGTAAAAAATAGGCAAGTAAATTGTTGCTACTTCATCATTTGATGAGAAAATTTTAAAGCACCACATATTTCCCGCCCATTTAGGCTTGTCGTTCAATATTTTTGTAGAAGTTGCAGGAAGTTAGCAGTACAAATTTCTATGTGATGAGCGGTTTTCTGCAGTTTTCTGTGGTTTATATTGCCTTCATTTTTTATTTTTCTAAGATTTCTTTCATTCAAAATATGAAAAAAATTATCTTTTAAAAGCAATATTATTTCAAAGGGTAAGAATAGAACACATATTTATATCAGCATATTTCTAGACCAGCATGTTAATACTCGGTGGCCTGATGGATCATCAAATTAAAAAATATTTAAAAAAATCACACAAAAAAAGTAATTACTTCATGAATATTTTCATCCAAGTAGTTTCAGTCATCTGTACTAGAAAAAAACATTGCTGTCAATTATGCATAATATACATTTGGAACAACTTACTTGATCACATTAGATGAAAATATGTGTATATTTCTAAGATGTAGTATGCCACATATAGTATGTATACTATCATATGTATGTCATATGGTAATGATTGGTTCAATGCAGTGCATGTTCGAATGTTAAGTACTTTGAAACATTCTGTATGTATAATGTTTGATAAATGGTAACGAGGAATTATTATCGTCATAATTGTTTCTCCAATCATGCAGGATATTCACCTGTTCAATAACACCTGCAACATCTAATTTCATCTCAGCCAAGTCTCACAGACCAAAATTAGCAGGTGTAATTATGCAACTTCAATCTGTGAGGCCTGAATACAGAGTGTAATGTAAATGGGGCACTAGTTCTCTATTCTCATGATACAATATAGATCTTGATGGAAATAGCTCTATAAAATCAACATGTGAGAGTGTTTTTTATTATTTTTTTCTCTGCAAACCTTGAACTAATTATGACATATTCTTCAATCTTAAACATTATCTGAATTGTATAGCATTATGTGAGCACCTACTCTAGTGTAGAGGTTATGCTTCATTCTAATACTAATTTACCTGATGCCCACAAAAATCTATGCAAGACCTTCACTTTCAAAACTATGCATTGTCAACAAAGAGCATGTTGATGTAGGCAATAATGGTAAACGTCACCAAATATATTTCAAAAGCTGCAGTACACGAGTGCACGATGATAAATACCTGCTGCCTATAATTGTATGTAGGCTTGAATCCAATTTGCATGAGTACATATTGTAGAATAGTATCCTTTTAAAAATCTAAAGTCATATGAATGGAAGCTGCAAAGATGTATCAACTGGCTTTCTAGATTAAACTTGAGCTGTGTCAATATCAGTTTGAAGGTAAAAAGTTGTACTTTCAAGAGGCAATATCGTGTTATCATAATTCACTCTCTTTATCGTACTAATACCATAGAACTGTATTGAATGGTATCTCTGCACTTATCACATTTCATACACTCAGAAATATTTATTGCTAAAAATGTTAGTAACACGATCACAATGTAGGCCTAAACTGTGGAAAGGAAGCCTTCACTGATCACACATTCAAAAAACTACCAGTGAAGCAAAAGTGTGCGCATACCCACACACAATTCTCATAAAACAGTCCAATCTGTGCAGTAGAGTATTAGCTGCGCAATATAAATGTCCTTTTATTATTATTATAACATGCAAGTTATAAAACACAGGAAGCAGCCTGTCCCTACTTTTGCACTTAATGATGTTTCTGTTTTCAAAGCTGACAGGCATATGCGGAGCATGTCACAAGTCATTGCAGTCACTACAGTCACCAGTGAGAGAATTTGTTAGACTCTTTTCACATACCACATGTAAAGGATGTTCTCTACTTGCTACGGCTCTTTCGACAAAGGACTTTTCGTTACCTCGATCGACATGCACTGATGTTGGTTCAAAATTTTGCTTGCCGAGATCACAAGAAATTGAGTGCATCAACTATCCTGGTCAATTATAGAAGAGGAAGGCAATTTACTTTCTCACATATTCTTCACAGTGCATCTTCTTGGTGTCTGTCACCACTTTGGGCGGTAACTCCCATTGACGACGAGTTCCATCTCTGTAATGATAAATTGTCTCACTGCTTATTCAAGGAGTAATGACATTCAATGAGTTTTCAAGCAATTCTTCATGCATTGATGACTGAGGGAGCCCACAATGCATACTCACATTTGCACTGCATTCTACCTCTTCACGTTTCTATGGATAGGAGGCCTGTTTTCATCAGAACTGATCGGAACAAGAAAAGGAACGGTGCTCAGCAAAGATCACTGTCGTCTCAGTGGCCGTAAAGAAGGTACTAATGTTGACTGTAGAAAACTAAACTTGACGGCAGTTCCTGGAGATCTTCCAAATGATACTGTCATTTTGAATCTGTCAGTCAACTGGATGTCAGAACTTCTGCAAAATTCCTTTCAAAGCCTTGGAAACCTCATCAAGCTAATTGTGGCATATAACCGGCTCATTCACATTGAAAATGGCACCTTCTCCTCTCTTGAACAACTTCAAATACTGATTTAATCAAACAACAAGTTAACAGAAATTCAAAGGGGATGGTTTCATGCAAACATCAACCTTGAAACTCTGCCTCTCATAAAGACAAATTTGACTTCAATGCCCAGTGCAGACATTGCAGGGTCACCAAAGCTGACACAACTTACTCTTTCAGCAAACATGATACAGTCCCTCCATTTTGATCCTTTATCTAGATGGGACAATATATCCATCGATTTGTCACAAAACAACCTGTCATCTATCCAACAGCATGACTTTCTACCTCTGAAGAATTGTTTATTGTCATCTTTAGTCCTGAGTAGAAACAAGCGGCTTCACAATCTAGGACCAATGGTATTCTCTGAACTTCCTTTCATCAGCAGCATTTTGCTCCATGGGATGAACATTAAAGCGCTTGAGGTCCTGGCATTCATGGGCGAAGCATATATCATCGAGTTATCCCTACATAGCTCATCCATTGAGGAAATAATCCCTGTCAATTCATCATCATACAACTTCAGTTTTCCAAACATCAAGATCATAGATTTGACACACAATGCCATTCAGAGAATTCCTGAGTTTGCATTTTGGGGAATGAATAATACACATACTCTAATTATACAGAGCAATAAGGTTAGGAGCATCCTATACACATCTTTCTGTGGACTACAATCCTTGCAGGTTCTTGACCTATCACATAATGAGATTGTGTCCCTGCCAAATGGTATCTTTCATTGCAATGCAAATCTCCTTAAACTCCTGATATCTTACAACAGGATAATGACACTACATCCTGCCTCCTTTAAGGGGTTGTATTCAATACTCCTTCTAAACTTGTTTCACAATGTAATAGGGCTTAGTAAGGAGAAATTTCCCTCTATACAAAACCTCAAAAATCTTGACATCTCCTTCAACAAAATAACACATTTAACAAAATACTTATTAGGGGGACTTTCTCATTTGCAGTGTCTGAACATGTCTCACAATGATATTGGGTCTTACCTTAATTCAGCATTTGCTCACACAAGGACGATGAAAGAACTGGTGCTTGTAAATGAGAAATACCTCTATCTATGGGGGGATTTCTGTATCATGAATGAACTGCAAAAACTGGACCTATCCAAGTCTCCTCTGAAGATGAATTCAACAGATCAATTTAGTGGTACCACATCCCTCATATTGCTTGACATGAGTTTCACCAAATTAACCAGTGAGCAGCTGTTCAACAGTTCTAATAAGTCATCCTTGTTCTTGGACCTGAAATCTTTGGAGCAACTCTACTTGCGAGGCAACACATTAGACAAAATGGAGCCTGGTACTTTCGATCCACTGACTAAACTCAAGGTATTGGATATTTCCAATTCTAAAATAACAGCTGTCAAAGCAAAACTGTTTGATAGCCTGACTCGTCTCACAAGTTTGCGTTTGCATGGCAACCGACTCGTAAAATTGCACACACAAACACTCTGTGGCTTGCAACAACTTAATTCTGTTTTTGTTCAAGACAATTCGATACAGTCTATTCCAGTCACACTGTTCAACAGCACACCATATCTTTCAAAAATATTTATGTCACAGAATCATGTGAGTACTGTGCTTCCAGGTATAGTATTCCCCAGAAATGTGGAAATTGATCTGTCCAACAATCCAATTCTCTGCTCCTGTGAGTTGGCGTGGTTCAGAACCCTGCTAGACACCGATAACATTGCACTTATGCATGCTAACAAGACTTTCTGTGAAAGGACATCCACGATGGGTGCTACCAACAAACCCCTCCTGCAGTTTCATCCTGAGGAGCTTTGCACTGTGAGTCTGGCCATGCCTATTGTGACAACATTTCTGGTACTCATAGTACTATCACTCCTTTGTGTGCTTGCTTACCGCAAGCGATGGTGGCTGAGGAACAAGGTCTGCCTCATGAAAATGGCCATTCGCGGATATGAGGACCTTGAGGAGCACAATGCCGACAGCTACCAATACCAGCTCAATGTCATGTTCAACGATGCTGATGCAGAATGGATAAATGGCACCATGAAGCCTGCTATGGAAGAGAGGTTTCCATACTTCACAAACGTCCTGTGGGCTGATAGCTATCTGAATACTGGCATGCACTACGTGGACGCCATATACAATGCCATGGAAATCAGTTACAAGACCCTTCTCGTGCTAAGCAACCAATCAGTGGCAGACACCTGGTTCACGTCCAAGGTGCGGATGGCTCTGGAACACCTTAATGAGACCAGATTGGACAGAGTCACACTGATTTTCCTTGAGGAAATCTCTGACGATCAACTCCCCTATCTGGTGCGGCTTCTCCTCAATGCCAACAGAGCTACCTTGATGTGGGCTAAGAATACGGACAGGCAAGATTTGTTCTGGGAGCAATTTCGACACAGGCTTGTACGAGAGGAATTTAATTACATACCAATTGAATCATGCTGATTTTTGAGCTTGAAAGGAAATGTCTTTGCAAGGGAAAGCAAGACACAGAGTGATGCATGGCAGATACAGCACGAAATACATCATGAGATAATGTGGTACTTATAGTGATATTTCAAACTTTGTACAAAATGGACATAATTTGAGATGTAAGTGTGAATTATGTAATGTAATACCACCAATTGTACAGCTCTCATGTGACATATTTATTTGTGTCGTTTCCCACAGTAGAAACAGGCATGTGCAATGTTTATCAGGTATACCAAGTTATTTCTGGAGTACCAAGTGAATTAACTGCAGTATCTTTTACCATGTTTTTTTTTTTTTTTTTTTGGGGGGGGGGGGTTTGCCGACAAGAAAAGTGCCAACAAATTACTGCGGTATCTAACACCAAGATAATTCTGATGCAATCGCACAATTAATAAGGGATCTTTCCTGAGACCTGGTCAACCAAGCCCGAACTCTGTTGTATGAAGTGTCTTATTTTGAAATTAGGGGGCAAAACATTTATGTATAAGTCTTGAATGCTGAATTATGATTGTCTGAAATTTATATCATTGCAAAGGTTCAACCTTACATAATTGATTTCACCATAACCACTTTTTTTTTTCTGTTATGACCATCAGCTATTGAGCATGTATATTTGCACTTGTCCAACATGTGCTCATAAGAAAATTAATGAGGAAGAGTGCATATATATATCAAGTAAATGGAACAGGGGTGGATAATATGTAAGTATTCATATCATCTACACACACTGCATGAGAGCATGTACAGTGCACTCCAATTATAACGAACACAGTTATAACGAAATTCTGGTTACAACAGAGTAAAAATTAGTTCGGCAACATTATCTGCTCTATGTATTTCTATTGTTCAATTGTTCTGCTATAAGGAAGTTTCAATATAACGAAAGAAAACTGCTGGTACCAAGGACTTTGTTATAATGGGAGTCCACTGTGTACTGTGCCAGTCAGGTAAACAATTATTTGCTTGACCAACATTCCTGACACTGCAGTCAATATGTTTTGTTGTTTTTTACCTTTCTTAACATTCTTTAATTTCCATGAAATATTGACACTACTTTGCTCAGTTAAACGTAAAGTATGTTTTGATGCTGTATACTGCAACAAACTTGTTAAACAGACTGCATGCTCTGTCTGGCTACTTTTGTATTGTATCAACATTTGTAACTGCATGACAAAGGATGGCCAAGGAAAAAGTTGTATCAAAGGAACTGCTAATACAGAAGATTTAACAGTTTCAACTTGAGAGATTTAGTTTGACATAGAGACCTCAGAAATATCAATCAGCATGAAATACAAATTCATCTTATTTGTGAATGCTTGCTGGTTCTACTGAAAAAAATAATTTAAGATTTCTTTCATTCAAAACATGAAAAAATTATCTTTTTAAAGCAATATTATTTTGAAGGGTAAAAATAGAACACATATTTATATCAGCATATTTCTAGACCAGCATGTTAATACTTGGTGGCCTGATGGCTGCAGTACACAAGTGCACGATGATAAATACCTGCTGCCTATAATTGTATGTAGGCTTGAATCCAATTTGCATGAGTACATATTGTAGAATAGTATCCTTTTAAAAATCTAGTCACATGAATGGAAGCTGCAAAGATGTATCAACTGGCTTTCTAGATTAAACTTGAGCTGTGTCAATATCAGTTTGAAGGTAAAAAGTTGTACTTTCAAGAGGCAATATCGTGTTATCATATTTCACTCTCTTTATCGTACTAATACCATAGAACTGTATTGGATGGTATCTCTGCACTTATCACATTTCATACACTCAGAAATAATCATTGCTAAAAATGTTAGTAACACGATCACAATGTAGGCCTAAACTGTGGAAAGGAAGCCTTCACTGATCACACATTAACAAAACTACCAGTGAAGCAAAAGTGCATGCATACCCACACACAATTCTCATAAAACAGTCCAATCCTGCGCAGTAGAGTATATTATTATAGTAGCTGCGCAATATAAATGTCCTTTTATTATTATTATCACATGCAAGTTATAAAGCACAGGAAGCAGCCTGTCCCTAATTTTGCACTTAATGATGTTTCTGTTTTCAAAGCTGACAGGCATATGCGGAGCATGTCACAAGTCATTGCAGTCACTACAGTCACCAGTGAGAGAATTTGTTAGACTCTTTTCACATACCACATGTAAAGGATGTTCTCTACTTGCTACGGCTCTTTCGACAAAGGACTTTTCGTTACCTCGATCGACATGCACTGATGTTGGTTCAAAATTTTGCTTGCCGAGATCACAAGAAATTGGTGCATCAACTATCCTGGTCAATTATAGAAGAGGAAGGCAATTTACTTTCTCACATATTCTTCACAGTGCATCTTCTTGGTGTCTGTCACCACTTTGGGCAGTAACTCCCATTGACGACGAGTTCCATCTTTGTATTAAATGATAAAGTGTCTCACTGCTTATTCAAGGAGTAATGACATTCAATAAGTTTTGAAGCAATTCTTAATGCATTGATGACTGAACAGGAGTCCACAATGCTTACTCAAGTTGGCATTGCATTCTACTTCTTCACGTTTCTATGGATAGGAGGCCTGTTTTCATCAGAACTGATCGCAGAAGGAACAGTGCTCAGCAAAGATCACTGTCGTTTCAGTGGCAGTAAAGCAGGTACTAATGTTGACTGCACAAAACTTAACTTGACGGCAGTTCCTGGAGACCTTCCAAATGATACTGTCATTTTGAATCTGTCAGATAACTGGATGTCAGAACTTCTGCAATATTCCTTTCAAGGCCTTGGAAACCTCGTCAAGCTAATTGTGGCATCTAACCGACTCATTCACATTGAAAATGGTACATTCTCCTCTCTTGAACATCTTCAAGTACTGATTTTATCATACAACAGGTTAAAAGAAATTCAAAATGGATGGTTTCATGCAAACATCAATCTTGAAACTCTGCCTCTCACAAAAACAAACTGGACTTCAATGCCCAGTGCAGCCATTGCAGGGCCACCAAAGCTGACACAACTTACTCTTTCAGCAAACAGGATACAGTCCCTCCATTTTGATCCTTTATCTAGATGGGACAATATATCCATCGATTTGTCCCTAAACAACCTGTCATCTATCCAAAAGCATGACTTTCTACCTCTGAAGAATTGTTTATTGTCATCTTTAGTCCTGAGTAGAAACAAGCGGCTTCACCTTCTAGGACCAATGGTATTCTCTGGACTTCCTTTTGTCAGCAGCATTTTGCTCCATGGAATTAGCATTAAAAAGCTTGAGGTCCTGGCATTCATGGGCAAAGCAAACATTACAACATTATCCATACATAGCTCTTCCATCGAGGAAATTATCCCTGTCAATTCATCAGCATATAACTTCAGTTTTCCAAACATCAGGATCATAGATTTGACAGACAATGTCATTCACAGAATTCCTGAGTTTGCATTTTGGGGACTGAATAATACACATACTCTAATTATACAGAGGAATAAGGTTAGGAGCATCCGAAATACATCTTTCTGTGGACTACAAACCTTGCAGGTTCTTGACCTATCGCATAATGAGATCATGTCCCTGCCAAATGGTATCTTTCCTTGCAATGCAAATCTCCTTAAACTACTGATATCTTACAACAGGATAATGACACTACATCCTGCCTCCTTTATGGGGTTGTATTCAATACTCCTTCTAAACTTGTCTCACAATGTAATAAGGCTTAGTCAGGAGAAATTTCCCTCTATAAAAAATCTCGAAAATCTTGACATCTCCTTCAACAAAATAACACATTTAACAAAATACTCATTTGGGGGACTTTCTCATTTGCAGTGTCTGAACATGTCTCACAATGATATTGAGTCTGACCTTAATTCAGCATTTGCTTACACAAGGACGATGAAAGAACTGGTGCTTGTAAATGAGAAATACCTCTATCTTCAAGGAGATTTCCTTATCATGAATGAACTGCAAAAACTGGACCTATCCAAGTCACCTCTGAAGATGAATTCAACAGATCAATTTAGTGGTACTGCATCCCTCATAGTGCTTGACATGAGCTTCACCGAATTAACCAGTCAGCAGCTGTTTAACAGTTCCAACAAGTCATCCTTGTTCTTGGGCCTGAAATCTTTGGAACAACTCTTCTTACGAGGCAATACATTAGACAAACTGGAGCCTGGTACATTTGATCCACTGACTAAACTCAGGGTATTGGATATTTCCAATTCTAGAATTACAGCTTTAAAAGCAAAACTGTTTGATAGCCTGACTCATCTCACAAGTTTGTGTTTGCATGGCAACCAACTCATAAAATTGCACACACAAACACTCTGTGGCTTGCAACAACTTAATTCTGTTTTTGTTCAAGACAATTTGATACAGTCTATTCCAATTACACTGTTCAACAGCACACCTAATCTTTCAAAAATATTTATGTCACAGAATCGTGTGAGTACTGTGGTTCCTGGCACAGTGTTCCCAAGTAATGTGAAGATTGACTTGTCAAACAATCCAATTCTCTGCTCCTGTAAGTTAGCATGGTTCAGAACGATGCTAGACAGGGGTAACATTGCACTTATGCATGCCAACACGACTGTTTGTGAAAGGACATCTATGAAGGGTGCTGCCAACAAACCCCTCCTGCAGTTTCATCCTGAGGAGCTTTGCACTGTGAGTCTGGCCATGCCTATTGTGACAACATTTCTGGTACTCATAGTACTATCACTCCTTTGTGTGCTTGCTTATCGCAAGCGATGGTGGCTGAGGAACAAGGTCTGCCTCATGAAAATGGCCATTCGCGGATATGAGGACCTTGAGGAGCACAATGCCGACAGCTACCAATACCAGCTCAATGTCATGTTCAACGATGCTGATGCAGAATGGATAAATGGCACCATGAAGCCTGCTATGGAAGAGAGGTTTCCATACTTCACAAACATTCTGTGGGCTGACAACTACCTGAATGCTGGCATGCACTATGTGGACGCCATATACAATGCCATGGAAATCAGCTACAAGACCCTTCTCGTGCTAAGCAACGAGTCAGTGGTAGACACATGGTTCATGTCCAAGGTGCGGATGGCTCTGGAACACCTTAATGAGACCAGATTGGACAGAGTCACACTGATTTTCCTTGAGGAAATCTCAGACGATCAACTCCCCTATCTCGTACGACTTCTCCTGAATGCCAACAGAGCTACCTTGATGTGGGCTAAGAATACAGACAGGCAAGATTTGTTCTGGGAGCAATTTCGGCACAGGCTTGTACGAGAGGAATTCAATTACATACAAATTGAATCATGCTGATTTTTGAGCTTGAAAGGAAATGTCTTTGCAAGGGAAAGCAAAAGACACAGAGTGATGTACATTGTATGGCAGATACAGCACGAAATACATCATGAGATAATGTGGTACTTACAGTGATATTTCAAACTTTGTACAAAATGCACACAATTTGAGATGTAAGTGTGAATTATGTAATGTAATACCACCAATTGTACAGCTCTCATGTGACATATTTATTTGTGTCATTTCCCACAGTAGAAACAGGCATGTGCAATGTTAATCAGGAATACCAAGGTATTTCTGGAATGATAGGAGTACCAAGTGAAGTAACTGCAGTATCTTTTACCGTGTTGTTGTGTTTTTTTGTTTTTTTTGTTTTTTTTTTTTGCCGACAAGAAAAGTGCCAACAAATTACTGCAGTATGTAACACCAAGATAATTCTGATGCAAATGCGCAATTAATACGGGATCTTTCTTTAGACCTGGTCAACCAAGCCCGAACTCTGTTGTATGAAGTGTCTTATTTTTAAATTAGGGGGCAAAACATTTATGTATAAGTCTTGAATGCTGAATTATGATTGTCTGAAGTTTATATCATTGCAAAGGTTCAACCTTAAATAAGTGATTTCACCATAACCATTTTTTTTTTTCTGTTATGACCATCAGCTATTGAGCATGTATATTTGTACTTGTCCAACATGTACTTATAAGAAAATTCATGAGGAAGAGTGTATAGCAAGTAAATGGAACAGGTGTGGATAATATGTAATTAACAAGATCATATCATCTGCACATCACTCTGTATGAGAGCACGTACAGTGCACTCCCATTATAACGAACACGGTTATAACGAAATTCTGGTTACAACAAAGTAAAAATTCTGGCCGCAACATTATCCGCTCTATGTATTTCTATTGTTTAATTGTTCCGTTATAAGGAAGTTTCAATATAACGAAAGAAAACTGCTGGTACCAAGGACTTTGTTATAATGGGATCCACTGTGTACTGTGCCAGTCAGGTAAATAATCATTTGCTTGACCAACATTCCTGACACTGCATGCTGTCAATAAATTTTGTTGTTCTTTTTTAAATCTTTCTTCATATTCTTTAATTTCCATAGAATAGTGAAACTACTTTGCTCAGTGAAGTATTATGTTTTGATGCTGTATACTGCAACAAACTTGTTAAACAGAATGCATGCTGTGTCTGGCTACTTTTAAATTGTATCAAAATTGTGACTGCATGACAAAGGATGGCCAAGGAAAAAGTTGTATCAAAGGAACTGCTAATACAGAAGATTTGACAGTTTCTACTTGAGAGATTTAGTTTGACATAGAGACCTATTAAAGTGATATCAACCAACATGAAATACAGATTTATTTTATTTGTGAATGCTTGCTGGTAATACTGAAAGTAATAATTTAAGATTTCTATCATTCAAAATATGAAAAATTATTTTTTTCAAGCACCATTATTTCAAAGGGCAAAAAGTTGTATCAAAGGAACTGCTAATACAGAAGATTTGACAGTTTCTATTTGAGAGATTTAGTTTGACATAGAGACCTATTAAAGTGATATCAACCAACATGAAATACAGATTTATTTTATTTGTGAATGCTTGCTGGTAATACTGAAAGTAATAATTTAAGATTTCTATCATTCAAAATATGAAAAATTATTTTTTTCAAGCACCATTATTTCAAAGGGCAAAAATAGAACACATTTCTATATGATCAGCAAATTTCTAGACCAGCATGTAAGTACTTGTGGCCTGATGAATCATCAAAAAGAAAATAATTTTAAAAAGCTACTCCATGAATATTTTGAACCAAGTAGTTTCAGTCATCCATGATAGAAAAAACATTGCTGTCAATTATGCACGCATACATGTGGAACAACTTATGCTTTATCACATTGTGTGTTCAGATGTAGTATGTCACATATATATATGTCATACGGTCATAATTGGTTCAATGTACTGCATGTCCGAATGTTAAGCACTTTGAAACATTCTGTACGTATACTATAATGTTTGATAACTATGGTAACGAGGAATCACCATTGTCATAATTATTTCTACTATCATGCAAGATATTCACCTGTTAAATCATACCTGCAACATCTGATTTCATTTCAGCCAAGTCTCACAGACCAAATTAGCAAGGATAATTTTGAAACTTTAAAAGGTGTGTAGAGTTCTGGTTGAGGTGAGGATTTAGCTTTTAACATTTTGTGAGATATTCAGAAACCACTATGGGAGATGTCAAAGAGCGCGCAATTCTAAGGGGTATCGAAAGTTTATTTGATGAAAATCGGTTTTGAAGTGGCCGGGATATCCAAAAACAAGGTGAAACAAAGAGATCCTAATAAAGTTGTGGCCTGAAGTCTTTTATCATTATTACTTTTTTGGATATCTCAACCATTTGAAAACCAATTTTCATCAAATGAATGTTGAATCCTTCTTAAAATTACATGCTCTTTCAATTTTCATAAGAGGTTATTCATTATCTCACTTAGGAATGTAAAAAACATGAATCCCCACCTCAACCAGTACTGTACAGCCCCTTTAATCTGTGAGGCTTCAATACACAGTGTAATGTAAATGGGGCACTAGTTTTCTATTCTCATGAAACAATATAGATCTTGATGGAAATAGCTCTATAAAATCAATGTGTGAGAGTATTTTTTCTCAATTTTTTTCTCTGCAAACCTTGGACTCATTATGACATTCGTCGATCTTAAACACTATCTGAATTGTAATATAGCATTATGTGAGTACCTTCTCTAGTATAGAGGTTATGCTAGATTAGATAAAACTACTAATTCACCTGATGCCCACAAAAACTTATGCAAGACCTTCACTCTCAAGACTCTCTACATATTGTCAACAAAGAGCATGTTGACATAGACAATAATGATAAACGTCACCAAATATATTTATTCAAATAATATACATTGTTAGGAAGAAAGATTTGAAGAAAGACCTGCCCGAAACGTCAAGTTCCTCGGTTCTCCTAGTTATTCTTATAACTAGATTTCTTGCTCTACTTTCACTAGCTGTGTACCTTTACTCAGTGTTTCCTTTCTCTTTCCTCTCTCTCTCTCTCATACACTTTTGTCTGTTTCTACACTACTTATCTTTTCTTTTCTTTCTGTTCTGTTCTCTTCTTGTCTTCTTTTCTTTTTATTTCTTCCTTCCATACAACCCAACGGTCCTTTTCAGGACCACTAGTTTTAGTTTTAATTTACACATTTCCTTACAGGTTATTTCTCTTGTCTTCTCTCCGCAGGTCTACACTTTAATCTTATTTTAATTTCTCATTTTTGCATTTCTCCCACAGGAACCTCTTCAGGATTTAACTGTCATCAATTTCCTCTCCATTTATTTTTTCTTTTCCGCAGCAGCATTTAATTCTAGGATCTACACTAGCTCCCTCCAATTTACGTCTTGAATTTCAATTTGTTCTATTCTTCTTCTTTTCATTGCCCCCCCCCCCCCCTCTCTCTCTCCCTTCTCTCCGCATATTCTCACCTCTCCTCTACTTACCCCTCCTTATTTCTGTTAATCGTCCATTCTCCATTCATTCGCATTCCATAGCCACACTGTTCGCCGACTTCGTTCTCCTCTTGGTTTCATGAATCTTCACTGCTCTCCCCTATCTCCATGATTCTCCAACATTCAACTCCTTCCTCTTCCTCTTCCCTTCTATTTCATCTTTCCCCTTCTAACGATGTCCGAACATCTTACTTGATTCTCACACTATTCTTCCTTACCACTCTCTGTGTTCCTTTCTCTACTGTCTCCACTAGTGCAACTTCAACTTCCAGCCCATTACTGTCTCCCACTCTTCACTTTTTGCCCTCCTCACAACCCCCATATGTCGCTTCCCTCTTCGTTTCTCCTTTTTCTAAGCTCTTCTTCCAAACTACGATCCGGTTAAGGACTACATACACATGGTGTCACCGCAAATCTTTCTTCCTAATTAACTTCACCATGCAAACCTTCAAACAACACATAATATACATTGTATATCATGGTACACAAGTGCACCCTGATACATATCTGCTGCCTACAATTGTATACTATGTAGGCTTGAATCCAATTTACATGGGTACATATTGTAGAATACTATACTTTTTAAAATCTAAAATTATATAAATGGAAGCTGCAAAGATGTATCATTGTTTTTGTTTTTGTTTTTTGTTCATTACACTTGAGCTGTGTCAATATCAGTTTTAAGAATAAACTTCAATATCAGTTTAAAGAATAAACTTATTTTACTGGGTCCTACTTATTACCAGACATGCCGTCAAACCCCCGTGTGAGACGAGACCCCATTGGCAAACGAAGCTGATGGGGTGCTACACCCCCCTAACGAGTCCTCATTTGAGAAGTGGGATGATATGTATTTGCCCATTGCAAAATAACTTTCTACTCAGGCGTAGCAAACCTGGAGGCCAAGCCAGGGTTTAATGACTGCAACAGCTGTCATATTACGTAAGAACTTGATAAGGATATCTGCCTGTGGCAGACCATTCAAAGTGAACTCAATTTTCTCTATTCTTTCTAAAGTTTTAAATTTTATATTCTACTGAGAAATTCTATGGTCATACGTTTTAAATTTCGAACGAAAAAATTTGACCCATAAATAATGAAAATACAGGAATAAGAAGGAGAGCATTATAGGAGTTTGCCGACACACACACGCACCATGGAGCTACATAGCCCATGCTAAAACCAAAACAATCTCCTCCTCTCGCGGGTGCCCCCCCCCCCCCCTCCCCTGTGGCGGTGACTGATGTTTAGATTAGGCCAGGGTCAAGAAACAGGTGTTTTATATCTTTGCTTTTTAAGTCCTTGATTGCCAAGATATACACTGGCATTGTCTACATGGGTGTAGCTTCTTCAAACGAGAGATTTGTCTCATGAATGTTCTTTTCGGCATCAATGTGCTGAGTTTAGGGAACAGCATAAAAGACAAAAACATGGTCACTCAGTGTATTTCTTCTGATTTTATTTCTATTGATCCCAGGTACTATAAAGGAAGAGATACAATTGTAATACAGCAGCATGGAGACTGCAGCCATTAAGTGTCTTACATCTAGGCAGACATCTCCATCACTTGTCTAAAAATATACATCAGGTGGTTGAGACAGCAAAGTTCTCCATGAGCACTTACTATGACTCATCATAAACTAGGAAATATTATCTATATTGTTTTAATATCTCTCTAGTTTTATCTGTATTCTAATAAACATATTATACAACATCATGTACGCAAGGCTGAACGTTAGCTATAGCCCTCAGGGATTAAATTTCATTGTCAGGCCACTAAAGGGCTTTTTACACTTGTAAATTTTTGCTTAGTCCCGTACCAACGGTGGGGCTAAGGGGGGGGGGGGGGGGGGGCCTTAGCCCCACCGTTGGTACGGGACTATCCTTAGCCCACTTTCTGTTTACACTCGTTTTTGCCAAAGTGGGCTAGCCCCACCCATAGTCCGGTACTATCTGGCCCTGCAAAATAGCAGGGTTAGCACCGCAATTGCGGTGCCAAGCAAGTGAGTGTAAACAGAACGAAAAAATAATCCTGGGCTAAGCGACGGAGACGAAGTCCGACCCTCACTGACCAATCAGAAACGAGGTAATCAAGTGCTGCCGGTGCGTGCATGTACGTGTACAGTACACAGCGTAATCATGAATATTCATGTGGTTTGGAAAGTCCGGGGCTAAGAAATACGAGTGTAAAAAGGTCAGTTTTCTCCTTAGCCCAGGACAAGAGATAGTACAGGACTAATTGGCCAGTGTAAAAAGCTGAAAAAATTGGTACGCGACTAACGATAGTCCTGGGTCAGAGAAAGTCCGGAGTTAAGAATCACAAGTGTAAAAAGGGCTTAAAAGAAAAAGTTCATGTCAAAGCCTTGATATAGGTATCTTGCAGAAAACTTTATTTTCTATTCATTATGGGAATTCAGTCAACAATATGCAAGATACGCCCCCCCCCCAAAAAAAAAGGATGCAAAAAGCACTACACCATCATTGTGCATCACAGCTCTTATTAAAAAACAACAACAACGAATGCAGTGATTTTGAAGGGGAAATAAAAAAACAAACATACCCCAATATATATCAGATCATTTTATTACCTGCGAGCACACACAAAAAAAAATTCATGATAATTTCTAGCCCTCACTGAGAGGAAACAGAGTATTGAACACAGCAATATCACTATACGAGAGCTGTTGCATAGCCTTCTTTCATATGGTGATTGTGGTGCAACCATGCACTTATTAAAGTGAAAGCAATCTCAAATGGCACAACATTATTGTTGCTGATCTGTACAGATGAAACTAGATGAGAGGGCATAATATATCTTATTAATATCTTTCCACAGAATTGATTAATCTTACGATTAAAATGTGTCAACCAATGTCTTTCCCTCTCCCTCTCTCTCTCTCTCAAAAAAAGTGATGGATGGTTTCGAGCCTACAAAATGTATGTTTTTAAACCACTCACAGAGATGCCAGCTTCTTAACGTTAAAACAAAACAAAACAAAACAAAGAAACAAAACAAAACAGATGGGACATCCTTAAACACAAAATCAGATTTTTGAGAGGAAATTAGATTTTCATGAAATCTTGATACCACCACTAGCCCATTGGCTCTGGACCAGTAAAATGTCAGGAAAAAAAATCCCTGGTACAAACAGGCGAGTAAATTGTACTACTTTAACATTAGATGAGAAAATTTTAAAGCATCCACATACCTCCCGCCCATCTAGGCTCATCGTTCAATATTTTTGTAGAGGTTGCAGGAAGTTAGTAGTACATATAATTTCTATGTGATGAGCAGTTTTCCGTGGTTTATATTGGCTTCATTTTCTTCTCTTTTTTTTGCATTCAAAAGATGAAAAGTTGTACTTTCACGAATATCGTGTTATCATATTTCACTCTCTTTATCGTACTTATACCACAGAATTGTATTGGATGGTGTCTCTGCACTCATCACATTTCATATACTCAGAAATAATCATTGCTATTGTTAGTAACATGATCACAATGCAGGCCTAAACTGTGGAAAGGAAACCTACATTGATCACAAATAAACAAAACTACTAGTAAAGTAAAAGTGCACGCATACCCACACACAATTCTCATAAAACAGTCCAATCACATGCAAGATATAAAACACAGGAAGCAGCCCGTCCCCACTTTTGCACTTAATAATGTTTCTGTTTTCAAAGCTGACAGGCATATATGCAGAGCATGTCACAAGTCATTGCAGTCACTACAGTCACCAGGAAGAGAATTTGTTAGACTCTTTTCACATACCACACGCACAGGATATTCTCTACTTGCTACGGCTCTTTCGACAAAGGACTTTTCGTTATCTCGATCAACATGCACTGATGTTGGTTCAAAATTTTGCTTGCCGTGATCACAAGAAATTGGTGCATCAACTATCCTGGTCAATTATAGAAGAGGAAGACACTTAAATCTCTCAGTTATTCTTCTCAGTGCATAGTGTCTGTCAACACTTATGGGCAGTAACTACCTTTGATGACCAGTTCCTTCTTTGTAAAGATTAAGTGTCTCACCGCTCATTCTGGGAGTATAATGACACTCGCCAAGCTCTGAGGTGATTCTTAATGCGCTGATGACTACATAGGAGCCCACAATGCATACCCAGGCTTGCGCTGCACTCTACCTCTTCACGTTTCTATGGATACGAGGCATATTTTCATCAGAACTGATCAGAACAAGAAAACTGGTGCTCAGCGAAGATCATTGTTGTCTCAGTGACAGTAGTGAAGGTACTCGTGCTGACTGCACAAAACGAAACTTGACAGAAGTTCCTGGGGACCTTCCAAACGATACTTTCATTTTGAATCTATCACATAACTGGATATCAGAACTTCTCCACAATTCCTTTCATGGCCATGAAAATCTTCTCAAGCTAAATGTGGCATATAACCGGCTCATCCGCATTGAAAATGGCACCTTCACCTGGCTTGAACATCTT
The DNA here is from genome assembly GCF_964275005.1 of Diadema setosum. Classification (NCBI taxonomy): domain Eukaryota; kingdom Metazoa; phylum Echinodermata; class Echinoidea; order Diadematoida; family Diadematidae; genus Diadema; species Diadema setosum. Next base: position 22,491,947 of record NC_092695.1, read on the forward strand.
CAAGTACTGATCTTATCGCACAACAAGTTAACTGGATTTCAAAATGGACTGTTTCATGCTAATATCAACCTTAAAACTCTGATTCTTATAAAGAACAATTTTACTTCAATGCCAAGTGCAGCCATTGCAGAGTTACCAAAGCTGACAAAATTTACAATCTCAGCAAACTGGATACAGTCTCTCCACTTCGATCCATTGTCTAGATGGGATGATATATCTATTGATTTGTCAGGAAACAACCTATCATCTATCCACAAGGAAGACTTTTTACCTCTCAAGAAATGTTCATTGTCACATTTAGTTTTGAGTGGGAACAAGTGGCTTCACCTAGAGCCAATGGTATTCTCCGAACTTCCTTTTGTCAGAAGCATTTTGCTCCGAGGAAACAGCATTAAAAGTCTTGAGGTATTGGCATTCATGGGCAAAGCAAATATCACAGTGTTATCCTTGTATGGCTCTTCCATCAAGGAAATAATTCCTGTGAATGTGTCAGCACATAACTTCATCTTTCCAAACATCAAGATTGTAGATTTAGCATCCAATTTTATTCAGGAAATTCCCGAGTTTGCATTTTGGGGACTGAATTGGACACACACTCTCATTATAAGGGAAAATAAAGTTTTCAGTATCCAAAATACATCTTTCTGTTCACTAGATGATTTGCAGGTTCTTGACCTATCACACAATCAAATCATATTTCTGCCAGATGGTGCCTTTCACTGCAATGAACATCTCCTTCGACTGCTGCTATCTTACAACAAGATAATGAGACTACATTCTGCTTCTTTTGAGGGGTTGAGTTCATTACTCCATCTCAACCTGTCTTACAACTCATTAGAAAACAGTCGAGACAAGTTCACTTCTATGACATCACTTGTCAATCTTGACCTCTGCTCAAACGAAATGACACGAATAACAAAAAGTCTATTGGGGGGATTGTCCCATTTGCAATACCTTAATATGTCTTACAATGATATCAACTCTGAATTTACTTTAGCATTTGCCAGCACACGGCAGATGAAAGAACTGATTCTTACATATGAGAAAAATCTACAAATACATGGAGATTTTCGTACCTTGGACAAACTGCAAAAACTGGATCTATCCCATTCACCTTTGCAAATGAATTCAACAGATCAATTTAGTGGTACTGCATCCCTCACAATGCTTGACATGAGCTTCACCAACCTGCAAAGTACGCATCTGTTCAATAGTTCCAAACGATCTTCCCTGTTCTTGGGCCTAAAATCTTTGGAGCAACTCTTCTTGCAAGGAAACTATTTTCTAAACAAAATAGAGCCTGGTACATTTGATCCACTAACTAAACTCAAGATATTAGATATTTCCAATTCTAGAATTACAGCTGTTGAAGCAAAACTGTTTGAGAGTCTGACTCTTCTATCAAGTTTGCGTTTGCATGGCAACCAACTCATAAAATTGCACACACAAACACTCAGTGGTTTGCAACAACTTAATTCTGTTTTTGTTCAAGGCAATTTCATACAGTCTATTCCAGTCACACTGTTCAACAGCACACCCAATCTTTCAAAAATATTTATGTCACAGAATCATGTGAGTACTGTGCTTCCAGGCACGGTGTTCCCCAGAAATGTGGAAATTGATTTGTCCAAAAATCCAATTCTCTGCTCCTGTGAGTTGGCATGGTTCAGAACTCTGCTAGATACAGATAACATTGCACTTATGCATGCTAACAAGACTGTCTGTGAAAGGACATCCACAATGGGTGCTGCCAACAAACCCCTCCTGCAGTTTCATCCTGAGGAGCTTTGCACTGTGAGTCTGGCCATGCCTATTGTGACAACATTTCTAGTACTCATAGTACTATCACTCCTTTGTGTGCTTGCTTATCGCAAGCGATGGTGGCTGAGGAACAAGGTCTGCCTCATGAAAATGGCCATTCGCGGATATGAGGACCTTGAGGAGCACAATGCCGACAACTACCAATACCAGCTCAATGTCATGTTCAACGATGCTGATGCTGCATGGATCAATGGCACCATGAAGCCTGCTATGGAAGAGAGGTTTCCATACTTCACAAACATTCTGTGGGCTGACAACTACCTGAATGCTGGCATGCACTACGTAGATGCCCTATACAATGCCATGGAAATCAGCTACAAGACCCTTCTCGTACTAAGCAACGAGTCAGTGGCAGACACATGGTTCATGTCCAAGGTGCGGATGGCTCTGGAACACCTTAACGAGACCAGATTGGACAGAGTCACACTCATTTTCCTTGAGGAAATCTCAGACGATCAACTCCCCTATCTGGTACGACTTCTCCTGAATGCCAACAGAGCTACCTTGATGTGGGCTAAGAATACAGACAGGCAAGATTTGTTCTGGAAGCAATTTCGGCACAGGCTTGTACGAGAGGAATTCAATTACATACCAATTGAATCATGCTGATTTCTGAGCTTGAAAGGAAATGTCTTTGCAAGGGAAGGCAAAAAGACACAGACTGATGTATGACAGGGTTGATGACATTAAGATAAGATTACCTGATCTTCACGCATAAAGCTGGAGCAACAGGTGCTTTCACATAGCGTAATACAGCGGTATTTCATAATGTGAATGCAGATACACCGCGAAATACATGAGATAAATGTGGTACTTATGGTGATATTTCAAACTTTGCACACAATGCACATAATATGACATGTGAGTGTGAATTATGTATTAAATGTATTGTATCACTATTTGTACAGCTCTCATGTGACTTTAATGGACTCTTTGTGTCTTTTCCCACGGTAGAAACGAGCAAGCGCAATGTTTATCAGGAAAACCAAGGTGTTTCTGGAATGATAGGAGTATGTTTAAGTGACCCGCACCTCGTCATAGTTAATGTTTATGCATGTTTCAATCACACTACGTCACTGAAATTCTATGAAATCCCACTCACATAACGGAAAAATGCTGAAAATTCAGATGGAACCACAACTTCAATTATCAATATCGGAAATTTGCAGCTATTGTCGTCAAATGCAAATAATGCGGAATTTATATGCGCTGAGGAAGGAGCCCACACCTCGCCACCCCGCTCTCCCATAGACAAAGCACGTAAAAGATGTGTGCGGGGGTGTGTGATGATACTGATAAGATATAAATGTAATATTTTCAAGAAAAACTGTTTGGTTTTCACCTCAATTTGCTTGGTTGTGGTAACCCCGCAAAGTTTTAAAGGTAGGGGATACCTTTTACAGACCTCCCAATATGCAGCAAAACATTAAATATGAACCTCAGGGGACTTGTTTAGGCCACTGCTGAGAAATTTTGAAGTCAACAGTTATCTACAATTTGAATAATGCACAAAACTCAACTACTTTATTACTTAGTAGTTCTGTGTGTCAGCCACACTTAAGCCTTTTTGTTGCAGTCTTCTGTATTTTTTATCTATTAACACAAATCTAAAAGTATAAGAGCTGATGTAATAACATATAGAGTGTGTGGCAAGAATGTATATAGAAATGTTTGTAAGTTTTGATGAACTTTCTTCACAAAATATACATGATGGACACACATGCAGTGCATGGGTCTGCAAAGGTAGCCTAGTAATGTACTGGAATTTACGGTGAGCCCCGAAAAAAATTCAATTCAAAATCTAACGGTCAATAAAAATGAAGTAAATGTTACCTTCCACTTTCAATTCTTTATGGGAGTTTCTAAAATGATACTCTCTTCAACATACCACTGTATTTATACAACTCTTCATTTAAGGCATGCAAATGGGATTCCCTACCTTTAAGCGTACTGAACAGTACTGGGTGTAGTTTTTATTCAGTGTGCTGTAGCAATTTTAAGCAAGGTGATGATATTCAGGCTCCTGACTAGGTGCGGGTACCTCACTTTACCAAGTGAATTAACTGCAGTATCTTTTACCATGGTTCTCCACCAACAAGAAAAGTGCCAAAAAATTACTGAGGTATGTAACATCAAGATAATTCTGATGCGAATGCACAATTAAGAAGAGATCTTTCTTCAGAACTGGTCAACCAAGCCTGAACTCTGTTGTATGAAGTGTCTTATTTTGAAATTACGGGGGGAAAAACACTTATGTATAAGTCTTGAATGCTGAATTTTGATTGTCTGAAATCTATATCATTGCAAAGGTTTTCAATCTTGAATAATTGATTTTAACTTAAATATTTTTTTCTCCGTTATGACCATCAGCTATTGAGCATACATGTTTTAACTTGTCCACCATGTGCTTTTAAGAAAATTTGTGAGGAAGAGTGTATAGTGAATAAATGGAACAGGTAAGGCTATGATGAAATATAATTATCAAGAGCAAATGGAATGGGTAAGGTTACAATGAAATCTAATCAACAAGATAATTTCATCTGGGCATACTGTGCCAGTCAGGTAAATAATCATTTGCTTGACCAACATTCCTGACACTGCTGTCAATATGTTTTGCTGGTTTTTTTTCCTTTCTTCCTATTCTTTGATTTCCATATTAAAATGCTGACGCTATACTTTGCTCAGACTTTAAGTATATATTTTGATGTTGTAGACTGCATGATCTGTCTGGCTACTTTGTGATTGTATCAAAATTTGTATTAACTGCATGACAAAGGATGATGAAGGAAAAAGTTGTATAAAAAAAAACTGCCAATACAGAAGATTTGACAGTTTCTACTTGAGAGATTTAGTTTGACATAGAGTCCTCAGTGATATCAATCAGCAAGAAATACAGATTCATTCTATTTCTGAATGCTTGCTGGTACTACTGATAGTAATGATTTCAGATTTCTGTCATTCATTTTTTTTTTTTAAGCAACACTATTTCAAAGGGTAAAAATAGAACACATATTTATATCAATATATTTCTAGAGCAGGATGTAAATACTCTGTGGCCGATGGATCATCATAAAAAAAACCACATCAAAATAGGTTACTTCATAAATCTTTCATCCAAGTAATTTCAGTCATCTGTACTATGAAAAACAAAATTGGTATCAATTATGCATACATACACTTGGAACAACTTTAAATACTTGATCACATTAGATGTGTATTTGTAAGATGTAGTGTGCAACATATAGTATGTATATGTATGTTATACGGTAATATGTACTGCATGTTCGAATGTTAAGTACTTTGAAACATTCTGTATGGATAATGTTTGATAAATGGTAATGAGGAATCATCATCATCATAATCATTTCTACTATCAAGCAAGACATTCACCTGTTCGATTATGCCTGCAACATATCTAATTTCATTGCAGCCAAGTCTCATAGACCAAATTAGCAGGGATGATTATACAACTTTAATCTGTGAGACCTGAATACAGGATGTAATGAAAAAGGGGCACTAGTCCTCTATTCTCATGATACAATATAGATCTTGATGGAAGTAACTCTATAATACCAACATGTGAGAGGGATTTTTTTCTCAATTTTTTTCTCTGCAAACCTTGAAGTCATTATGACATTCATCATTTCAAACGTTATCTGTAGTGTAATAGAGCATTATGTGAGTACCTACTATAGCATATGCGAGGTTACGCTGGATAAATACTACTAATTTACCTGATGCCCACAAAAATCTATGCAAGACCTTCACTTTTACATCTCACTATGCATTTTGTCAGCAAAGAGCATGTTGATGTAGACAATAATGGTAAACCTCACCATATAAAGTTCAAAAGCTGCAGTACACGAGTGCAACATGATATATACCTGCTGCCTATAATTGTATGTAGGCTTGAATCAAATTTGCACGGGTACATATTGTAGAATATACCCTTTTAAAAAATCTAATATTATGTAAAATGGAAGCTGCTAAGATGTATCATTGGTTTTCTAGATTAAACTGTGTCAATATCAGTTTGAAGAATAAACTTGTTTTACTAGTTCCTACTTGTCACCAGAAATGTTCTTTTTGACATCAATGTGCTGAGTTTTGGGAATATTGTGAAAGACAAAAATATGGTCACTCCGTGTATTTCCTCTATTTAACCCTTGTGTGACATAAATTAGGGACCCCATTCTGCATGACACAAACCCTTGAAAGGCCACTCATACCCCATTTATACCCAGGAACCGAGGAGTGCTCCTGAAGCGCTTTGACTTAATAGGCCCCTCTTAATCTGTTCATAGACAGAGAATCACCACTTGCCAAGACCACATGTGAATCGGCTGAGAGGGGCACACTGTAAATGTCATGCATGGTGACCTTCAGGTGCACCACATTTCACTTCCAGAGTGCTCTAAACTGTTGGTGACCATTTATTCAGAGGTTAGGGCACATTAGGAGTGCTCCTGAGCCTAAAGGCTCAAGAGAGAGGAGGCATAATTTTTTAGCTCTCCAGGTCGTGACTGACTGTTCATGCAGAGCTCAGAGGGAATCAGGAGTGCCCCTGGAGGGTTCTTGATGCCCTGTATAAATGGGATGTGACAGACCTAAAGTGGCAAGATCCCTCAACAGTTTCCCAGACCACAACTGGAATGGTTTGAAAAACCCTCGAAAAATTATTGAAGGACCAAAAAGTAATTTGCCAGCAAATTTCTAGGAGATCCATGTCAGATGTGGGACCTTGAAGATTGCTGAAAGTTTTCACTGACAGACCAATAAGACTAATGAGAGATCTTTGAAAGATTATCTGGCATACTCCCTGAGATCTTCAAGAGATCATTCAAGATCTCTGAGAGATTAGTAATGGTACCTCCATGATCTCTCAATAATCTTTAGTGACCTCCGAAAATGTGGCTATTCTCGCAAGACTGTCAGAAGATAATTATAAGACTAGCAAAACCCTTGAGTGCTCACTGACAGATCACAGATAATCTGTGGAAAGACCTCTCAAGACCACTTTTCTTAAGAGACTGCTAATGACTCTCTTGAATTATGTAATTTTTTTTAATACCATAGTTTGCATTACACCATGTGCATAGTTGGCGATGCCCATGAATTTTAAAGATTACAGTAAAGCATGGCTTATGATTCCTCAAAATTAAATATTAAATCAAAAGCTTAAGATGTGCTTGTCTGTTTGTTTGTTTGTTGTTGTTGTTGTTGTTGTTTTGTTTTTTTGGCGGGGTCATTTATGCAATTTAGGTGCATATATGTAATAAGTAATTAAGCATAATTATTCTGCTCCTCCCATAGCTGCATGGCTAACAATCTTTTGTTCCCGGTGCACCTACACACTGTATATAAAGATTTATTTCACTTCTAACATAAATGCACTAAACATTTGGGTTTAAATAAACAACACGTAAGTAAACATGCATGTTTAATTCTATGTAAATGTACACCTTGTACATAGAGATGGTATAATTTGCATAATTGTTCAATAGCAAAAAAAAAAAAAAAAAAAAAAAAAAACAATGCTTGATTGAGACTTGTGATTGTATTTGGTTTCCAAGTCATTTGCTACTGACATCAATTGAATAGAATATTAATTTCACTCTGTACAAAGTGTCAGCTCCACTTGAAAATGTCTCAAGTTATGTACCTTCTTGGGTTGCATATTACATCAATGTCATATTAGTGAAATTGATATTGGGTTATGCACCCTGCTCTGTGTGATGAATGAAGTGGGATCTTTTACCTGCATGAGTAGTGACTCTCTTACACATGGGATCTCCAGTTTATTGTATGTCTTATCCGAGGGACAGAGTGTTTTGTCTCTTATTCTCAATACACAAAACACTGCTCAGTAAGACTAAGCAATCAAACATTTGGCTGTGGTGGCAGACATGCTATAAACTGAGCCAACTCACCACCCTGGATTTCAGTTGGGTAATGACAAAAATGCAATATTACCATAAAAGGTATGTCTGAAGTATTGCAATCTTGGATGATACCTGATGATGGTTGCTATGTGATTTATAAAAATCATTAGCATTGATTAGTAAATGGCCACAGCATTATCCATCATGCGAGAGGGCATTGCATGCAGTCTGTTTGCTGCAGGCAATGCAATAAATTGTAGATGTACTACTGCTAGGGCATGATTTAATCATTACGTACTAGTAACAGTTGATACCTAGCCACTATTGAACTGGAAAGACACTTCAGTAATAAAGTTGTGTGCTATGATTGAGATTATTCCACACTTTTGATTTCAAAACAATCAAAATGATTGATTATCTTGGCAATCTATCAAAGCTTTCTTGGTATAGGTACTAGGTAGAAATTTTTGCAAGCATATTCAAAGTTTAAAATAGGAATTTTGAGCCTGAAAATGCACTTGGTGGAGTCAAGTGATCTGCACATCCCTTCTTTAAATCATGTAGAACTACGAGACTTTCCTCCTGATGGTATTCATGAAATTATACATCTCCATCAATAAAGCACAGGATTCGCAAAGTAATCTTCATTGAATACATACCGGGTATTAGATATCAAAGCAACAGTTTACAGCCCTGCCTCTACCAAAAACTGAAAGTCCCATAAATGATTTATATGGCTATGAATCTGCTCTGACTGCCCAATTACATTTCTGTGTTAGAGAACACATTCTAGAATTACACCTATAATTATTTCATACAATGACTACCTCCCCAGAGGAGACACAATAGTGAGACATGCAGTGTACCTTGTAGTCATGACAACCGACCATCAATCACGGACCTTACAAAAATATTACTGTCACTGTCAATTCCTGTGTGAGATCATCGCAACTCGTGGCCTACAATTTGTTCCTGCATGCACAGCTACTTAGAGCTTTTCATTTTGCATCTGGTAACTGGAATAAGCTTGAAGACATAAAGACAAACATGGTCCTATGCACTCATTCCTATGGCACATTGTGTGAAGAATTTATACCATTTGCTGGCCATTGCTGATCGCCTGCGGGTGTGATGAATTACAAGGGGTCTGGAACATCAGTCATCTGTGTGTAGGGAGGGACCATTTTGAGTGTGCATCCTACTCCTTGCGAAGAGAAATGTGGTGGGATCTTCGATCTGCATGCATGAGTCATTACTTTTTCTGAAATTAGACCTCCATTTCACATCCGGTCCAATTTAAGGACATTGTTTCTGCCTCTCGCTGGACAGAAGGGAGCAGCATGATGGCAAACAAAACTGCTCATACCAGTTCGACTCACATAGCGCAAAAACCTGAAGCTTCAATCTTTAGTGCAAGACAGACTGGGATACAGTGAACGAGAAAGCCACCTCTTACTGCCCTTATGCATGGTGTCACAGGAGAGCCATCTGATCAATTTAAGCGAACTTTCTGTGAGTACAACACTTGTACACTTATTCTTTCAAGACTGAGATAAGGACATTTCAACCATTGGGACAGCATGTGATTGTTGGGACTAGCTTGATAATACTGGATACTGACAGTTCAGATATGAATATCACAACTTGATACTGTTCAGGAACTAGATGACACTTTTGTACCTCACAACCAGCAATCTGAGCATATTACATAGGCCTAGATACTATTTGCAAATATATTCCAGTCTTCTGGAGCAATCTTTCCTCACTAATAAATATGCAAATGTGCTAATAACTGCAAGAGGTCATTGCAAAATATGTTGCTGGGACTATATACTCATTCACATTTGAAATATATATGCACTCTAGAACTGGAAGCAGCTACATAGTGCTATTTGCAGTTCTGTGAATTCCTGACGCAGCAATCTGATGATATTCCTGTAGACTGTGTACATTCAACAGCTTGCTTTCCCTGCGGAGTTTGCTAGTGCTGTCATATTTTTGCAGGAAGCTAAAGTAATACCATTTTGAGGGCACCATGGCTGCCGCAAGGATGCACTCCTCAATATGTGCTCTGTGCTGCATTCTACTGATGCTCTGGGTGGCATTCCTACTATCGATGTCAGCTGCCTCCCCACCAAACCAGACGATGTCTCTCCAACGCAACTGCTGCTCCTATGAAGAGACCAGCCGAGGCATCAAGGTCTACTGCAATCATTGCCATTTGAAGTCAGTTCCCCAAGACCTCCCGAACAGGACTATCACTTTAGATTTATCATACAACCTTATAACACAACTTCAAAATAACTCCTTTGCACACCTCTGGAATCTAATCACCTTAAATTTGGGGAAGAATGCAATCTTTTATATTGAAAATGCTGCTTTCACACCTCTCATTTATCTCAAAATATTATCTCTTTCAGGAAATAAGTTGGCACAATTTCATCCTGGGCTTTTACGTTCTAATAAGAATCTCTATCGTGTAGATTTAGGCGGTAATTTGTTTACTTCTGTGCCTTTAACTGCAATTAAAGACTTATCAAAGCTAAAGGCTATAATCTTAATGAAAAATTCAATACAATCATTTGACTTTCAGTCAGTCTCAGGGTGGAAGAGAATATCTGAAATAAACTTGTCAAGGAATGATATCAAATCCATTCCTCATCATGCTTTTTTTCCCCTACAAAACAACTCCATGCATGCTTTAGACCTCAGTCTTAACAAAATCACTGCAGTGACAACTGGGGTATTCTCAGACCTTGAGACTGTTAATTTTGTTAACCTTGATGTTAATCATATTAACAAATTTGAGGTGCTCGCATTTATGGGTAACTTGAAGATTAAGATACTGTCGCTATGTGGCACTTTGCTGCAGGAAATAATTCCACTTAACAGGTCTGTACGTGATGAAGTTGCCATTCCTCACATACTGAAAATTGAGTTGAGTGGCAATAGAATCGTTGATATCCCTCATTATGCATTTTGGGGTTTCTATCACACAGTAAGTCTTAGCATACAGAAGAACAGGATCACAAATATTGCAAACACATCTTTGTGTTGGACTCCATTCATTGCAGAGCCTGGACATATCTGAAAATCACATTTCTTCTCTCCCACTGGGTGCATTTCCCTGCAATGAAAACCTCTTCAATTTGAAAATTTCCCACAATGAGATCATCATGTTGGATCCTGGCTCCTTCATGCAGCTGCCTAAGATACAACACCTTGATCTCTCCAATAACCTGATTCTCTCCTTCACGTACAAAACCTGGACCACGGAAACTCTGCTCTCTCTAGACATTTCTTTCAACAGTCTAGATAAACTTCCTAATGGTGTGTTATGGGGACTAAAAAATCTCAAAGTTCTAACTGTGTCTCACAACAAAATTGGAGGATATTCTCCATTTGCATTTGCACGAACACCTCATCTGCAGGAGCTGTATCTGACCTCAGAAGTCGCCTCTCTGTTAAGTGAAGTTTTCCGTGATATGACAAATCTAAAAATACTGGATCTGTCAAACACAAAACTTACACTGAATTCAACTTATCAATTTACTGGAGCTGTATCACTGCAAGAACTAAGCTTAAGTTTCAACAATTTGGATAGCAAAAGTTTGTTTGATTACAAAACAAACCATTCCTTGTTTGCTGGTCAAGCAGTGCTTCAGGGGCTTTACCTGCAGGGAAATTTTCTGAACAACTTGGAACCTGGCACCTTCAGTTCACTGGGAAACCTATCATCACTGGATCTCTCTGACTCTGAGATCAATATACTGAAACCAGGACTGTTTCAAAATTTGACTTCCCTTACAACATTGTATCTCAGGGGAAACCAAATTCAAGAGCCATCTGCGCATGCCCTGTATGGTCTCCACAGTCTCAAAACTCTTTTCTTTGAAAGGAGTTCAGTTCGGTCTTTGCCACTCACACTGTTCAATGACACACCTAATCTTTTTAAACTATTTTTGTCTGAGAATCACCTCAGCACCATATTTCCTGGTACATTATTTCCTACCACTATACACTTAGATTTATCACAAAACCCACTCTCATGCACATGCGATTTAGCATGGTTCAGAAAGTGGGTTGAGCTAAGCAATGTTGTCCTAATGCAAAAGAATAACACAATTTGCTCAAGATCATCCTTTGAAACTTTAGTCAATCATCCTTTTCTACTCTTTAATCCAGAAGAATTCTGCAGCTTAAATGTGATTCTTATAGTATCAGTTTCCTTGGCCCTTGTCATTGTGGGTTATATGGCTATAGTCCTATACTATAAGCGCTGGTGGTTTCGCTACCGGCTCTATCTCCTGAAGCTAGCCATCTTGGGATATGAGGAAGTGGAAGACAATCAACAACCAGAGGACTATAGGCACCAGCTTAATGTCATGTTCTCTGATGGGGATGAAGACTGGGTCAACAATGTCATGAGACCAGCCATGGAAGAAAGATTTCCTCGGTTTGAAAGCATTCTCTGGGGTGATGACTATCTTCACATTGGTATGTACTTAGTAGACGCTATCCATCATGCCCTGGAAAACAGCTTCAAGACTGCTCTTGTGATCAGCAACGAGTCGGTGGAAGAGCAATGGTTTATGACCAAGATTCGCTTGGCCTTAGAACATATCAATGAAACCAAATTGGACAAAGCTATTCTGATCTTCAAGGAGCATGTTGAAGACGACCAACTTCCCTATCTTGTACGGCTCTTCCTGAGCGCTAACAGACCGTACTTGGAATGGGAAGAAGATGAATACAGACAGGATTTGTTTTGGGCCAAGCTCGAGAAGAACTTCAGATCAAATAAGGTGATAAACAATGCAATTCCTGTATAGAGAATACAGCTCCATTAATTTGCAGTATCTCTGGTGTTAGTAATAGACAAATAGAATTATGTACAATAGGTGAAAAACCTGGAAAATTCCTATCAAATAGAAGGTGAATCTTCACCACACAGCAACTTCATTGACTTACTCTGACTAATGTAATAAAAATTGGAAACTACACATGCATGAATACAGCATGTCTTTTGCTACATTGAATAAACTGAGTAGATTACACAAAAAAAAATCTAGAGAATGCACAAACTCAATGAAGTGACAAACCAAGTCAAAATTGGCAACACCCTGGAAGTCCACACTTTCTACTTTAGAGATTTAGTTTGACATAGAGACCTCAGTGACATCAATCAGCAAGAAATACAAAGTCATTTTATTTCTGAATGCTTGCTGGTACTACTGATAGTAATAATTTCAGATTTCTATCATTCAAAATATGAACAATTATTTCTTTTAAGCAACATTATTTCAAAGGGTAAAAATAGAACACATATTTATATCAGCATATTTCTAGACCAGCATGTGAATACTCTGTGGCCTGATGGATCATAAAAAAAAAAAAAAAAAAATCATTTAAAAAAAGTTACTTCACAAATATTTTCATCCAAGTAGTTTCAGTCATCTGTACTGGAAAAACAAACAAACATTGGTGTTGATTATGCATACATACATTTGGAACAACTTACTTGATTACATTAGATGTGTATATTTGTAAGACGTAGTATGCCACATACAGTATGTATGTATGTCATACGGTAATAAGTGGTCCAATGTACTGCATGCTGTGGAATGTTAAGTACTTTGAAACATTCTGTATGTATAATGTTTGATAAATGGTGACGAGTAATCGTCCTCATCATACTTCTTTCTACTATCATGCAAGCCATTCACCTGTTCAATCATACCTGCAAAATATCTAATTTCATTGCAGCCAAGTCTCACAGACCAAATTAGCAGGGCTAATTGTGCAACTTTAATCTGTGAGACCTGAATACAGGGTGTAATGTGAAATGGGCACTAGTACTCTATTCTCATGTTACAATACATGTACAGTTGAACCTCTCGTATCCGGACAAGTCGGGACCAGGGCTCATCCGGATAAGGGATTTGGCCGGATACGGGAGACTCAATGCTTTATACATGTACATATACATACACATGTACTGATGTAGCCCATTGTAGTACCACATGTAGTGATGTGTATACTTCAACCCCTTCATTGTTACATTTGGGGATGTTTCGGGATGTTGAAATGTCTGAAGGTAAGCAATTTGGAAGGAAATTTGATGCAATGTATGTGTCTGAGTACCTACATTAGTATATGTGAGGGTATGATGGATCAGTTACTATGCTGGATTAGTTAATAAACTACTACCTGATGCCCACAAAAATCGATGCAAGATCTTCACTTTCACAACTCACTATGCATTTTGTCAGCAAAGAGCATGTTGATGTAAACAATAATGGTAGACGTCGCCAAATATATTTCAAAAGCTGCAGTACACGAGTGCACCATGATATATATCTGCTGCCTATAATTGTATGTAGGCTTGAATCAAATTTGCATGGGTACATATTGTAGAATGTACCCTTTTTAAAAATCTAAAATTATATGAATGGAAGCTGTAAGATGTATCATTGGTTTTGTTCATTAAACTTGAACTGTGTCAATATCAGTTTAAAGAATAAATTTATTTTACTGGTTCCTACTTGTTACCAGAAATGTTCTTTTTGGCATCAATGTGCTGAGTTTTGGGAATAGCGTGAAAGACAAAAATATGGTCACTTTATGTATTTCCTCTATTTAGCCCTTGTGTGACATAAATGAGGGACCCTATTCTCCATAAAGCAAACCCTTGAGAGGCCACTTATACCCCATTTATACACAAAGCTGGGCCGAGGAGTGCTCCTGAAACGCTTTGACTTTAATAGGCCCCTCTAAATCTGTTCATAGACAGAGAATCACCACTTGCTCAGACCACATGCAAATCGGCTGAGAGGGGCACACTTCCGGTGCACCAAATACCACTTCCAGGGGGGCATTTCATGAAGGAACTTGTCGGATAAAATGTCCGACAAGTCAATTATATCCGACAAGTTCAGAGAAACCAGCCAATCTGACTAAAGAATTTCTCAAAACTTGTCGGATATAATTGACTTGTCAGATATTTTATCTGACATGTTCCTTCATGAAATGCCCCCCCCCCCCGATTCGTATAATCGATGTTAAGTATTGTTAAGTACACAAAATGTGAAAAATAGATTTAACAAAAATGTTTCCAGATCTCCTCATATTTTAGGCCTTATTGTAAAAATTTTATATGGTAAAATTTTATGTGATACAACAGACCTGATGGTATTCATGAAATTAAATCTCCATCAATATAGCACAGGATTCGCAAAGTAATCTTTATTGAATACACATACCGGGTATTAGATATCAAAGCTACAGTTTACAGCCCTGCCTCTACCAAAAACTGAAAGTCTCATAAATGATTTATTTGGCGAATGAATCTGCTCTGACTGCGCAATAACATTTCTGTGTTAGAGAACACATTCTAGAATTACGCCTATATTTCATACACTGACTACCTCCCCACAGGAGACAGAATAGTGAGACATGCAGTGTACCTTGTAGTCATGTCAACCGACCATCAATCACGGACCTTACAAAAATATTACTGTCACTGTCAATTCCTGTGTGAGGTCATTGCAACTCGTGGCTTAATACCTGTTCCTGCACGCACAGCTACTTAACTTTAGAGCTTTCCATTTTGCATCTGGTAACTGGAACAAGCTTAAAGACATAAAAACAAACATGGTCCTATGCACTCATTCCTGTGGCACATTGTGTGAAGAATTTATACAATTTGCTGGCCCTTGCTGATCACCTGCGGGTGTGATGAATTACAAGGGGTCTGGAACATCAGTCGTCTGTGTGTAGGGAGGGACCATTTTGAGTGTGCATCCTACTCCTTGCGAAGAGGAATGTGGTGGGATCTTCTGCATACATGAGTCAAGACTTCTTCTTGAATCAGACTTCCATTCCACATCTGGTCCAATTTAAGGACAGTGTTTTTGCCTCTCGCTAGAGGGAAGGGTGCAGCGTGATGGCAGACAAAACTGCTCATACCAGTTCGACTCACATAGCGCAAAAAACCTAAAGCCTCAATCTTTAGTGCAAGACAGACTGGGATACAGTGAAATATAGAAAGCCACCTCATATTGCCCTTATGCATGCCATGGTGTCACAGGAGTGCAATCTGATCGACTTAAGCGAACTTTCTGTGAGTACAACACTTGTACACTTATTCTTTCAAGACTGAGATAAGGACATTTCAACCATTGGGTCAGTATGTGATTGTTGGACTAGCTTGGTAATACTGGATACTGACAGTTGAGATATGAATATCACAACTTGATACTGTTCAAGAACTAGATGACACTTTTGTACCTCACAACCAGCAATCTGAGCATATTACATAGGCCTAGATACTCTCTGCAAACATATTCCAGTCTTCTATCAGAGCAATCTTTCCTCACTAATGAATATGCAGGTGTGCCAATAACTGCAAGAGGTCATTGCAAAATATGCTGCTGGGACTATATACTCATTGACATTTCAAATATATCGCACTCTTGAACTAGAAGCAGCTACATACTGCTATTTGGAGTTCTGTGAATTCCTGATGCAGCAATTTGATGATATTCCTGTAGACTGCGTACATTCAACAGCTTGCTTTCCCTGCGGAGTTTGCTAGTGCTGTCATATTTTTGCAGGAAGCTAAAGTAATACCATTTTGAAGGCACCATGGCTGCCGCAAGGATGCACTCCTCAATATGTGCTCTGTGCTGCATTCTACTGATGCTCTGGGTGGTGTTCCTACTGTCGATGTCAGCTGCCTCCCAACCAAACCAGACGATGTCTCTCCAACACAACTGCTGCTCCTATGAAGAGACCGGCCGAGTCATCAAGGTCTACTGCAATCATTGCCATCTGAAGTCAGTTCCCCAAGACCTCCCGAACAGAACTATCACTTTAGATTTATCATACAACCTTATAACGCAACTACAAAATTACTCCTTTGCACCCGTCTGGAATCTAGTCACCTTAAATTTGAAGAAAAATGCAATCTTTCATATTGAAAATGCTGCTTTCACACCCCTCATTCATCTAAAAATATTATCTCTTTCAGGAAATAAGTTGACACAAATTCATCCTGGGTTACTATGTTCTAATAAGAATCTCGGTCTCATAGATTTAGGAAATAACTTGTTTACTTTTGTACCTGTAACTGCAATAAAAAACTTATCAAACTTAGAGACATTGATTCTAATGAAAAATTCAATACAATCCTTTGATTTTCAGTCAGTTTCACGGTGGAAGAGAATATCTGAAATAAACTTGTCATTGAATAATATTAAATCCATTCCTCATCATGCTTTTTTGCCATTACAAAATAACTCCCTGCGCATTTTAGACCTCAAGTATAACAAAATAAATGAAGTGACACCTGGGGTATTCTCGGACCTCACAACCATTAATTCACTTTTACTTGATGTTAATCATATTAACAAATTTGAAGTGCTAGCATTCATGGGAAGCTTAGAGATTAAGAAACTGACCATAATTGGCACTTTGCTTAAGGAGATAATTCCACTGAACAAGTCTACATGTGATACAGTTCCCATACCTCACATAATGAAAATTGAGTTGACTGGCAATGAAATAGTTGAAATCCCCCACTATGCGTTTAATGGTTTTTATCACACTGTAAGTCTTTTGATACAGAAGAACAGGATCACAAATATTGCAAACACATCTTTTTGTGGACTTCATTCATTGCAAATCCTGGACATATCTGAAAATCATATTTCCTCTCTCCCACTGGGTGCATTTCACTGCAATGAAAACCTCCTCCAGTTGAACATTTCCCATAATAAAATTCTCATAATGCATCCTGGCTCCTTCATACAGCTGTCTATGATACGACACCTTGATCTATCCAATAACATGATTTTCTCCTGCAATTACAGACTTTGGACCACTAAAACTCTGCTCACTTTAGATATCTCTTTCAATAGTTTAGATAAAATTCCTCACAGCATGTTAAGGGGACTCACAAATCTCAAAGTTCTAACTGTGTCTCACAACAAGATTAGAGGATATTCTCCTTTTTTATTTGCACACACACCAAATTTGTAGGAGTTGTATCTGATCTCAGAAAAAGCGTCTTACCTGTGTGAAAATTTCCGTGACATGACTTATTTACAAATACTGGATCTGTCATATACAAAACTTGCATTGAATTCCACACATCAGTTTACTGCAGCCGAGTCACTGCAAAAACTTCATTTGCGTTTCAACAATTTAGGAAGTGAAAGTTTGTTTGATAACCAAACAAACCATTCCTTGTTTGCTGGTCAAGCAGTACTCAAGGGGCTGTACCTGCAGGGAAATTCCTTGAACAACATGGAACCTGGAACCTTCAGTTCACTGACAAGCCTGAAATCCTTGGATATCTCTGACTCTGAGATCAAAGTACTGAAACTAGGACTATTTAAAAGTTTGACTTCCTTGACAACATTGTATCTAAGGGGTAACCAAATTCAAGAGCCATCTGGAAATACCCTGTATGGTCTCCACAGTCTCAGAACTCTTTTCTTTGAAAAGAGTTCAGTTAGGTCTTTGCCAATCACACTGTTCAATGACACACCTCATCTTTTTAAACTATTTCTATCTGAGAATCACCTCAGCACCATATTTCCTGGTACATTATTTCCTACAAATATACACTTAGATTTATCACAAAACCCACTCTCATGCACATGCGATTTAGCATGGTTCAGAAAGTGGGTTGAGCTAAGCAATGTTGTCCTTATGCAATCAAATAAGACTGTTTGCTCAAGATCCTCTTTTGAAACTTTAGTCAATCATCCTTTTCTACTCTTTGATCCTGAAGAATTCTGTAGCTTAAATGTGATTCTTATAGTATCAGTTTCCCTGGTCCTTGTCATTGTGGGTTATATGGCTATAGTCATATACTATAAGCGCTGGTGGTTTCGCTACCGGCTCTATCTCCTGAAGCTAGCCATCTTGGGATATGAGGAAGTGGAGGACAATCAACAAATAGAGGACTATAGGCACCAGCTTAATGTCATGTTCTCTGATGGGGATGAAGACTGGGTAAATAATGTCATGAGACCAGCAATGGAAGAAAGATTTCCCCAGTTTGAAAGCATTCTCTGGGGTGATGACTATCTTCACATTGGTATGTACTTAGTAGACGCTATCCATCATGCCCTGGAAAACAGCTTCAAGACTGCTCTTGTGATCAGCAACGAGTCGGTGGAAGAGCAATGGTTTATGACCAAGATTCGCTTGGCCTTAGAACATATCAATGAAACCAAATTGGACAAAGTTATTCTGATCTTCAAGGAGCATGTTGAAGACGACCAACTTCCCTATCTTGTACGGCTCTTCCTGAGCGCTAACAGACCGTACTTGGAATGGGAAGAAGATGAATACAGACAGGATTTGTTTTGGGCCAAGCTCGAGAAGAACTTCAGATCAAATAAGGTGATAAACAATGCAATTCCTGTATAGAGAATACAGCTCCATTAATTTGCAGTATCTCTGGTGTTAGTAATAGACAAATAGAATTATGTACAATAGGTGAAAAACCTGGAAAATTCCTATCAAATAGAAGGTGAATCTTCACCACACAGCAACTTCATTGACTTACTCTGACTAATGTAATAAAAATTGGAAACTACACATGCATGAATACAGCATGTCTTTTGCTACATTGAATAAACTGAGTAGATTACACAAAAAAAAATCTAGAGAATGCACAAACTCAATGAAGTGACAAACCAAGTCAAAATTGGCAACACCCTGGAAGTCCACACCGCTTTCTACTTTAGAGATTTAGTTTGACATAGAGACCTCAGTGACATCAATCAGCAAGAAATACAAATTCATTTTATTTCTGAATGCTTGCTGGTACTACTGATAGTAATAATTTCAGATTTCTATCATTCAAAATATGAAAAATTATTTCTTTTAAGCAACATTATTTCAAAGGGTAAAAATAGAACACATATTTATATCAGCATATTTCTAGACCAGCATGTGAATACAGTGTGGCCTGATGGATCATTAAAAAAAAAAAAAAAAAAAAAATCATTTAAAAAAAGTTACTTCACAAATATTTTCATCCAAGTAGTTTCAGTCACCTGTACTGGAAAAACAAACAAACATTGGTGTTGATTATGCATACATACATTTGGAACAACTTACTTGATTACATTAGATGTGTATATTTGTAAGACATAGTATGCCACATACAGTATGTATGTATGTCATACGGTAATAAGTGGTCCAATGTACTGCATGCTGTGGAATGTTAAGTACTTTGAAACATTCTGTATGTATAATGTTTGATAAATGGTGACGAGTAATCGTCCTCATCATACTTATTTCTACTATCATGAAAGACATTCACCTGTTCAATCATACCTGCAAAATATCTAATTTCATTGCAGCCAAGTCTCACAGACCAAATTAGCAGGGCTAATTGTGCAACTTAAATCTGTGAGACCTGAATACAGGGTGTAATGTGAAATGGGCACTAGTACTCTATTCTCATGTTACAATACATGTACAGTTGAACCTCTCGTATCCGGACAAGTCGGGACCAGGGCTCATCCGGATAAGGGATTTGGCCGGATACGGGAGACTCAATGCTTTATACATGTACATATACATACACATGTACTGATGTAGCCCATTGTAGTACCACATGTAGTGATGTGTATACTTCAACCCCTTCATTGTTACATTTGGGGATGTTTCGGGATGTTGAAATGTCTGAAGGTAAGCAATTTGGAAGGAAATTTGATGCAATGTATGTGTCTGAGTACCTACATTAGTATATGTGAGGGTATGATGGATCAGTTACTATGCTGGATTAGTTAATAAACTACTACCTGATGCCCACAAAAATCGATGCAAGATCTTCACTTTCACAACTCACTATGCATTTTGTCAGCAAAGAGCATGTTGATGTAAACAATAATGGTAGACGTCGCCAAATATATTTCAAAAGCTGCAGTACACGAGTGCACCATGATATATATCTGCTGCCTATAATTGTATGTAGGCTTGAATCAAATTTGCATGGGTACATATTGTAGAATGTACCCTTTTTAAAAATCTAAAATTATATGAATGGAAGCTGTAAGATGTATCATTGGTTTTGTTCATTAAACTTGAACTGTGTCAATATCAGTTTAAAGAATAAATTTATTTTACTGGTTCCTACTTGTTACCAGAAATGTTCTTTTTGGCATCAATGTGCTGAGTTTTGGGAATAGCGTGAAAGACAAAAATATGGTCACTTTATGTATTTCCTCTATTTAGCCCTTGTGTGACATAAATGAGGGACCCTATTCTCCATAAAGCAAACCCTTGAGAGGCCACTTATACCCCATTTATACACAAAGCTGGGCCGAGGAGTGCTCCTGAAACGCTTTGACTTTAATAGGCCCCTCTAAATCTGTTCATAGACAGAGAATCACCACTTGCTCAGACCACATGCAAATCGGCTGAGAGGGGCACACTTCCGGTGCACCAAATACCACTTCCAGGGGGGCATTTCATGAAGGAACTTGTCGGATAAAATGTCCGACAAGTCAATTATATCCGACAAGTTCAGAGAAACCAGCCAATCTGACTAAAGAATTTCTCAAAACTTGTCGGATATAATTGACTTGTCAGATATTTTATCTGACATGTTCCTTCATGAAATGCCCCCCCTCCCCCCCCCCCCCCCCCCCGATTCGTATAATCGATGTTAAGTATTGTTAAGTACACAAAATGTGAAAAATAGATTTAACAAAAATGTTTCCAGATCTCCTCATATTTTAGGCCTTATTGTAAAAATTTTATATGGTAAAATTTTATGTGATACAACAGACCTGATGGTATTCATGAAATTAAATCTCCATCAATATAGCACAGGATTCGCAAAGTAATCTTTATTGAATACACATACCGGGTATTAGATATCAAAGCTACAGTTTACAGCCCTGCCTCTACCAAAAACTGAAAGTCTCATAAATGATTTATTTGGCGAATGAATCTGCTCTGACTGCGCAATAACATTTCTGTGTTAGAGAACACATTCTAGAATTACGCCTATATTTCATACACTGACTACCTCCCCACAGGAGACACAATAGTGAGACATGCAGTGTACCTTGTAGTCATGTCAACCGACCATCAATCACGGACCTTACAAAAATATTACTGTCACTGTCAATTCCTGTGTGAGGTCATTGCAACTCGTGGCTTAATACCTGTTCCTGCACGCACAGCTACTTAACTTTAGAGCTTTCCATTTTGCATCTGGTAACTGGAACAAGCTTAAAGACATAAAAACAAACATGGTCCTATGCACTCATTCCTGTGGCACATTGTGTGAAGAATTTATACAATTTGCTGGCCCTTGCTGATCACCTGCGGGTGTGATGAATTACAAGGGGTCTGGAACATCAGTCGTCTGTGTGTAGGGAGGGACCATTTTGAGTGTGCATCCTACTCCTTGCGAAGAGGAATGTGGTGGGATCTTCTGCATACATGAGTCAAGACTTCTTCTTGAATCAGACTTCCATTCCACATCTGGTCCAATTTAAGGACAGTGTTTTTGCCTCTCGCTAGACGGAAGGGTGCAGCGTGATGGCAGACAAAACTGCTCATACCAGTTCGACTCACATAGCGCAAAAACCTAAAGCTTCAATCTTTAGTGCAAGACAGACTGGGATACAGTGAACGAGAAAGCCACCTCATATTGCCCTTATGCATGGTGTCACAAGAGTGCAATCTGATCGACTTAAGCGAACTTTCTGTGAGTACAACACTTGTACACTTATTCTTTCAAGACTGAGATAAGGACATTTCAACCATTGGGTCAGCATGTGATTGTTGGGACTAGCTTGGTAATACTGGATACTGACAGTTGAGATATGAATATCTAACAACATGATACTGTTCAAGAACTAGATGACATTTTTGTACCTCACAACCAGCAATCTGAGCATATTACATAGGCCTAGATACTCTCTGCAAACATATTCCAGTCTTCTATCAGAGCAATCTTTCCTCACTAATGAATATGCAGGTGTACCAATAACTGCAAGAGGTCATTGCAAAATATGCTGCTGGGACTATATACTCATTCACATTTGAAATATATATATATGCACTCTTGAACTGGAAGCAGCTACATAGTGCTATTTGCAGTTCTGTGAATTCCTGACGCAGCAATCTGATGATATTCCTGTAGACTGCGTACATTCAACAGCTTGCTTTCCCTGCGGAGTTTGCTAGTGCTGTCATATTTTTGCAGGAAGCTAAAGTAATACCATTTTGAGGGCACCATGACTGCCATAAGGATGCACTCCTCAATATGTGCTCTGTGCTGCATTCTACTGATGCTGTGGGTGGTGTTCCTACTGTCGATGTCAGCTGCCTCCCCACCAAACCAGACGATGTCTCTCCAACGCAACTGCTGCTCCTATGAAGAGACCAGCCGAAGCATCAAGGTCTACTGCAATCATTGCCATCTGAAGTCAGTTCCCCAAGACCTCCCGAACAGGACTATCACATTAGATTTATCATACAACCTTATAACACAACTTCAAAATAACTCCTTTGCACACCTCTGGAATCTAATCACCTTAAATTTGGGGAAGAATGCAATCTTTTATATTGAAAATGCTGCTTTCACACCTCTCATTTATCTCAAAATATTATCTCTTTCAGGAAATAAGTTGGCACAAGTTCATCCTGGGCTTTTACGTTCTAATAAGAATCTCTATCGTGTAGATTTAGGCAGTAATTTGTTTACTTCTGTGCCTTTAACTGCAATTAAAGACTTATCAAAGCTAAAGGCTATAATCTTAATGAAAAATTCAATACAATCATTTGACTTTCAGTCAGTCTCAGGGTGGAAGAGAATATCTGAAATAAACTTGTCAAGGAATGATATTAAATCCATTCCTCATCATGCTTTTTTTCCACTACAAAACAACTCCATGCACGTTTTAGACCTCAGTTATAACAAAATCACTGTAGTGACAACTGGGGTATTCTCAGACCTTGCGACTGTTAATTTTGTTTACTTTGATGTTAATCATATTAACAAATTTGAGGTGCTTGCATTTATGGGTAACTTAAAGATTAAGAAACTGTCACTATATGGCACTTTGCTGCAGGAAATAATTCCACTTAACAGGTCTGTGCATGATGAAGTTGCCATTCCTCACATACTGAAAATTGAGTTGAGTGGCAATAGAATCGTTGATATCCCTCATTATGCATTTTGGGGTTTCTATCACACAGTAAGTCTTAGCATACAGAAGAACAGGATCACAAATATTGCAAACACATCTTTTTGTGGACTCCATTCATTGCAGAGCCTGGACATATCTGAAAATCACATTTCTTCTCTCCCACTGGGTTCATTTCACTGCAATGAAAACCTCCTCAATTTGAAAATTTCCCACAATGAGATCATCATGTTGGATCCTGGCTCCTTCATGCAGCTGTCTAAGATACAACACCTTGATCTCTCCAATAACCTGATTCTCTCCTTCACGTACAGAACCTGGACCACTGAAACTCTGCTCACTCTAGACATTTCTTTCAACAGTCTAGATAAACTTCCTAACGGTGTGTTATGGGGACTACAAAATCTCAAAGTTCTAATTGTGTCTCACAACAAAATTGGAGGATATTCTCCATTTGCATTTACACAAACACCTCATCTGCAGGAGCTGTATCTGACCTCAGAAGTCGCCTCTCTGTTAAGTGAAGTTTTCCGTGATATGACAAATCTAAAAATACTGGATCTGTCATACACAAAACTTACACTGAATTCAACTTATCAGTTTACTGGAGCTGTATCACTGCAAGAACTAAGCTTAAGTTTCAACAATTTGGATAGCAAAAGTTTGTTTGATTACAAAACAAACCATTCCTTGTTTGCTGGTCAAGCAGTGCTTCAGGGGCTTTACCTGCGGGGAAATTCCTTGAACAACTTGGAACCTGGAACCTTCAGTTCACAGGGAAACCTATCATCACTGGATCTCTCTGACTCTGAGATCAATATACTGAAACCAGGACTGTTTCAAAATTTGACTTCCCTTACAACATTGTATCTCCGGGGAAACCAAATTCAAGAGCCATCTGCGCATGCACTATATGGTCTCCACAGTCTCAAAACTCTTTTCTTCGAAAAGAGTTCAGTCAGGTCTTTGCCACTCACACTCTTCAATGACACACCTAATCTCTTCAAACTATTTCTATCTGAGAATCACCTCAGCACCATATTTTCTGGTACATTATTTCCTACCACTATACACTTAGATTTATCACAAAACCCACTCTCATGCACATGCGATTTAGCGTGGTTCAGAAACTGGGTTGAGCTAAGCAATGTTGTCCTAATGCAACAGAATAACACGATTTGCTCAAGATCATCCTTTGAAACTTTAGTCAATCATCCTTTTCTACTCTTTAATCCTGAAGAATTCTGTAGCTTAAATGTGACTCTTATAGTATCAGTTTCCTTGGCCCTTGTCATTGTGGGTTATGTCGCCATAGTTGTATATTATAGACGCTGGTGGGTTCGCTTCCGGCTCTATCTCCTGAAGCTGGCCATCGTGGGATATGAGGAAGTGGAAGACAATCAACAACCAGAAGACTATAGGCACCAGCTTAATGTCATGTTCTCTGATGGGGATGAAGACTGGGTCAACAATGTCATGAGACCAGCCATGGAAGAAAGATTTCCTCAGTTTCAAAGCATTCTCTGGGGTGACGACTATCTTCACATTGGTATGTACTTAGTAGACGCTATCCATCATGCCCTGGAAAACAGCTTCAAGACTGCTCTTGTGATCAGCAACGAGTCGGTGGAAGAGCAATGGTTTATGACCAAGATTCGCTTGGCCTTAGAACATATCAATGAAACCAAACTGGACAAAGTTATTCTGATCTTCAAGGAGGATGTTGAAGACGACCAACTTCCCTATCTTGTACGGCTCTTCCTGAGCGCTAACAGACCATACTTCAAATGGGAAGAGGATGAATACAGACAGGATTTGTTTTGGGCCAAGCTCGAGAAGAACTTCAGATCAAACAAGGTGATAAATAATGCAATTCCTGTATAGAGAATACAGCTCCATTAATTTGCAGTATCTCTGGTGTTAGTAATAGACAAATAGGATTATGTACAATAGGTGAAAAACCTGGAAAATTCCTATCAAATTGAAGGTCCGACATAATCTTCACCACACAGCAACTTCAATGACTTACTCTGACTATTGTAATAAAAATTGGAAACTACACATGCATGAATACAGCATGTCTTTTGCTACATTGAATAAACTGAGTAGATTACATGAACAGATCTAGAGAAAGCACAAACTCAATGAAGTGACAAACCAAGTCAAAATTGGCAACACCCTGGAAGTCCACACTTTCTACTTTATTAGTTTGACATAGAGACCTCAGTGACATCAATCAGCAAGAAATACAAATTCATTTTATTTCTGAATGCTTGCTGGTACTACTGATAGTAATAATTTCAGATTTCTATCATTCAAAATATGAACAATTATTTCTTTTAAGCAACATTATTTCAAAGGATAAAAATAGAACACATATTTATATAAGCATATTTCTAGACCAGCATGTGAATACTCTGTGGCCTGATGGATCATTAAAAAATTCAACAAAAAAAATCATTAAAAAAAAGTTACTTCACAAATATTTTCATCCAAGTAGTTTCAGTCATCTGTACTGGAAAAAAAAAAAAACATTGGTGTTGATTATGCATACATACATTTGGAACAACTTACTTGATTACATTAGAAGGTATATTTGTAAGACGTAGTATGCCACATACAGTATGTATGTATGTCATACGGTAATAAGTGGTTCAATGTACTGCATGCTGTGGAATGTTAAGTACTTTGAAACATTCTGTATGTATGTTTCATAAATGGTGACGAGTAATCGTCCTCCTCATATGTATTTCTACTATCATGAAAGACATTCACCTGTTCAATCATACCTGCAAAATATCTAATTTCATTGCAGCCAAGTCTCACAGACCAAAATAGCAGGGCTAATTGTGCAACTTTAATCTGTGAGACCTGAATACAGGGTGTAATGTGAAATGGGCACTAGTACTCTATTCTCATGTTACAATACATGTATAGATCTTGATGGGAATAGCTCTACAATACCAACACGTGAGAGGGTTTGTTTTTTCTCAATTTTTTTTTTCTCTGCAAACCTTGAAATCATTATGACATTCATCATCTTAAACGTTATCTGAATTGTAATAGAGCATTTTATGTGTCTGAGTACCTACTTTAGTATATGTGAGGTTATGATGGATCAGTTACTATGCTGGATTAGTTAATAAACTACTACCTGATGCCCACAAACGATGCAAGATCTTCACTTTCACAACTCACTATGCATTTTGTCAGCAAAGAGCATGTTGATGTAAACAATAATGGTAAACGTCGCCAAATATATTTCAAAAGCTACAGTACACGAGTGCACCATGATATATACCATGTATCATTGGTTTTGTTCATTAAACTTGAACTGTGTCAATATCAGTTTAAAGAATAAATCTATTTTACTGGTTCCTACTTGTTACCAGAAATGTTCTTTTTGGCATCAATGTGCTGAGTTTTGGAAATAGCGTGAAAGACAGAAATATGGTCACTTTGTGTATTTCCTCTATTTCGCCCTTGTTTGACATAAATGAGGGACCCTATTCTGCATAAAGCAAACCCTTGAGAGGCCACTTATACCCCATTTATACACAAAGCTGGGCCGAGGAGTGCTCCTGAAACGCTTTGACTTCAATAGGCCCCTCTAAATCTGTTCATAGACAGAGAATCACCACTTGCTCAGACCACATGCAAATCGGCTGAGAGGGGCACACTTCCGGTGCACCAAATACCACTTCCAGGGGGGCATTTCATGAAGGAACTTGTCGGATAAAATGTGCGACAAGTCAATTATATATCCGACAAGTTCAGAGAAACCAGCCAATCTGACTAAAGAATTTCTCAAAACTTGTCGGATATAATTGACTTGTCAGATATTTTATCTGACATGTTCCTTCATGAAATGCCCCCCTGATCAAGTGCTCTAAATGTTGGTGACCATTTATCAAGAGGTTAGGGCACATCAGGAGCACTCTTGAGCCTAAAGGCTGGAGAGGGGAGGGGGTCATAATTTTAGAGCACCCCAGGTCGTGACTGACAGTTCGTACAGAGCTCAGAGGGGATCAGGAGTGCCCCTGGAGGGCTCTTGATGCCCTGTATAAATGGGATGTGAGAGACCCAAAGTGGCAAGATCCCTCAACCTGTTTCTTAGACCAGATAAAAAAAAAAAAGTGTCTATGTGGAATGGTTCTAAGACCCCTCAAAAGATTATTGAAGAATCAAAACTTAATTTGCCAGCAAATTTTTCAGAGATCTATATACATGGGACCTTGAAAATTGCTGAAAGTTCACTGAGAGACCACTAAGACTACTGTGAGAGATCACTGAAAGATCATCTGGCATACTCCCTGAGATCTTCTAGAGATTGTAATCTATTCAAGATCTCTGAGATATTAGTCTTTCAATGGTTCCTCAATGATCTCTCAATAATATTTAGTGACCCTCAAAAATGTGGCTTCTTGCAAGACTAACAGAAGATAAATATAAGACTAGCAAAACCCTTGAGTGCTCATTGAGAGATCTCAGAAAGACTGTGGAAAGACCACAGAAGACCACTTTTTTTTAAGAGACCACTGAAGACATTCTTGAATTACATCATTTTTTAAATACCATGGGCATGGTTGGCAATGCCCATGAGTTTTAAAGATTACAGCAAAGCATGGCTTATGACCCCTGAAATTGAATATAAATCAAAAGCTTTATGGCATAATTTACCATTTGTATCATAGATGACACACAAATCCAGCATTAGTGCTTTAAATAATTCTAAAATGTGAGTTAGAAACAGAAACTACTGTAAAAAAAAAAAAAAAAAAAAAAAAAAAAAAAAAAAAAAAAAAATGAATTTGTATAATCGATGTTATATATTGTTAAGTACACAAAATGTGAAAAATAGATTTAACAAAAATGTTTCCAGACTATAGCATTTACAGTTATGGTTTATTTAGAAAAATATGATATCTCCTCATATTTTAGGCCTTATTGTAAAAATTTCATATGGTAGAATGTTATGTGATACAACAGACCTGCACATATGCATCAAATGTGAAATCATGAACATTTCTAAAATCACTGTTCCCAGAGGTAAACAGGACTTGCTGTTTTGTTGTTTTGTTTGTTTTGTTTTTTCGCGGGGTCATTTATGCAATTTAGGTGCATATGAAATTAGTAATTATGCAAAAGTATTCTGCTCTTCCTATAGCTGCATGGCTAACAACCTATTGTTCCTGAAGCATCTACCACACTGTATGCAAAGGTTTATTTCATTTTTGATAATGCACTACTGTAAAGCACGATATTTTTACGCGACGAAATTTTCGCAAATTGAAGCTGACGGCCTTCTTCGCGGCACTAAATATTCATGAGCTGCCTCTAACATTCAATACGTAAAGTGTAGACAAGAACTTTCATGTGCATTTTGATTTCACGAATTTAAAAGGCATGCAAACATTCCTCATTTTGCAGCAAACATTAGGGTTTGAATAAACAACATGTTGAGTAAACATGCATTTTTAATTCTATACAAATTTACATACAGATGGTATTATTTGCATATTGTTCAAATATCAAAAATAACAATGCTTGATTCAGTCTTGTGATTGTATTTGGTTTCCAAGTCATTTGCTACTGACATCAATAGAATATTAATATCACTCTGTACAAAGTGTCAGGTCCACTTGAAAATGTCTCAAGTTATGTACCTTCTTGGGTTGCATAATACATCAATCTCATATTAATGAAATTAATATTGGGTTATGCACCCTGCTCTGTGTGATGAATGAAGTGGGATCTTTTACCTGCATGAGTAGTGACTCTCTTACACATGGGATCTCCAGTTTATTGTATGTCTTATCCGAGGGACAGAGTGTTTTGTCTCTTATTCTCAATACACAAAACATTGCTCGGTAAGACTAAGCAATCACACCTTTGGCTGTGGTGGCAGACGGGCTATAAACTGAGCTAATGAACTCACCACCCTGGATTTCAGTTGGGTAACGACAAATATGCAAATATTACCATAAAAGGTATGCCTGAAGTATTGCAATCTTGGATGATACCCGATGACGGTTGCTATGTGAATTATAAAATCATTAGCATTGATTGCATATAACAGGCCACAGCATAATCCATCATGCGAGAGGGTATTAGATGCTGCCTGTTTGCTGCAGGCAATGCAATACATTGTAGATGTACTACTGCTAGGGCATGATCATATTGATTCAATCATTATGTACTAGTAACAGTTGATAAATAGCCACTATTGAACTGGAAAGGCACTTCAGTAATAAAGTCATGTGCTATGATTGAAATTATTCCACACTTTTGATTTCAAAACAATCAAAATGATTGATTATCTTGGCAATCTATCACAGCTTTCTTGGTATAGGTACTAGGTAGAAATTTTTGTAAGCATATTAAGTTTAAAATATGAATTTTGAGCCTGAAAATGCACTTGGTGGAGTCAAGTGATCTGCACATCCCTTCTTTAAATCATGTAGAACTACGAGACTTTCCTCCTGATGGTATTCATGAAATTAAATCTCCATCAATAAAGCACAGGATTCGCAAAGTAATCTTTATTGAATACACATACCGGGTATTAGATATCAAAGCTAACAGTTTACAGCCCTGCCTCTACCAAAAACTGAAAGTCCCATAAATAATTTATTTGGCGAATGAATCTGCTCTGACTGTGCAATAACATTTCTGTGTTAGAGAACACATTCTAGAATTACACTCTATTTCATACACTGACTACCTCCCCAGAGGAGACACAATATTGAGACATGCAGTGTACCTTGTAGTCATGTCAACCGACTATCAATCACGGACCTTACAAAAATATTACTGTCACTGTCATTTCCTGTGCGAGGTCATTGCAACTCGTGGCTTAATACCTGTTCCTGCACGCAAAGCTACTTAACTTTAGAGCTTTCCATTTTGCATCTGGTAACTGGAACAAGCTTGAGGACATAAAAACAAACATGGTCCTATGCACTCATTCCTATGGCACATTGTGTGAAGAATTTATACCATTTGCTGGCCATTGCTGATCGCCTGCGGGTGTGATGAATTACAAGGGGTCTGGAACATCAGTCGTCTGTGTGTAGGGAGGGACCATTTTGAGTGTGCATCCTACTCCTTGCGAAGAGGAATGTGGTGGGATCTTCTGCATACATGAGTCAAGATTTCTTCTTGAATCAGACTTCCATTCCACATCTGGTCCAATTTAAGGACAGTGTTTTTGCCTCTCGCAAGAGGAAGGGTGCAGCGTGATGGCAGACAAAACTGCTCAGACCAGTTCGACTCACATAGAGCAAAAAACCTAAAGCCTCAATCTTTAGTGCAAGACAGACTGGGATACAGTGAAATATAGAAAGCCACCTCATATTGCCCTTATGCATGCCATGGTGTCACAAGAGTGCAATCTGATCGACTTAAGCGAACTTTCTGTGAGTACAACACTTGTACACTTATTCTTTCAAGACTGAGATAAGGACATTTCAACCATTGGGTCAGTATGTGATTGTTGGACTAGCTGGGTAATACTGGATACTGACAGTTGAGATATGAATATCACAACTTGATACTGTTCAAGAACTAGATGACACTTTTGTACCTCACAACCAGCAATCTAAGCATATTACATAGGCCTAGATACTCTCTGCAAACATATTCCAGTCTTCTATCAGAGCAATCTTTCCTCACTAAGGAATATGCAGGTGTGCCAATAACTGCAAGAGGTCATTGCAAAATATGCTGCTGGGACTATATACTCATTGACATTTGAAATATATATGCACTCTTGAACTGGAAGCAGCTACATAGTGCTATTTGGAGTTCTGTGAATTCCTGATGCAGCAATTTGATGATATTCCTGTAGACTGCGTACATTCAACAGCTTGCTTTCCCTGCGGAGTTTGCTAGTGCTGTCATATTTTTGCAGGAAGCTAAAGTAATATCATTTTGAGGGCACCATGGCTGCCGCAAGAATGCACTCTTCAATATGTGCTCTGTGCTGCATTCTACTGATGCTGTGGGTGGTGTTCCTACTGTCGATGTCAGCTGCCTCCCCACCAAACCAGACGATGTCTCTCCAACGCAACTGCTGCTCCTATGAAGAGACCAGCCGAGGCATCAAGGTCTACTGCAATCATTGCCATCTGAAGTCAGTTCCCCAAGACCTCCCGAACAGGACTATCACTTTAGATTTATCATACAACCTTATAACACAATTACAAAATTACTCCTTTGCACCCGTCTGGAATCTAGTCACCTTAAATTTGAAGAAGAATGCAATCTTTCATATTGAAAATGCTGCTTTCACACCTCTCATTCATCTAAAAATATTATCTCTTTCAGGAAATAAGTTGACACAAATTCATCCTGGGTTACTATGTTCTAATAAGAATCTTGGTCTCATAGATTTAGGAAATAACTTGTTTACTTTTGTACCTGTAACTGCAATAAAAAACTTATCAAACTTAGAGACATTGATTCTAATGAAAAATTCAATACAATCCTTTGATTTTCAGTCAGTTTCACGGTGGAAGAGAATATCTGAAATAAACTTGTCATTGAATAATATTAAATCCATTCCTCATCATGCTTTTTTGCCATTACAAAATAACTCCCTGCGCATTTTAGACCTCAAGTATAACAAAATAAATGAAGTGACACCTGGGGTATTCTCGGACCTCACAACCATTAATTCACTTTTACTTGATGTTAATCATATTAACAAATTTGAAGTGCTAGCATTCATGGGTAGCTTAAAGATTAAGAAACTGACCCTAATTGGCACTTTGCTTAAGGAGATAATTCCACTGAACAAGTCTACATGTGATACAGTTCCCATACCTCACATAATGAAAATTGAGTTGACTGGCAATGAAATAGTTGAAATCCCCCACTATGCGTTTTGTGGTTTTTATCACACTGTAAGTCTTTTGATACAGAAGAACAGGATCACAAATATTGCAAACACATCTTTTTGTGGACTTCATTCATTGCAAATCCTGGACATATCTGAAAATCATATTTCCTCTCTCCCACTGGGTGCATTTCACTGCAATGAAAACCTCCTCCAGTTGAACATTTCCCATGATAAAATTCTCATATTGCATCCTGGCTCCTTCATACAGCTGTCTATGATACGACACCTTGATCTATCCAATAACATGATTTTCTCCTGCAATTACAGACTTTGGACCACTAAAACTCTGCTCACTTTAGATATCTCTTTCAATAGTTTAGATAAAATTCCTCACAGCATGTTAAGGGGACTCACAAATCTCAAAGTTCTAACTGTGTCTCACAACAAGATTAGAGGATATTCTCCTTTTTTATTTGCACACACACCAAATTTGCAGGAGTTGTATCTGCTCTCAGAAAAAGCGTCTTACCTGTGTGAAAATTTCCGTGACATGACTCATTTACAAATACTGGATCTGTCATATACAAAACTTGCATTGAATTCCACACATCAGTTTACTGCAGCCGAGTCACTGCAAAAACTTCATTTGCGTTTCAACAATTTAGGAAGTGAAAGTTTGTTTGATACCCAAACAAACCATTCCTTGTTTGCTGGTCAAGCAGTACTCAAGGGGCTGTACCTGCAGGGAAATTCCTTGAACAACATGGAACCTGGAACCTTCAGTTCACTGACAAGCCTGAAATCCTTGGATATCTCTGACTCTGAGATCAAAGTACTGAAACTAGGACTATTTAAAAGTTTGACTTCCTTGACAACATTGTATCTAAGGGGTAACCAAATTCAAGAGCCATCTGGAAATACCCTGTATGGTCTCCACAGTCTCAGAACTCTTTTCTTTGAAAAGAGTTCAGTTAGGTCTTTGCCAATCACACTGTTCAATGACACACCTCATCTTTTTAAACTATTTCTATCTGAGAATCACCTCAGCACCATATTTCCTGGTACATTATTTCCTACAAATATACACTTAGATTTATCACAAAACCCACTCTCATGCACATGCGATTTAGCATGGTTCAGAAAGTGGGTTGAGCTAAGCAATGTTGTCCTTATGCAATCAAATAAGACTGTTTGCTCAAGATCCTCTTTTGAAACTTTAGTCAATCATCCTTTTCTACTCTTTGATCCTGAAGAATTCTGTAGCTTAAATGTGATTCTTATAGTATCAGTTTCCCTGGTCCTTGTCATTGTGGGTTATATGGCTATAGTCATATACTATAAGCGCTGGTGGTTTCGCTACCGGCTCTATCTCCTGAAGCTAGCCATCTTGGGCTATGAGGAAGTGGAAGACAATCAACAACCAGAGGACTATAGGCACCAGCTTAATGTCATGTTCTCTGATGGGGATGAAGACTGGGTCAACAATGTCATGAGACCAGCCATGGAAGAAAGATTTCCTCAGTTTCAAAGCATTCTCTGGGGTGACGACTATCTTCACATTGGTATGTACTTAGTAGACGCTATCCATCATGCCCTGGAAAACAGCTTCAAGACTGCTCTTGTGATCAGCAACGAGTCGGTGGAAGAGCAATGGTTTATGACCAAGATTCGCTTGGCCTTAGAACATATCAATGAAACCAAATTGGACAAAGTTATTCTGATCTTCAAGGAGGATGTTGAAGACGACCAGCTTCCCTATCTTGTGCGGCTCTTCCTAAGCGCTAACAGACCGTACTTGAAATGGGAAGAGGATGAATACAGACAGGATTTGTTTTGGGCCAAGCTTGAGAAGAACTTCAGATCAAACAAGGTGATAAATAATGTGATTCCTGTATAGAGAATGCAACTCCTAAATTTGCAGCATCTCTGATGTTAAAGGCATAATTTACCATTTGCAGATGAAAGCATTAGTGCTTTAAAATAGTTCTAAAATGTGAGTTAGGGATAGAAACAACCACTGTCAAAATTTGAATCCGTATAATCGATGTTAAGTGTTGTTAAATACACAAAATGTGAACAATAGTTATAATAAAAATGTTTCCAGACTAAACCGTATACAGTTACGGTTTACTGAGAAAAACCCTGATATCTCCTTATATTTTAGGTTTTATTGCAAATATTTCATATGGTAGGATGTTTTATGATACAACAGATCTACACGTATGCATCAAATGTGATATCTTGAACATTTTTGAAATCACTGCTCCCAAAGGTAAACTGGACCTTTAATAATAGACAAATAGGATTATGTACAACAGGTGAAAAACCTGGAAAATTCCTATCAAATTGAAGGGACATAATCTTCACCACACAGCAACTTCATTGACTTACTCTGACTACTGTAATAAAAATTGGAAACTACACATCATGCATGAATACAGCATGTCTTTTGCTACATTGAATAAACTGATTAGATTACACAAACAGATCTAGAGAATGCACAAACTCAATGAAGTGACAAACCAAGTCAAAATTGGCAACACCCTGGAAGTCCATACTTAATTGTTAAAAAAAAAAAAAACTCTTTTAATTCGACAAAAAGGTTCAAATAAGACTTTGTCTTACCTCAGTCAACCTTCCCCAAATCTCTGTAACAACACGGGAGTGTGTGTGTGTGTGTGTGGGGGGGGGGGGGGGGGAGTATCCCCTTGCAGTTGAAAACCTACTGGCAGACTTGGTAATATTGATGAACCTTTCCCAATGACTTAGTATTGATTTCATAATCCTCGAGCGCTATTCATGAAATCTTTCTGCCCCCATTGTTGGGCTCGAAGGCGCTACACCTGACACAATAGACACCAAAGGAAAGGGAAGGCAGTTAGGTGCCATAATGTATCAAGCCACAAATCAAGACTTCATACCACCGCTCTCCCACGATGCATAGATTGCACAATTCCACTGTGTACACCCTGCGTTGCTTGAAGGTGAAACCACCATATCGACTTCAGTCAAATACCGACTCTACACCCGCTTCAGGCTCAACTGAACCCCCACATAGTTTGTAGTAGGTACAAGGTCTCACTCTCCATTGAAAGGAAGCCAAAGACAGTGGTAAAATGATGTGCAAAGCTAATATCAACAACCCTGATGTTTAAATGCAGTTGATGCTGAAGCTTGGTTAACCCTACTATATTCTGACCTCTGTTAAATGCCAGACATTGATGAATCTCACAAGAATCTTTCAGTGAGTTGGAAGAATGTATCACCACGCATATAAATCAAATTTCCTACCTAATAGGTAAGATGATAATGGGAATTAAAGATATTTAAAAAAAAAAATCCAAGATTAAAACCTCTCTTGTTGAACAGATTTGTG
Source organism: Diadema setosum (assembly GCF_964275005.1). NCBI lineage: Eukaryota > Metazoa > Echinodermata > Echinoidea > Diadematoida > Diadematidae > Diadema > Diadema setosum. The sequence continues at coordinate 22,528,058 of NC_092695.1, forward strand.
CACTATTGTCGCTGATTAACAGCACAATACAATTCAAGGATATAACCAGTGGACAATTTCTTTTTCTAGTTCTATCATCACCTTTTCATTACAAAGCAAAATTTTGAGATGAAAAGGAAAGGTGTGAATAACCTGAATAGGTCTGATAAATTACGAACCAGCAAATTCCTTTTTTCTCCCTTATACACAATATACTTGTCTCTTTTATGTCCTTTGTTTCAATTTTCTGCAAAGTTATTGTGAAGGTCTGAAAATGAGTATCAAGATGTACTGATTTTGGTACAACACCACGGATCATTATAACCATGAAGCTTGTGATCTTCTTGTGTCCACACACAATTAAGAATTATCATCGGTTTTCACATCACTTACAGAAATTGATTTTGTAAAACTGTTATATTTGCATTTGTGTGAACAGCCCTTGGTAATGGAGTTCAGCATATAAAAATGATTACAAGATATATGAGCATATGAATATAAGAACGACCCAAGTCCATGGAAGATCATTTCGAGTAAACTTAAAAAAACTTCATATCTTTTTTATTTGTCCAATGATATTCTATTTACCTGTGATGGGAAGGCAACATTGTATATACAAATTAGAACATATATTATTATGACAATTAACATTTACATTAATTGTGGAGAGGCCATTTTGTGTGATGGACTTGGGTCGTTCTTTTATTCATATGGACTTGGGTCGCTCTTTGATTCATATACAGTTGAACCTCTCGTATCCGGACAAGTCGGGACCAGGGCTCATCCGGATAAGGGATTTGGCCGGATACGGGAGACTCAATGCTTTATACATGTACATACCGTATAATAGAGCTCTATGGTACATACACATACACATGTACTGATGTAGCCCATTGTAGTACCACATGTAGTAATGTGTATACTGCGACCTTTTCATTGTTACACTCAGTAACAGACCCCAAAATAGAGGTTCGTGTTTGCAAGCGGAAATCATTTTCTTTTATAAATTCTTGGGATGATTTACCTAAATAATTATTAAGAAATGTATCAAGTATATGTAATTCATGTGTGTTTCCTCCCGTTGTTATTAAAAAAAGATAAAAAAAAATCATGGCGAGATTGCGTCCGGATAATAGAGAGATCCGGATAAAGGGAGGCCGGATAATAGAGGTTCAACTGTACATGATATTCTGCTATAGAGATGAGAGAAGGACGAGAGAGGGCGCTATAATATGAATGTAAGAATGACCCAAGTCCTTCATTCTCACATTCATATAAGATTTAACTCATTTATTTCAGGCACTTCCGGGGGTAATTAGGATTTATCATTTATACACAAGATGAGTCCATGCATAAGCTACAATATCCCATGTCAAACTGAATTTGGCCAAAAATTGGACTTGGGTCGTTCTTATATTCAGGTCCTCATATATTTCCTGTATCTCCGCTTGACACTCTATTCTATCCTACCCTAAGTGCCAAATCAACTTTAAAAAGAATAGCAGATATATTGTGAGAGTTTATGTACAAAACATGCATATGCTACTGGATCACTAACACTCCTCTGTCTTACCATGCGAAAATCTGCTGTCAGCCATAAACAATGTACTTTACTTCCTCATCACAGATAAATTTATAGCAGTTACTTCCTTTTCTTCGCTGCGTGAAAATCCACTATAAAAACACATCTAATGAGCTCTTGATTGAAACCATAGAAAATTGAATTACCGCACACTTTCTCTCAGTGGATATGGATGGTACTACTTTCTTTTTTTTACATGTAGGGCAACTGCCGTGTGAATAGCGCCCTAGCTACATATGTATTAAAAAGTGTGTCATAGGGTTTTTTTCTTTTCTTTAAAATTTTCTGCAGAGTTTTTTTTTTTTTTCCTCTCTCTCTCTCTCTTTGCTATTTCTCTATTTTGGGGGTGCTGAACATGTATCCTATTACAACAGAAAAACAAATCTTTAATAACTGCTCTTTACACATTGAGTATAAACAGAAAGGTAATCCAAATCTGGAGGACTACTATTTCATAACTGTCAACTATAGAGAGCACAATGTTGGTTGTGAGGAAAGAGGAACTCTTTCTCTTTCTATTGGTATCTAATTATGTTGACAAATGACATCATAAGTAATCATAACTACATTAATGACTGTTTCAGACATGGGTACATTCATATTCTTCAACAGAGAAAATGTAAGAAATGCAGGACTGATAATACGGTATAAAATGTGTACTGTGTAAACTTTTAAGACAACTTGGTTTGTCGGTTTGTTTGTGGGTTGGTTGGTCGGTGGTTAGTGGTTGGTTGTTAAGTTGTCTATTTCTCTGGTGTATTGGGGGTTTCTGCTTTCTTTTATTACAAAATTTACCTGTATTTCTGTTTTTGATAAATTACGAAATTTACCTGCATTTGTGCTTTCATAAGAACAGACTCTGTGGGAAATATGATGCAAAAGACATTCCCACAGAGAGGACAACACAATGGTTCTCCATAGTTCTCCATGGTTCTCCAACACAATGGTTCTCCATATCATGATTATAGTTATGTAAAACACACATCTAGATGTCTTTTTGGATTTCCGAAAATTAGCCTCTGTAACAAATAATTCCTCAATTTTGTTTTGGGGGTTTGTTTGTTGTTGTTGTTGTTGTTTTTGTTTTTTTTGTTTTTTTTTTTTTTGCAAGATATGCTACTACGTGAACACTGAGTGAAGTTCATAGAAAACTTAAAAGAATACAGAAATAAGGACACATCAAGCAATATGTACCAGAGAAACATGTGAATGTCTGTAATCTGCAATCATTTTAAATGTGTAGATTTGTAAGGTAAACATTATGCTATATATTTGATTGTATGTCATATGTAAATAATTGCTTCAATACACTGTTTGAATGTTAATGGCTTTGAAACACTCTGGACAGTAACATTTGATGTGCCAATATAACATCAAGCAATATGTACCAGAGAAACATGTGAATGTCTGTAATCTGCAATCATTTTAAATGTGTAGATTTGTAAGGTAATCATTATGCTATATATTTGATTGTATGTCATATGTAAATAATTGCTTCAATACACTGTTTGAATTTTAATGGCTTTGAAACACTTTAGACAGTAACATTTGATATGCCAATATACAATGTATTATATGTTCATGATGAATCCTCATCATCATCATTCTTATCATCATTCAAGACATTTTGTTCTGTGAAAATGCAAAATCAATTACAGCCGAGTCTTACAGAGTGAATTAGCAGTCCTCATACAATGGAGTGAAATGGGGCAATCTCTATTATAATGAGAAATCTTTTCAGGAATAGGTCTTCTTGACATAAGAGGTTTTTTTTTCCCCGTTTTTTTTTTTCCTGCAACCTGTGATATCATTATGGTGTTCGGCATCAAAAATGTTATCTGAATTGTGTCACAGCAGTTTCTAATTTGTGAGTACCAACATTATGTATTCAAATAAGGAGTTAAATTTAACAAACTAATTATTTTTACTACCTTGAAATGTTACACATTTGAACTGACATCATGCATATCCACAAAATATGCATGAATTACCTGACTGTGAACTCATTACACACTGTTAGCGAAGAGGATATGTTGACATTGGCAAGAGGGCAAAAGTCTTCAAACATTAATCAAAGGGAGCAGTACACTGTTAATTACATTTGTCTTCTACAGACAATTAGTCATGTACTGTAAAAGTGGAAGGGATATTTTCGCCAAACTAATTTTTCATGCTCTGCCTTTTACGAAGATTGTAGCATGTTTTTAATTCTGCAGAATCAAGACAACTACTAGAACATATGGCAAGGAAAAATTTTTGTGTACTTTTGTTTTCCCACTAGTTTCTCATTGGGTGAAATGGGCAAAAATTTGAACACCACAAAAAATTCCACTTTTACAGTATATATGCTTGATTTAAATTTTGCACGGATAAATTGTATATTGTAGAATGTTAAAATTTTCTCTTTTTCTAATTCTAGATATTCATAACTGTGACAACAAAATCTATTAAGATGTGTTTGATTCTTAATTGACTTAAAAATGTATTAATACCACAGTCTTGTATAAAACAGTAACATTATATTGGGTCTTTTCTGTTACCACAAATTTTCTTTTTGGCATTGATGTACTGATTAAGTATTGGGAAAAGTAGTAAAAACTAAAATATGATTGTTTTGTGTTTCCTTTTTGAAGCCTTGTGTGATGCAATAAAATGTAAATATGTCACAGAACTAATTTGATTAAACCCAATTTGGCCACGGATTGAAGTTGTTCTACTGTCCAGTCATCAGATCTCTCCTTTTTAGCTGTATGTTCATCCCCATAAAGAAATTTCACGATTTGAAATCCATTCCTGAAATGGCACGCAACGCTAATATTTTGTTTGGCCCTCAAGTGCAGAATATAAATTCCACTTGAGTGTTCTGTACATCTATCCTTGCAAAAATGTAGGACAAACACAACACACTGTTCTCCTGATGGTATTAATGAAATTAATTCTTCCCCATTAATAAAATATTGCAACTACATACTGTAATCATAACAATAAATAAGAGATCTTTATTAGTCACGATACATTCCAGCCATCAGAGCTACAGTCTTTTAAGTCCTGCCTTAACCAGAACTGAAACTGTGATAAATCATTTCTGGCTGACAAGACTGCACTGACATTTGAGTCAGCCATTTGTATAGATGATTAACCAGCTATGCACTTTCGATTGATTGCTTTATACAAATTGGCATTAGATGTGATGAAATGCATAGTCATATTTCCAATCCCATTTGTGTGTCAGAGAACACGCTGAATTACTCTTAGGATGTGCTAGAAGAACTGCTATGGAGTGCATTATGTCAACTGACCATCAGTCAAGGACCTGGACACAACGGTCTGTAACTGAACATTCCCTGTGCTAGGTCACAGACAACTTGTGGACAAGTATAACCGCTAGGGCTTCACAATGGTACCTGTATTAAGCAGTGCTTCTACATCATTCTACATCTGGTAACTGCTATAGCTTTAAGACCTACTTACAAACATGGTTCCATGTTTTCATTTTTATGCCTCATTTGAAGAAATGATATCACTTGCTGGCCATCGCTGCATGATCACCTGGGCATAGTAAACTGCAAGGGGTCCACAGCATCAGTTGCCCGTGTGTGGGATGGACTACTTCAAGTGTGCACCCTACTATTTGCAACAAGAAGTAGGGCGGGACCTTTAGTGTGCAGGACTAAAGACTCTTTCCAACATTAGACCTCCATTTCATCTCAGCTGGACTCAAAGAGCCAGACGTCAAGTCACACAGTCTTGCTTACAAGATTGACAGGTGAACTAACCACAGAGTCACGCCAATTGTGTCATACAACTGCATATAGTGTCACAGGAGTGACTTATCAGGACATTTTGATGCAATCTGACCCATTCAGGCTGACTTTCTATGCATACCTTTCCAGACTGAAACAAGGACATTGTACCGTAAATCTATCGTGTGGTACATTGTTAAATTGTCGGTGGGTAATACGCAACTTGAAACTATTCCAGAACACCAGACACCATTTTTTTATATGTATCTCACAGCCAGCAAACTGAGCATCTTAACCAACTTCTCTGTGACTGGAGGTATATTTCACTGCTCTAAAGTATCATTCAAAAAAATGATATCCTGACTGAGATGTTACAACAGCTTCAAGAGGTCATCACAAAATGTGCTAACCTGCTTAACTTATTGACAGCTGAAATATGCATTCTTGAAGTGGAAGCAGCTAGTTGGGGCTTTCCCCGAAAGACCTGAATACTGTTGTCCAATTTTCACAGGAAGTGGATATAACACCATTTTGATGGTACCACGACTGCATCCAGGATGCATTCCTCAATGTGCTTTCTGAGCTGCATTCTCCTGGTGCTGTGGGTGCTGAGCCTACTGTCAGTGTCAGCTGTCTCGACACTAGACCAGATAATGCCTCCCCGACACAACTGCTGTCACATCGAGAATACCACCCAAGGCATGTACAAGTCCTACTGTAACCACTGCAATCTGAAGTCAGTTCCACAAGACCTACCTGACAGGACCATTGCTTTAGATTTATCACACAACTTCATATCACAACTTCAAAACAACTCCTTTGGACATCTCTGGAATCTAATCAACTTAAATTTGAAGAGGAATGCCATTGTCCATATAGAAAATGCTGCTTTCAAACCTCTTCTTCATCTCAAAGTATTGTGTCTTTCAGGAAATGAGTTGACACAAATTCAGCCAGGACTACTAAATTTTAGTAAGAATCTCACTGTTGTAGATTTAGGATACAATTTGATTCCTTCTGTGCCTCTAGCTGCAATAAAAGATTTATCAAACTTACAGAAACTAATTTTGATGAAAAATTCAATAAAATCCTTTGACTTTCAGTCAGTCTCACAGTGGAAAAGAATATCTGAAATAAATTTGTCAGGGAATGATATCACATCCATTCCAAAACATGCTTTTTTTCCACTACAAAACAATTCCATGCATGCTTTAGACCTGAGCCATAACAAAATCACTGAAATAACACCCGGAGTATTCTCCGACCTCAGAACTGTTAATATTATTTTCCTTAATGTAAATGATATCAACAAATTTGAAGTGCTAGCATTCATGGGTAACTTGAAGATTAAGAAACTGTTACTAACTGGCACTTTGCTCAAGGAAATAATTCCAATGAACAAATCTACATGTGAAAGAGTTGACATTCCCCACATATTGAATATAGAGTTGAGTAACAATGGAATATTTGACATCCCTCACTATGCATTTGCGGGTTTCAATCATACTTTAAGTCTAAAAATAACACGGAACAGGATAACAAATATTGCAAACACATCTTTTTGTGGACTTCATTCATTAGAGATTCTGGACATATCTGGAAATCACATTTCCTCTCTGCCATTTGGTGCATTTCACTGCAATGAAAACCTCCTCCAGTTGAACATTTCCCACAATGAAATTCTCAGATTGCATCCTGGCTCCTTCATACAGCTGTCTATGATACAACACCTCGATCTATCCAATAACATGATTTTGTCCTGCAATTACAGACCTTGGACCACTAAAACTCTGCTCACTCTAGACATCTCTTTCAATAGTCTAGATAAACTTCCTCAAATCATGTTAAGGGGACTCACAAATCTCCAAGTTCTAACTGTGTCTCACAACAAGATTAAAGGATATTCTCCTTTTCTATTTGCACAAACACCACGTTTGCAAGAGTTGTATCTGAATTCAGAAGGACACTCTTACCTTGCTGAAGTTTTCCAAGAGATGACTGATCTACAAATACTGGATCTGTCAAATACAAAACTTTCAATGAATTCCACACACCAGTTTTCAGGTACTGCATCACTGCAAGAGCTTTATCTACGTTTCAACAATTTACAAAGCAAAAATTTGTTTGACACCAAAACAAACCAGTCCTTGTTTGCTGGTCAAGCAGTACTCAAGGGGCTTTACCTGCAGGGAAATTCCTTGAACAACATGGAAACTGGAACCTTCAGTTCACTGGAAAGCCTGAAATCATTGGATATCTCTCACTCAGAGATCAAAGTACTGAAACCAGGACTGTTCCAAAATTTGACTTCCTTGACAACATTGTATCTAAGGGGTAACCAAATTCAAGAGCCATCTGCACATGCCCTGTATGGTCTCCACAGTCTCAGAAATCTTTTCTTTGAAAAGAGTTCAGTTAGGTCTTTGCCAATCACACTGTTCAATGACACACCTCATCTTTTTAAACTATTTCTATCTGAGAATCACCTCAACACCATATTTCCTGGTACATTATTTCCTACCACTATACACTTAGATTTATCACAAAACCCACTCTCATGCACATGCAATTTAGCGTGGTTCAGAAAGTGGGTTGAGCTCAGCAATGTGGTCCTTATGCAATCGAATAAAACTGTTTGCTCAAGATCATCCTTTAAAACTGTGGTCGATCATCCCTTTCTACTCTTTAATCCTGATGAATTGTGTAGCATAAATGTGACTCTTATAGTATCAGTTTCCTTGGCCCTTATCATGGTGGGATATGTGGCCATAGTTGTATACTATAGGCGCTGGTGGGTTCGCTACCACCTCTATCTCTTGAAGCTGGCCATCTTTGGATACAAGGATTTGGAAGGCAAGCAGCATATAGAGGACTATAGGGATCAGCTAAATGTCATGTTCTCTGATGGGGATGAAGACTGGGTCAACAATGTCATGAGACCAGCAATGGAAGAAAGATTTCCTCAGTTTGAAAGCATTCTCTGGGGTGACGACTATCTCGAAATTGGCCTCTACTTAGTAGACGCTATCCATCATGCCCTGGAAAACAGCTTCAAGACTGTTCTTGTGATCAGCAACCAGTCAGTCGAGGAGACATGGTTTATGACCAAGCTGCGCATGGCATTAGAACATATTAATGACACCAAATTGGACAAAGTTGTCCTGATCTTCAAGGAGAATGTAGAAGAAAACCATCTTCCGTATCTTGTGCGGCTCTTCCTGAGTGCTAACAGACCGTACTTGAAATGGGAAGAAGATGAATATGGACAGAATTTGTTCTGGGCCAAACTTGAGAAGAATTTCAGGTCAAACAAGGTAATAAATAATGCCATTCCTGTATAGAAAATACATCTCCACTAATCACGGCAGCTCTAACGTTTCTGATACTCAAATAAGATTATGCAGTGAGTGTAATACCTAGAAAATAAACTACACACAGAACTGAAGGGACATAATCTTTGTTAATCAGACAGAAATGTTATCAAGTCATTAACATACACCTGTACTTTGACTAGTGGCACTAAAACTTGGCCCCTATCCATGTTAATCAGAAAGAAATTTTATCAAGTCATTAACATAACCTGTACTTTGACTAGTGGCACTAAAACTTGGCCCCTACCCATGCATGTCTGATGGGCAAAGTCAATGCAAAGTAAAGCCTGCATTGACCTACTGTTGTTATTAATCAAAAGCTTGGTCATCACAAAGTTATGATCACTGTTATAAGTGTATGAAATACACAAAGATGCATCTCAAAAGAATATTCCTGAATTGGAATGTTTTGTTGGGCAACATATCGTCTGCAGTCATCCGAACCGTCGTATATGCAGTATTTCCGTAAGGATGATGTTTCGAGATAATCATGTTTGAAGTTAACCCATTTTTCAATCATGACAGCTACCCTTTAATGTCTGGCATTTCCAGTTATTTCTATAATATGTCAGACTTAAATTCTTATCTACTCTAATGTGTGATATTTTCTTTGAATCGTATTGTTAGAAATTATGCAAGAAATCGCAAGAGTTACATGTACATATACTTTTTTTTTCGGTTTGTAAAGACCCTGTCATTAACCATGCATGTATACCACAGTTTTGTTAACATCTGAACAAAAGGCTACTTTCCCTCAATGGCGATGGCACTACTTTTGTTTTTGCATGAAGAGGAACCCAATTGTAGAAAATGCCCTCTCGAACATATGTGGCACGAAAAGGAGGGAGGAGTGCACATACAACGTGCGTGTGTCTCACCTGCTTCTATGTACAATATCTGTAATTTTCTACAGGAACCCTTGAGTGACAGAGATTACGCAAATTGGTTTAACCCCCATCAATACATGAAAGAAAATATTCACTTTATGTGATCTTTATAACAAAAATGTATTTTCCATGGGACCAATTTGATTACATTCACTGACACAGTACTCTCCGCGTAATCGGGTATGGTTTCAACAGGTACTCCGTTTAATTGGGTAGTAATGTCAAAATCAGTTTCAATGCACATTAAATCTACCTGATAATCGGGTTGCCTCTCCGCATATATGGGTAAATAATTTTCTTATAATCTAATTTCTACCCACATCTTATCGCAGATATAACACTTTAAGAAATCATGAATGTCAAATTTGTCACGGTTAATCGCACTTTCTGCTTAATTTGCAAAGAAGACCGATCATTAAATTGGGGAGTGATTAAACATGAAAACACATGTACCAGTACTGACTTGCCACATGTAAACAAACAGGACACTGTATGTAGCTGGCAATCACAATTGCATAGACAGACAAGAGTTGAACACACTTGCGCTCCTCCCTTGCTCCACAACAACGTTCACAATGAGAAGTTTACAACGAAAATCAGGCCATGCACCAGCTCCATAAATTTGCTTTCCCCCAGTCACTTCTCGAAAAGTAACCCGACGTTCTATGTGACTAGTGCACGCAAGGAGACATGTTAATTTCGGAAAACACCTTCGTGTTAGCGAGGAGTCTATAGTCAAACGACAAAGTTTTCTGAGGACATATAATTTGTCCATAAAAAGAGTTTAAATCATTGCTGGTGACTGAGCAAGTGTAAGGTACGTATAATGTGCCGTGCAAGCCGTGATAATTATACAGTGTAGGTGTTTGGTGCAGTGTACAATGCATGTACATACACATTGTGTGTGTCAATTGTGAATGAGACGTGTTCTTCTGTTAATCGGGTACTCCGCGTAATCGGGTAAGAAACGCTCTGCCCGAGCATACCCAATTATCCGGAGAGTACTGTACTATGCAATCTTGTCACGCAATGAAGCTGCTGTACTCTCTAGAGTCACCAGATCTCTCCTTATTTACCGTTCACCCATGAGAAATTTCAAGATACAAAATCCACCACTGCAATGCTTATTAATGTCAAGTTTGGGTTTAAAGTTTGAAAAACCCTACTTGATTATGTCAAGGAATCTGCACATCCCTTCTTGAAATTATGTACAGCAAACTGCACACTACAGCCTTTCCTCTTGATGGTACTACTAAAATGAAATATCCATCAATAAATCGATTAAAAAGTAAATCCACACCACTGGATACATTTCAGAAAAGCTAAAGCCCTGCCTTTAATCAAAATTGAAACTTGTATGAATGACTTATGACAAATGAGACTGCACTGACATTTAAATACAGTTTGTATGAATGATTAATTGGATATCACTTTTCGTTGACTGCTTTATACTAATTATGGCATATGATGAAATGCACGGCCAGATTTCACATTCCATTTTAAGGTAATTTCACACCCTGAATTACGCCTTCAATCATTTCATAAAATGGTTTCAATGCCACACGTGAGGCAGTGTATCCAGTGTCAGTTGACCATCAATCATGGTCCTTCATTGCAAAAACAAAGGCCACTGTGAATTTCCTGTGTTAGCTAGGTCACTAAATCTTCTAAAAGCCTCTAGAACCATTCATTTACGCAGAGCTTATAAATCATTCTTCATCTGATAACTGTCAAACCCTGAAGACCTAAAGACAAGCATGCATGGATCTCATATACATGCATTAATTTCTGTGGTATTGCTGTTCACCCGGGATGGGGGTGAACTACGATGGGCCTCACAGCAGCAATCATCTGTGTGTGGGTTGGACTACTTTGAGTGAGTACACCCTGCTCTTTGCAAAGAGAAGTGAGGTGGGATCTTTATATTACGGTGCATGAGTCAAGACTTTCTCAAACACTGGACCTGCATTCATCTGGTTCAAAGGACAGTGTTTTTGCCTCTTGCTGTGGAGGAAATCATAGTGTCAGGCAACTCTGTTCATCCCACCTAGACTAACAGGGCCTTAACTGCAAGCCCCAATCTTGACTGCAAGACTGACACATGAACCAATGATAACGCCACCTCATCTATCATAGTGTCATAGGAGTGAACTATCTCGGCACTCTGATATACTCTACTGTCCACATGAAGCTGACTTTCTGATGATTATCAATTTTTCCGGATTTCGAGGTGAGCACATTTTAACATCTGTATGTGGTCATTAGAATGATTGAGTAAATCTAGCGGCTAAGCAATGAACCTGTCATAAGCACTAATTACAATCATCTTTATTTAAACTATCTCTGACATTGTAAACATATCAACTTCTTTAAAGTAATCTTTCCTGACTGAGATGGACCTGTTCCAGGAACTTCGAACAGGTAATCACAAAACATGTTGCTGCCTAATTTGGTACTGGTACTATATACAGTACATTAAATGATTGACAGTTAAAATACGCAGTCTAATTGAAGTGGAAGTTGCTGTATGGGGTTATCTACAGTTTCCTGGACACTGCACACTCCTAGAAATCTGATGATATTCCTAAACTGCATTCTGTCATGAGCTTGCTTTCCTTAACTTGGCTTGATACTTCTTGTAAAATTTTCACAGGAAGTGGATGTACGGTATAACACGTGACCATTTCAAGGGCACCATGACTGCATCCAGGATGCATTCCTTATTGTATGACACATGCTGCATTCTACTGGTGCTGTGGGTGGTGTGCTTGCTGCCAGTGTCAGCTGACTTCCCAACCGACCAGATGGTGTCTCCCCGACACAACTGCTGTCACATCGAGAATGCAACCCAAGGCATGTACAAGGCCTACTGCAACCACTGCCATCTGAAGTCAGTTCCACAAGACTTACCAAACAGGACCATTGCTTTAGATTTATCACACAACCTTATATCACAACTTCAAAACAACTCCTTTGGACATCTCTGGAATCTAATCAACTTAAATTTGAAGAGCAATGTCATTGTTCATATAGAAAATGCTGCTCTTACACCGCTAATTCATCTCAAAGTATTATGTCTTTCGGGAAATGAGTTGACACAAATTCAGCCAGGACTACTAAATTCTAGTAAGAATCTCACTGTTGTAGATTTAGGATATAATTTGATTCCTTCTGTGCCTCTAGCTGCAATAAAAAATTTATCAAACTTACAGAAAATAATTTTGATGAAAAATTCAATAAAAAAGTTTGACTTTCAGTCAGTCTCACAGTGGAAGAGAATATCTGACATAAACTTGTCAAGGAATGATATCACATCCATTCCAAAACATGCTTTTTTCCCCCTACAAAACAACTCCATGCATGCTTTAGACCTGAGCAATAACAAAATCACTGAAGTAACATCTGGAGTATTCTCGGACCTTACAATTGTTAATTTTATTTACCTTGATGCGAATAATATTGACAAATTAGAAGTGCTGGCATTCATGGGCAACTTGAAGATAACGAAACTGTCACTTACTGGCACTTTGCTCAAGGAAATAATTCCACTGAACAAATCTACATGTGAAAGAGTTGACATTCCCCACATATTGAACATAGAGCTGAGTAACAATGGAATATTTGACATCCCTCACTACGCATTTGCAGGTTTCAATCACACTTTAAGTCTAAAAATACGACAGAACAGGATAACAAATATTGCAAACACATCTTTTTGTGGACTTCATTCACTAAAGATTCTGGACATATCTGGAAATCACATTTCCTCTCTGCCATTGGGTGCATTTCACTGCAATGAAAACCTCCTCCAGTTGAACATTTCCCACAATAAAATTCTCAGATTGCATCCTGGCTCCTTCATACAGCTGTCTATGATGCAACATCTTGATCTCTCCAATAACCTGGTTCGATCCTGCAAATACAGACGCTGGACCACTAAAACTCTGCTCACTCTGGACATCTCTTTCAATAATTTAGATAAACTTCCTGGCAGCATGCTATGGGGACTCACTAATCTCAAAGTTCTACATGCCTCTTACAATCAGATTAGTGGATATTCTCCATTTGCATTTATACAAACACCACATCTTCAAGAGTTGTATCTGAATTCAGAAGGCTACTCCTACCTTGCTGAAGTTTTCCGAGAGATGACTGATCTACAAATACTGGATCTGTCAAATACAAAACTGTCAATGAATTCCACACATCAGTTTTCAGGAACTGCATCACTGCAAGAGCTTTATCTACGTTTCAACAATTTACAAAGCAAAATTTTGTTTGATTCCAAAACAAACCATTCCTTGTTTGCTGGTCAAGCAGTACTCAAGGGGCTTTACCTGCAGGGAAATTCCTTGAACAATATGGAAACTGGAACCTTCAGTACACTGGAAAGCCTGAAATCATTGGATATCTCTGACTCTGAGATAAAAGTACTGAAAGAGGGACTATTTAAGAATTTGACTTCCTTGACAACATTGTATCTCAGGGGTAACCAAATTCAAGAGCCATCTGCGCATGCCCTGTATGGTCTCCAGAGTCTCAGAAATCTTTTTTTCGAAAGAAATATGGTTAGGTCTTTGCCACTTACACTGTTCAATGACACACCTCATCTTTTCAAATTATTTCTGCTTGAGAATCACCTCACGACCATATATCCCAATACTATATTTCCTGATACAATGCGCTTTCTAGACTTATCCCACAACCCACTCTCATGCAAATGCAATTTAGCATGGTTCAGAAACTGGGTTGAGCTGAGCAATGTTGTTCTTATGCAACCGAACAAGACTGTTTGCTCAAGATCATCCTTTCCAACTTTAGTCAATCATCCTTTTCTACCATTTGATCCTGAAGAATTCTGCAGCATAAATGTGACACTCATAGTATCAGTTTCCCTGGTCCTTATTATGGTGGGCTATGTGGCTATAGTCGTATACTATAAGCGCTGGTGGTTTCGTTACCGGCTCTATCTCCTGAAGCTAGCCATCTTGGGATACCAGGAAGTGGAGGACAATCAACAAATAGAGGACTATAGGTACCAGCTTAATGTTATGTTTTCTGATGGGGATGAAGACTGGGTCGACGATGTCATGAAACCAGCCATGGAAAAAAGATTTCCCCAGTTTGAAAGCATTCTCTGGGGTGACGACTATTTCCACATTGGAATGTACTTAGTAGACGCTATCCATCATGCCCTGGAAAATAGCTACAAGACTGTTCTTGTGATCAGCAACCAGTCAGTGGAGGAGATATGGTTTATGACCAAGCTGCGCATGGCCTTAGAACACATTAACGAAACCAAATTGGACAAAGTTGTCCTGATTTTCAAGGAGGATGTGGTAGAAAACCAACTTCCTTATCTTGTGCGGCTCTTCCTGAGTGCTAACAGACCATACTTAAAATGGGAAGAGGAAGAATATGGACAGGACTTGTTCTGGGCAAAGCTTGAGAAGAACTTTAGATCAAACAAGGTAATAAATAATGCCATTCCAGTATAGAGAATACACCCCCTTTAACTGACATTTGCACAGCATCTCACAGTATCTCATATTACACAATTTGGATTATGTACAAATCTCTGTGACAACACTTTGAGGAGAATTATCCTCTTGTAGTTGAAGTCCTACTGGGAGACTTTGTTTTATTGATGAACTCTTCGTAATGACATAGTATTGACTGAATGATCCTCGAGCGCTATTCATTAAATCTTTCTGCCCCCATTGCTGGACTTGAAGGCGCTAAACCTGACACAACAGGCACCAAACGAGAGGGAAGGCAGATAGGTGCCAGTATATTCATTGAGCCACAAATCAAGACTTCATACTAACACTCTCCCATGTTGCATGATTTGATCAATTTCACTGTGTGATGCCACCAGTGTAATTACTTTATGGTGAAACCACCATATCGACTTCATTCAGATACTGACTGAACCTATGCTTCAGACTTTCAACTGAACACAAGGATTTGTGAGTGATAGGTACAAGAACTCAAACTCCATTGAAGGGAAGTCACAGACAGCAGTAAAATGATGGGCAAAATCAATGCCAAGAAAATCTTGTGTTGACCTATTGTTGTTATTGGTTGTTAAAGAATTGTGATCACTGTTATACAATATGTAAGTGCATGAAATGCATATTGATGCAGAACTCACAAGAATTGTCCTGATTTGAAATGTTTTGTTGGGAAACATATGAACAAATTCCCTACCAAATAGGTAGGATGATAATGTGATTAAACTTAAGGTAAAATGCAAGAATACCTCTGCCAAGGAGGTTACTTTTTTGTTGGCATTTGTTTGTTTGTCTGTGTGCAAAATAACTCAAAAAGTTCTGAACGCATTCGGATGAAACCTAAAGGAAAAATTGATAATGACACAAGGAACAGATTAAATTTTGGTAGCGATCCAGGAACTTTCATGAATTTTTGAGGGATTTTTTTTCCCACTTTTTTGCCAGATGGGGTCAGTGAACTTGTGAGTTCAAGATTTGAGGTTTGTGTGTGTATATGCACTAAAGCACGTTCTCTTCTCAGGCAAGGTGCTACACAGCTGTAAGTTAGGTGACACAAACAAAGGGCTTCTATAGGGGGAAAATGGGCGATTTCCAGCATCTGTGTATGGGTGGAAATGAGCTGCTTGGCAGAGGTCTGCACTCTTCGAATGCTTTTCTAGTCTCTAATCAGGTAGGATGTGTCATGTACAATCAGATCATATATTGACATTGATATTGATATTGATATTGATATTGATATTGATATTGAAAGGTACTTCCCTGTTCGTACTTTTGCATGCATAATATATAATATTTAAAAATGTTAAAATCCCATTTCTTTTTAAATATCTCAGAAATGGTTCAAGGTACATTCATGGAACTTCATGAATATGCATAATGTACTAATTTGCAATTATTGTTTTGGGAATTTTAGAGTCAAGGGTCAAGGTCAATTGCTCAATATTCCACTGTTTCTCCCATGTCTTCTCTTAAGAGAGAGAATATTTAATTCAATGAGGTTAACCTGTTGAGGAGAAGTCCTGAGCATACTCGGGCAGGTGTCTATGGGAATTGCGTGTTGTAGCAAAATCAAACGGTCCTCAACGGGTTAAAGGTTAAACGTTAGGTGAAAATGTTATTCTTTTTTATTATTACCTCAGAAATGTTTCAAGGTACATTCAAGGAACTTAGTGAATATGTATGTATTGATTGGCAGAGATTGTTTTGGAAATTTTAGGGTTAAAGGTCAAATATCAAGTGACAATGGTAAAATTCCAATTTTATTTTTTCCTCATATCTCGGAAATGGCTCAAGGTACAATGTACATTCATCGAACTTTGTGAATATTTATGTACTGATTGGTAGTAATTGTTTGGAAACTTTAGGGTCTGAGGTCCACGTCAATTCAAACTTTCACTGTTTTCTTATGTATGCAGTGTCTGAGGGTTTCTCTCTTTTCTTTTTTTTTTAATTGTTCTTGTTTTGTATGAGCCTGTGTGTTATTCTGATTTTGTAATTTTACCTTTGTATAATTATGTAATACTGTGTATATAAATTTTTCACTTTTGTAAAATCATTTGTAATTCAGTCTCTGGCTGCGAACAATTTGTTGAATAAAGATACCATTAATAATGATATCAACTGTGTCTTTTTAGATTTATCCATTTATCTTTAATAACCAGTCCACTTGTTTGTAAGTATATTGTACCACTGTTTTGCATGTTGAAAATTTGTTTGTCCCTGGAATAAAAAACAAAAACTAAACATAAAAACAGGAAGCACCTATAACCTACAGTTGACAGGTCCTGCTCATGCTACATTTTTCTTAGACAATAACTATTTCCATTGAAGAATATGCAGGTTTTACAGCACTTTTCTTTCCCATCAATGATCCTAAACCTGCTGAGGATGGACTGATTTTGCTATAACATGCCTTTCCCATAGACACCTGCCCGAGTATTCTCGCGACTCTTCTTCAGGGGGTTAATATTTCTCACTACCCTCAGAAACAATAGCAGACTCAGTATGAGAATTGAGGTTCAAAGCATGGGTATGCTACTGGATCAATACTCATCTCTCTTTAAACTATGAATATCTGGTGAGAGCCATTTACAGTCCAGTATTTTACTTCCTTCATCAGTGATAAATTGATAGATGATTCCTTCTCTTCACTGTGTGAGAATTCACTAACAAAACAAATTTAATAAGCTCATTATTCAGATGTTTGAACAGTAGGCTAGTTTCCCTCAGTGGCGTTGATACTACTTTTGTTTTTGCATGAAGAGGAACTAAACATATGTGGCAGGATTTTAAAGTCTCTTAAAGTGGGGGGGGGGGGGAGGGGTACACATACAGTTTGTGTGTCATCTGCCTCTATGTATACAGCCTGTCATTTTTATTTTTTTTTTACCAAAGGTATCCCACAGGATGGCTTTTGTTGCTGATGTTGCTGTCGTTGTTATTATTATTATCATTCTTATTATTATTATTATTATTATTATTATTACTATCATTATTATTATTATTATTATCATCATCATCATCATCATCATTATTATTATTATTATCATTAATATCATTATTACCATTTTTATTATATTATCATTATTATTATTATTATTATTATTATTATTGTTGTTTTTGGTGTTGTGTAGAAGTTCTCTTGTTCTTCCACAAGGAAAGATGTAAATTGAAAAAAAAAAAAAACATAGACTCTGTGAAATCATGATGTCAGAATTTAGCAAGGAAATATGAAAAAGGAATTGTGATAGTTAGGATAAACACTATGGCTCTCCATTTATATCACCATTGATATGCAAAGTGAATGATAACATTATATATAAAGCCATGCCTACATATTCTCTGCCTATACTGTATTGTGCACTAATACTGATACACCATCACAATATAATTGTTGTATAGAGTGGTTTTGTCTGTAACAAACCCTGACACAAATCTAGATGTCTCTTTCTGGTTTCTGAAAATTAGCCTCTGTAGCAACACAAAGCTGTTGCATATTTGCATAAATTCAATTTATATCACCAATGAATAATTCCACATTTCAATTTTGCAATATGTATTACCACATAAGAACTTGATTAAATTCTTTGAAAAACTAAAAAGAATGAAGGTCCATAAAGGAAGAAGTCAAGAAATACAAGTCAGATAATCTGCTATTATTGTAGATGTAGTTAGGTGATAGTATGCCATATAAAAATGAATGGATATCAAATGTCATATATATGTACCAATATTCACTTCAATGTACTGTGAGTCCTAACACAAGGAAACAAAATGTTGCACACTCTTGTATCACGATATATATCTTGACTGGAATAGTTATATTGACATATAAGGGAGTTTTTCCTAATTTTTCCTGCCCTCCATTAACCTGAAATGATATTTGCTATACATGAAAATTTGTCTGAACTGAAATATAGCAATATCTTATTTGGGGGACCATCAATGTATCCATGGGAAAAGTTAAAGGCGACAAGCTCTACATATTGACACAGAACTGACCTCAATCCCACAAGATTTGCATGACCACATCTTGACCGAGACTCATGACACATTGTTAGCAAAGAGCACGTTGGCATAGACAGTATGGTAAAAGTCTCCAAATATATTTCCAAAAAACCATTACATGAGTAAGCTATTAATCACATCTGCTACATACAACTGTGTAAAGCCTTTTCAAATTTGTATGGATACATATTGTAGAATTTCTTTTTTTTTTTAAATCTTTACATACAATGTATATTCATAATTCTCAGTATTGAGCTGTTCCAATGCATTTGATTTCTGAGTAGATATCAAGATTTGTTTAGATACCATAAGAATGAATATATATTTTATTGGGTTCTACTTCATAATACCAAAAATGTTCATTTTGTGGGGCATTGACATACTGAAAATAGGGAATAGTGCAAAAGCTAACATATGGTTGTATTGTGTGTTCCCTCTCTGAACCCTTGAGTGAAATACATTAAGCAAATTGGTTTAAACCCAGCCTACAATGTATGAATGAAAATAATTACTTGATGTGATATATGACAAAATGTATTTGCCATGGGACCAATTTGATTGCATCCAATGATACCACACAATTTGGTCCTCCATTAAAGTGCTGTCGTATTCTCTAGTCACCAGATCACTCCTTCTTAACTGTTCAGACTTGAGAAACTTCACAATATGAAATCCAGCACTGCAATGCTCATCAATTCTAAATTTGGGTCTAAAGTTCCGAATCCCCACTTGATAATGTCAGGTGATCATCCCTTCTTGAAATTATATGTAACAAATTGCAGTCTTTTCTTCTGAAGGCTCTACCAATATTTAAAGCAACTACAAAGTAAATCTACAGTGGATACAAAGAAGCTATAGTTTTAAGTCCTGCTTCAACCAAACTGAAACTTGTATTGATGATTTATTACAAATGAGACTGCACTGACATTCAAGTACAATTTGTATGCATGATTAATTGGACAAACACTTTTGATTGATTGCTTTTCCAAAGTAGCATATGAACAAATGCATTGTCAGATTTCCAACACAATTCATGTATCAGAGAGCACAATGAATTACACTTACATTAATTTCATACTAATGGCTTTCATGCCAATAGAGAATCTATGCCTTTGTCAATTAGTTGCTATACCTGAGGCATGCATGTATATCAGCAGACCATCAGTCATGGACATTAATTGCAACAACATGGCCATTGTGAATTTCCTGTGCAAGGTCACTGCAACTTCTTGATGCCCGACCTATAGGCCTCTAGCACTGTTCCTTTACAGCAGAGTTCAGTATTCTATGATCTGGTAGATGTCACAGCTTGAACACCTTAAGACAATCACGGTTCCATGCATTCATTCCTGTATGGCACTTCTAACCACCTGGGATGGGGTAAACTACAGAGAGCTCATGGATGGATCGCTCATGAGTGGGAGCGACTGCTTTAAATGTGCACCCTTCCTGCTCCTTGCAAAGAGAAGTATGGTAAGACCTTTTATGTGGATGAGTCAAGACTTTCTCACAAGTACATCAGACTTCCATTTTATATCTGGTCCAAAGGACAGCATTTTTAGATGGACATGCAGCACTGCTCATCCCACCTAAGACTAGCAGGACCTCAACTTCAAACCTCAATCTTGATTGCAAGTCAAACTGACCTTTGAAATAAAGCCACCTCTTTGCCATTACAGTGTCTTAGGAGTGAATTATCAACGTGCTTTGATGCAATATCTGACCAACTGTAGCTGATTTTCTATGAATATCTAGTAATTCTTTCTGGACTTGGAGACGCCTAATGGACATTTTAACCCTTGTATGTCGTTGTAGGAATGGATGAGCAATACTGTGAACAATTTGAAACTCTGAGTGTCAGAAGCACTAGAAAGCAATTTTGATAACTCACAGCCATCAACCTGAGCATCTTATATAAATACCCCAGCTGTATAAACATGTTTCACTGCTCTGATTTAATCCTTCCTGACCGAGGTTGAGTTGTTCCAACAACTGCAAAAGGTGGAAACACATTGCTCTTCAACTTGGTACGGTATTAAACTCTTATTGAGAGTTGAAATTCGTAATCTTAACCCTATCTCTGTCACGGGCCGATTAAATCGGCCCAAAAACTGCAATAGAAATGCTTCGGCCGATATCATCGGCCCTATTTTGATTGACAGATTACTGCAAAGGCTATATGACACTACCACTCTATAAACTCATTTGTGATTGGCTGACAGTGTAAGGAAATGATTTCCAGCCTGAAAGACGCTTCCCCACCTTCAACCAATCAGGAAAGCCTTCTCAAAGTCCAAGAAATTGTGGTGGCCCCGCCCATGTCTATTTGCATTCAAACTGCAATGTATTGTGTACATTTTTGCCATAGACTTCTTGTGTGGAGAACTTACACGAATCTGTATACGTGGGACTGTATTAGAGATCGCCGCGAACGATGAAAAGATCGTACACGTGGGTCAATTTTCATCTATTTTATCTAAGTCAAAATAGTAAAACATGAAGTGAAAACATTCAGATTAGGGATTTTAACATCTCTGAATTCTGTGAAGGGGTATAGTTTCAGTAATATCGGCCTCATAAATGGTCTGAAGAATAGATGAACACTGCACATTCAGTGCAGCAGTTGTAACTGTTTACTCAGCACTAACAGCATTGCCATGGGTCTCTAGTTAGCCGGGGCCAGCGGGGCAGGTGTAAGGAGCAATAGGGTTACAGTAGCTTCCTGCTGGCGGCCTGAAGCTGTACAGTCTTGATGTTGGGGTATGTTTGACTGTTTATTATTATTACATGATGAAACCGTCACTATGCGAAACTTCAGTTCAATGCAGGTTTATCATAAAGAAAATGACTGCTGTGATAGTTAATTCTGTTTCAACAAGGAAAGTGCAGAAAGTCGTAGACTAGCATACATGTATATGATGATCAACTAGCTGGAATGCATGGACACTCCAACATCTGAATATTTTCAATAACATTTTTTTATCCTTAGATTATCTTGTCATTATGGCATTATCATAGGACAAGATTAATATAAATTTGAAAGAAAAAAGCACAATTCAATTTATATTTTCAGCTTGACAAGATACAAACACGCTTTGTCTACTTTCAGGCCAACATCACTCACAAAATCAGAAATTACACAAAATGTGTGAAATCTAGGTTGTAATTGCCACAGACTTTTGTTCATAAAATGGTAAGTACTGATGCTATTGATGAAAAAATCATACCATCTGAAAGCTGAATAAATTCTTTACAACATCTATGAGACCTATTTGTGATGCAAGCTCATGTTGTGTGGAAAAATGAGGTGGTAACATGTAAAAATAAGTCTGCATTGATAATCATGTGACATAAGAGGGCGTCCTACTCAAAATTGAAGTGCGCCCTCACTCAGATTATTATGGAAAATGAAAGTTTAGACCAGATATAAATTCTTTCTGGTCAGTTTATTCTGTCTTTATTTGTTACAAACTCAAAAAGCTGCATCACTTCGGTGATCCCTCGCATTTATCCCCAAGTTGAATTATTCTTCGGGTTTATGCTAGGTTCAAGTGTGTGCGTGTGTGTCACACACAAACACACTGCTATAGCTTCTGACCACCCGAGCATTGAGAATTAAGGGTTTCTGGGACGAACACTGTACTAGGGCTTTCTATAGCGCAGTCGGTAGAGCACCGGTCTTGCAATCGGGAGGTCTCGGGTTCGAATCCCGATGGAATCCCATTTTCTTTGCTCACTTTTCCACTAATAATTTATATTCTTTCTGGTCAGTTTATTCTGTCTTTATTTGTTACAAACTCAAAAAGCTGCATCACTTCGGTGATCCCTCGCATTTATCCCCAAGTTGAATTATCCTTCGGGTTTATGCCAGGTTCAAGTGTGTGCGTGTGTGTCACACACAAACACACTGCTATAGCTTCTGACCACCCGAGCATTGAGAATTAAGGGTTTCTGGGACGAACACTGTACTAGGGCTTTCTATAGCTCAGTCGGTAGAGCACCGGTCTAGCAATCCGGAGGTCTCGGGTTCGAATCCCGATGGAATCCCATTTTCTTTGCTCACTTTTCGAGATATAGGGTTAATTCAACTGGAAGCAGCTACATGGGCTACATAGTTCCCTGGACTACCGTTACACTAGCTTAGAGAAATCTGATATTTGTAGACTGCATCCTGTCAATAGCTTGTTTGCCCAAAAGATCTTCATGCTGTTGTCAAATTTTCAAAGGAAGTGGAAGAAACAGCATTTTGAGGGTCTCAGGCCAGCATTCAGGACACATTCCTTAATACGACACCAATTACAAAGTAAATCTTTATTGGATACATATCAGAAATCAAGCTGCAGTTTCAATTACTGTCTCAACTGAATCTGACAGTCATGTATTACTTTAACCCTAAAAAGACTGGGGGGGGCCTAAAAGGCCCCCCCCTCGACATTTCGCGCGATTACTCAGCAACACACAATGCTCTCGCCGCGATGCTCTATGACTTTTTTCTTTCGAGTTTCCCGCACATTTTGACACCAAATTTGTGACGCCCGGGGGTGCGGTTCTGAAGTTACATAACTTTTTGTACATGCACGCGAGACCGAAAATGGCTCAAAAATGTGATTTTGTGTACAAAGTCAATACAAATTGAGTTTTATCACATGGTTCATATAAATATGCTTATTTTTACTCTCAATGGCTAAAATCAATTTGTTTTAGTAGTGTTATGCTTCAAATAGGGTCTGCCACAAATTTTGCTAAAAAAACAAAAAAAACAAAAGGTCGAAAAAACAAAGAAATACATAAGAAATTCATAAAACAATAAAATAAATAAGAAATTAATTTTGATACCGAATTTTTTTTCAAGTACATTTGCTAAGAATGCTACAAAGAATATCTAGACCAAAAATGAGCACTTTTGGAGCTTTATTTACTGATTTAGATAAAAAAGGTCTGATTTCTCGCATAAATTAGCATAATTAATCAAAATAAAATAAAAGAAGACTATTTTGGAAAATTTAAATATACGATCTTGTAGATTACATCTCACACTACCATTGTGCAAATTTCCGCGGCGATCGCGCGATCCATGGCCGAGATCTTAAGGGGGGGCCCTTTAGGCCCCCCCCCCAGTCTTTCGAGCTACCAAAATAGCCCAGTCTTTTTAGGGTTAAAGACACATGGATGAGTCTGCACTAATTTTAGATCATATTTCCGTGTAACTAGAGAACATGCTTCCAGAATTACACTTTTGATCATTTCATACACTCAATAAGGTTCCAGGACAGACACAACACTGTACATATGCAGTGTATTTCTTTCAAGTGACTGTCAATCATATAGACCTTAAAAAAAATAATGGTTTTTATAGTACTCTGAAATTGTTCACGCAAGAACAGCTAGCAGAGCTTTCCATTTTGCATCTTGTAGCTGTTATAGCTTGACCTACACACAAACATGGTTCTATGCATTCATTCACAAGTCATTTTGTGAAGAATTGATACTGTTTGCAGGCTATTGCCAATAACCTGAGGTGCGGTGAACTACAAGGGATCCATAGCATCAATCACCTGTGTTGGGATGGACCATTTCGAGGGTGCAGTCTGCTCCTTCCAAAGAGAAATGTGGTAGGATACTTCATGCTCATGAGTTAAATTTTTCTCATATATCGGACCCCCGTTCATATCTTAAAACTGGCACTGTTTTTGCCTCCTGCTGGATCGTATAGCACAATACCGCGCAACACTGCTAATGCTGGCTCGTAGCACAATACCAGGCAACACTGCTAGTCATCCCAGCTGGACTCACAGGACCCAAATTTCAATCCTCAACCTTGACTACACGCAAGACTGACTGGAATGGGAACTATTATAAAGCCACCTCATCACCCTCATACATCATCTGAGCACTCTGCAGCTGGTACAATCTGACCAACTCAAAATACTTCTTTCCAGACTGAGACAAGGACACTTCAACCTTGGCGTGAGGTTGTCAGTATGGCGGGGTAAAATGGCGACTACGAAATGAGCATCACGACTTGAAATTGTTCCATGTGGTTTGAATATTGCACAGTCAGCAATCTGAGTGTCTGATACAGCCGTATACAGTGTAACATTATTGCACTGCTCAAACATCATCTTTCCTAACTGACATATAGGTGTTCCAACCTTCACAAGAGGTGATTGCAACATACATTGCTGCTCAACTTTGGACAATACACTTACTGGCTGTTGAAATATGCACTCCTGAACTGGACGTGGCTGCAGTGTGAATCTGCTATCAACTTTTCACAGGAAGCGGAAGTAACACCATTTTGAAGGCACCATGCTTGCATTCAGAATGCATTCCTCAATGTGTGCTCTGAATTTCATTCTACTGGTGCTGTGGATAGCACACCTGCTGTCAGTGTCAGCTGACTCCCCAATGGGCCAGATGATGCCTCTCCAACACAATTGTTGCCACTTGAAGGAGACCAGCCGAGGTATCAAGGCCTACTGCAACCACTGCCATCTGACGTCAGTTCCCCAAGACCTCCCTAACAGGACCATCACTTTAGATTTATCAAACAACCTTATATCACAACTTCAAAACAACTCCTTTACACACCTCTGGAATCTAATGACCTTAAGTTTGAGGGAGAATGTCATCATTCATATAGAAATTGCTGCTCTCACACCTCTTATCAATCTTGAAACATTATCTCTTTCAGGAAATAAGTTGACTGAAATTCATTATGGGCTATTTGATTCTAATAAGAATCTCACTAGCTTAAATTTACGAAATAATTTGTTAACTTCTGTGCCTATAACAGCAATGAAAGACTTATCAAAGTTAGAGATACTTGATCTGTCAAAAAATTCAATACAATTATTTGATTTTCAGTCTGTCTCCCGCTGGAAGAGAGTAACTGACATACTCTTGGCAGGGAATGATATTAGCGTCATTCCTAAACATGCTTTTTTCCCCCTACAAAATAACTCAATGCATATTTTAGACCTCAGTAGTAACAAAATCACTGAAATAATACCTGGAATATTCTCTGACCTTACAACTGTTAATAGGCTTATCGTTGATAATAATAATATTAACAAATTTGAAGTGCTGGCATTTATGGGTAACTTACAGATTGAGAAACTGTCACTATATGGTACTATGCTCAAGGAAGTAATTCCAATGAACAAGTCTACATGCAATAGACTTCCCATTCCTCACATACTGAACATTGAGTTGAGTGGTAATAGAATTTCTGATATCCCCCATTATGCATTTTGGGGTTTCCATCACACAGTAAGTCTTAAAATGGAGCAGAACAGGATCACAGGTCTTGCAAACACATCTTTTTGTGGACTTCATTCATTGCAGAGCCTGGACATATCTGGAAATCGCATTTCCTTTCTGCCATTGGATGCATTTCACTGCAATAAAAACCTTCTCCATTTAAAGATTTCCCATAATGAAATTTTGATATTCCATCCCGACTCCTTCGCACAGCTGTCTAAGATACAACACCTTAATCTCTCCTATAACATGCTTCACACCTTCAAAAACAGACCCTGGCCCATTAAAACTCTGCTCACTCTAGACATCTCTTTTAACAGTTTAGATAAACTTCCTCGAAGCTTGTTTGCAGGAGTCCCAAATCTCAAAGTTCTGAATGTGTCCCACAATAAGATCACACAATATTCTCCTTTTGTATTTGCACAAACACCACATCTGCAAGAACTGTATCTGACCTCAGAAGTCTACTCTTACCTATGTGAAGTTTTTCGTAATTTGAGTAAACTACAAATACTGGAATTGTCACATACGAAACTTAGAATGAATTCCACATATCAATTCACAGGAGCTGTATCACTAGAAGAACTTGGTTTACGTTATAACAATTTAGTAAGTGAAAGTTTGTTTGACAACAAAACAAACAACTCCCTGTTTGCTGATCAAGCAGTGCTTGAGAGGCTTTACCTGCAGGGAAATTCCTTGAACAACATGGAACCTGGAACCTTTAGTTCACTGACAAACTTGAAATCCTTGGATATCTCTGACTCTGAAATTTACACACTGAAACCAGGACTGTTTCAAAATTTGACTTCCTTGACAACATTGTATCTCAGGGGAAACCAAATTCAAGAGCCATCCGTACATGCCCTGTATGGTCTCCACAGTCTCAGAAATCTTTTCTTTGAAAAGAGTTCAGTTAGGTTTTTGCCGCTCACTCTATTCAATGACACACCTCATCTTCTCAAATTATTTCTATTTGAGAATCGCATCACAACCATACTTCCTAATACAATATTTCCCACAACAATGCGCGTTCTAGACTTATCACAAAACCCGCTCTCATGCACATGCAATTTAGCCTGGTTTAGAAAGTGGGTCGAGCTAAGCAATGTTGTCTTTAGGCAACCAAATAAGACAGTTTGCTCAAGATCATCATTTGAATCTTTAGTCGATCATCCTTTTCTAATCTTCAATCCTGAAGAATTCTGCAGCTTAAATGTGACTCTAATAGTATCAGTTTCCTTGGTCCTTATCATGGTGGGATATGTAGCTATAGTCGTTTACTATAAGCGCTGGTGGTTTCGCTACCGGCTCTATCTCCTGAAGCTAGCCATCTTGGGATATGAGGAAGTGGAGGACAATCAACAAATAGAGGACTATAGGTACCAGCTTAATGTCATGTTCTCTGATGGGGATGAAGACTGGGTCGACGATGTCATGAGACCAGCAATGGAAGAAAAATTTCCCCAGTTTGAAAGCATTCTCTGGGGTGACGACTATCTTCACATTGGTATGTACTTAGTAGATGCCATCCATCATGCCCTGGAAAACAGCTACAAGACTGTTCTTGTGATCAGCAACCAGTCGGTGGAGGAGCCATGGTTTATGACCAAGCTGCGCATGGCAGTAGAACACATTAACGAAACCAATTTGGACAAAATTGTTTTGATTTTCAAGGAGGATTTGGAAGAAAACCAACTTCCTTATCTTGTGCGGCTCTTCCTGAGTGCTAACAGACCATACTTAAAATGGGAAGAGGATGAATATGGACAGGACTTGTTCTGGGCAAAGCTTGAGAAGAACTTTAGATCAAACAAGGTAATAAATGATGCCATTCCAGTATAGAGAATACACCCCTTTAAATGACATTTGCAAACATCTCTGATGGTTATAATAAATAATTTGGATTATGTACAAATCTCTGTGACAACGTTTTTCCCATTGTAGTTAAAATCATATGGGCAGATTTTGTTTTATTGAACAACTCTTCCTAATGACATAGTATTGACTGCATGATCCTGGAGTGCTATTCATGAAATCTTTCTGCCCCCATTGTTGGGCGCAAAGGCACTATTAGTACCTGACACAACATGCACGAAATGAGAGGGAAGGCAGTTAGGTGCCAGTACAGTTATTGAGCCACAAATCAAGACTTCATACTGTTGTTCTCCTGTGTTGCACGGATTGATCGATTCCACTGTGTGACGCCACCAGTGTTACTTTATGGTGAAACCACCATATTGACTTCATTCAGATATTGACTGAACTAATGCTTCAGACTCTCAACTGAACACAAGGGTTTGTCAGTGATAGGTAAAAGAGCTCAAACTCCATTGAAGGAAAGCCAAAGATAGCGGTAAAATGATGGGCAAAGTCAATGCCAAGAAAAGCTTGTGTTTACCTATTGTTGTTATTGAAGCTTGGTTGTTCCAGATCAAATCATGATCACTGTTATATGTGCTTGAAATGCATGTCATTGCATCTCACCAGAATGGTCCTGAACTGTAATGTTGTGTTGGGTAACATATGAACAAAATACACTACCAAATAGATGGGATGATAATGCGATATAAACCATAGGCAGAATCCAAGAATTACAACCTTTCTGGTTGAAAAGATATGTTCACTACTGTCATTGATTCATGTATATATGCATATGATTAGACATGCAATTTCCTGCATCTCCACTTTCCACTTTTTATTTTGTTTGTTCTGTTCGATCTCTTTGTTATATGTTCTATGCTTTGGCCAATTCCTGTGCAATCTTTCTATCTGTATATTACCAACTATTTCATTAACCTCTGCCAAGGAGGTTATGTTGGCCTTTATTTGTGTGTGCACAAGATAACTAAAAAAAACTGTGAATGGATTTGGATGAAGCTTACAGGAAAAGTAGTGACACACAGAACAGATGATTAAATTTTGGCAGTGATCCAGAAATTTTATGAATTTTTGAAGGATTTTTTTTTTTTTGTACTTTTGACAGATGTGGTCAATGAACTTGGGAGTTCAAGATGTGCATATTTGAGATTTGCACACGTCTACTTAAGAGCATTCCCTGCTCAGGCGAGGTGCCACATAACTGAAAGCTGATGACATAAACAAAAGGCTTTTTCTATACTGGGAAATTGGGCGATTTCCATTTGTGTATGGGTGGAAATTAGCTGCTTGATGGAGGTCTGCACTCTCTGAATGCTTTTCTAGTTTCTAATTAGGTAGGATGTGTCATGTACAATTAGATCCTATATTGATATTGAAAGGTACTTTCCTGTTCGTACTTGTACATACATGAGTATATTATAAACTGTCTTTTTTTTTTCCTTCTTTTTCTCTATTTTTTTTTTTTTAAATAACCAGCCCATATGTTTGTAATTAATGTTTGGAAGACACATTTGAACATTAAATTTTTCTTTTTGAATAATCACTGTCTCCAACTGAAGAATCTATAGGTTTTACTGCATTTTTCATTTCCTTAAATGATTCTTAATATTTCTCACTACCCTAAGAAACTTAGCAGACCAAGTGTGAGAACAGATGTGCAAAATATCCGGGTATGCTACTGGATCAACACTCATCTCTTTTACAGTATGAATATCTGCTGACAGCTATTTACTTTACTTCCTCATAAGGGTTGTTTTACAATCAGGGTACGCACTTCAGATTTGGACATTATCAGCGTCCAGCAAAAAAACAGTGTACATTAATACAAAATCTGGTATGGCATGTTATTAGGCCTAGTTACTTCAACCTTAAACAGCGAAAAAATTTTTGATAAAGCTTACAAAATTTTCAAAATATGTCAAAATGAGCCAATTTGGGCAGTTTTTACAGTCTCATTTGATTTTTTCGAAATTTGAGAATGAACATCTATGAAACCAATGACCATAACACAGAAATAGAATATCAGAATGAGCAAATGAAATGTGGATATTAAAAACTGTGTGTGTCATGATATCTACGACACAGTTTAAAAATTTGGGTTTGAAGCATGATTGATATGCATATTCCGTCCAAAAATGTCCTCTCCGAAAACAGTTTAATAACTTTTTTGAAGACTTCAGAACTCAAACAATTACATACCCTCTGCAGAGTCTCACTCATACCCTACACATACAGGGTATTTGTGTAACCCACACTCATTTAATTTTCAGGCAGTGCACATTGGAATTTTGATGGTTTCAATTCCGTCCAAAAGCGTCCTCTCCAAAAAATGACATATTTGTTCAGTACTCCACAGGAATATGTACGTTTTAAATCCTAGTTGTGTTATTATCAGTGCTAATAGTTGTCTATCATTTACATGTATCAAGACTTATTCATATGCTTTTCTTCATTTATTTAACTCATGTCAAACAAAAAATGTCCTCTCCGAATGGTAGTTACACATGAATGAAAATGAGAATTAAATGTAACAAACTTACAAAATATTGCTAAAAAGTGAGTTATGATTTATTGAAAACATTTTACAATCATATTGCCCCCATATTTCATAATATGAATGCTTTTGAATGAAAATGCCCCTTTGACTTATAATATCATTTTAAACTCCCATTGATGAAACTGCAAATAAAAAAAGAAGAAGTGAGGAACATTCAGCATTCTTTGTTTTCTATTAGTATCATATTTAATGATGTTCATCACACACTGAACATAACCAGAGTCCTTCGGTTTGCTGTACAGACATTTATATTCACAGAATCAATCATTTCGGAGAGGACAATTGCTTTGACACATTCACCATATGAATGGAATATAAACAAGAAAAATGAATGAAAACACACAGTCACCAAGATTTATGCACAAGCACACAGAAAACACATTACTATGGTTATGATTTAATTACCCTATCCCCCCAACAAAACAGATGAATCATAAATAAACTCCACATGTGTAAATGCATAATACTCTGCATTGCAGCACAATGTAGTGTGCTCCCAAAAACGAAAATGTACTGGGTATGATCCATGCGATATAAAATCTGAAAGAAAAGCTCCTGTAATAGGTTACATTATTTCACATTGCAAACAACTTGAATTGAGAATTCTGCCCTCATAGTGCATTAGGAGCCCTTCTGCCTTAACAACCATATAAATATTAGAAGCAAAATGTTATTCTGTGGAAACTGGTCCAAAACATTTTGGATTTTGGGCCTATTTGATTATTCTTATTTGTAATACATGTTGATTTAATTCAAAGACTTACTACATGTGTAATTAGACATAATAAAGAATGCTTTTATCACACACGCACACACAAAGAATGCCTAGATAATGAAACAAAAATGCCTTCCCCTTTTACTTGTTCATGCAGGCATCTCAAATAATTGATATATCAAGAGTATTACAAGTTGCTTGTTCATGTAAAAAACTGTTTGGATTTCAAAAAGTATAAGAGAAGTCAGCTTGGAACACACCATACAATGTTAACTTATACTATGTGAACATGTTTTACCACGATAGGGTTTAATTTGTAATGTGATGCAATATGATAATCAAGAAAGTCATAAGCATCACTTTTTACTGACACTTTGTAAACTGCAGATAACAATGAAGAGCCACACCTGCACCCATTCTCTATGTATACATCTATCTTGAGCGCAATTTTTGTGAATGTCAATAATATGTCCTCTTTGAGAAGAGGTATACTCTCCAAAGTGACATTTTAAATGCTTTTAGTAAACATTATGCCACAGTGCATTTAAGATTTGCATACAAAAACACCTCTGGTGCTACACAACATTATTATACTTTACCTGAGATACAAACTTTTTAAAACTTTCGCCTCTTTGAGGATTTACAGGACTTGTAATTTATGTAGCCCAATCTAATACCCCTTTCATAAACTCAATAATGCGGATAATATCCGCAACATTTGGTCGTAAAATCGGAGCGGGGATAGAATAATGCGCATTATTTTGACCCTTCTATTATCCGCATAATAGCAGCGTCGGGACCAGATTTTGAGTTTATGAACGCAAACCCAAATAATGCGGATAATTGCCGGGGTGCGGTCAAACGTCACCTGTCTTTCCCGCAGGAGGGACGTGTGCAGTCACCATGACGATTATCCGCCTTTTTCAGGACGGGCGCTCGTAAAAATAATGCGGATTATTTTCAGAGTTTGTGAACGCATTTTTTATTGAATTGTCCGCATTATTCTTATGCGGATAATAGGAGGATGAGTTTATGAAAGGGGTATTAGTATTCTTCAGGGATTCTCAGTATCATCAAATTCTTTGATTTTTATTGAAATTCATAGAAAAAAAATATTGAAAATATGTCCTTGTTGTTGAATAAATAATGCTACTTTTCATAAATTGAAAAGGGGAAAGAGTATCATGTTTTCATACAGTATCTTTATGTGTCAAAAAAGTCCTCTCCGAATGATGTACACGTATACACAATGTACATTGGTCTTCTAATATCTCATTTACCACTTATCAAAGGACATTCAAAGATTACATGTAAAACAACTCTTTAAAAGTGTTGTGAAGTCCAATAAATCTGGCACAACTGCATGTCTAAATTATGGGTTGCGCTTCTCTTTTCTTTTCTTTTTCTTTGTCACAACCTTTATGGGGGTGTTGGTATGGCTTGTTTATCACATGATGTGAAATTGCTCTACATTTCGATAAAATGTATCAAAGGAAATGTTCTTTTTGAACTTGACAATCATAATTTTCATCAATCATTTAAAGGGCTAAACATTTTAAAAGTATTTGTTATGTTGTTATCTATATGTCAAAAAAATATGTCCTCTCCGAAAAAGAAATGTCCTCTCCGAATGATTTTTTTGACACTACTTATCTCGGCAACCATTAACCACAGGGCATTCAAACTTTGCCTGTAAAAGCACCCTTGATATGCCTATCGGGGATATACAACAAATCTGGTATAACTGATTTGTGGAGTTTAGGATCATTAATTCTTCAATGTCATGGTGACTGCCTTGGGGATTTTTCCATGAAAATCATGAATTTTCAAGAACAAAAGTGTTTAAAACTTAAAAACATGACTTGCTTTCATATTCACCATCCTTCAATTATCAAAAAATGTGTTAATTTTTCACCTGAAGTTGTAATTTCTAGTCAGGGTGTGGTAAGATGGTATCAGAGGTCTGAGGGCTAGATTTTTATCACCACTGGCATGTTTCATGCAATAAAAAGAAAAGTTGAAGACTTTAAGCTCCAATTTTTTAGATTATTTAAATTTAACTATCCTACAATGCAGCGACAAAAAATCAGGGAATACGAAAAAACTTTTTTTTTCACCCCCATGAGACAGAAGTGCGTACCCCGATTGTAAAACAACCCATAAGTCATAGATTGATAGCACATAATTCCTTCTCTTTACTGTGTGAGAATTCACTAGCAAATTTAATGATCTCATTATTCAGATGTTTGAACAGTAGGCTACTTTCCCTCAGTGGCATTGACACTACTTTCGTTTTTGCATGAAGAGGAACCAAAATGTAGATAGTGCCCTCTCCACATATGTGGCAGGATTTTAAAGTCTCTTAAAGTGGGGGAGGGAGGGGTACGCATACAGTGTGTGTGTCATCCGCCTCTATGTATACAGCCTGTCATTTTTTTTTTTTTTTTTAAACCAAAGGTATCCCACATGATGGCTTTTGTTGTTGTTGTTTGTTTGTTTGTTTGTGTGTGTGTTTTTTGTTTTTTTTTTTTGGGGGGGGGTTTAAGAATTGATAGCAGGTTGTTTTGTTTATTTCCCCACTGTTAGTTGACAGGGTACTCATTAAATAAGTGTATTAATAAGTTACCATTTTGGACTAAGTGTGCCCACATTGTTCAACACAGAGAAATGCCCTATTTGAATGCAAGATATGCTTAACTGATGATATTGTGCGAAGTATAAACTGTATAAAACAACAGCTTGGTTTGTTGTTTGTTCAGCTAGTTGTTTATGTCATTGTCTATTTTTGTGTTGTGTACAAGTTCTCTTGTTCTTCTGTAATTGATCTGCATTTGTGCTTCTGAAAGGAAAGATGTAAATTGAAAAAAAAAAGCATAGACTCTGTGAAATCACGATGTCAGAATTTAACAAGGATATATGATAGAAAGGGAATTGTGACAGTTATGATAAACACTATGGCTCTCCACTTATATCACCATAATATGCAGAGTGAATGATGGCATATATGTAAAAGCATGCCTACATATTCTCTACAGTCTACACTGTATTGTACACTAATATTGATACACCATTACAATAAAATTGGTGTATAGAGTGGTTTTGTCTGTAGCAAACCCTGACACAATTCTAGATTTCTCTTTCTGGTTTCTCAAAATTAGCCTCTGTCGTTGCACAAAGCTGTAAGTGTTCTGTATTTGCATAAATGTAATTTATATCACCAATGAATAATTAGACATTTCATATTTTCAACATGTGTCACCATGTTAGAACTTGGTTAAATTCTTTGAAAAACTTAAAAGAATGAAGTTCCATAAAAGAAAGAGCCCAAGAAATACATGCCAAATAATCTGCAATTATTGTAGATGTAGTTTAGGTGACAGTATGCTATATATACATGACTGAATATCAAATGTAATATACCAATATTCACTTCAATGTACTGTGAGTCCTCGCAAAATGAAATAAAATGTTGCATACTCTTTTATCACGATATATATCTTGCCTGGAATAGTTTTATTGACATATAAGGAAGTTTTTCATAATTTTTTTCTGCCCTTCATTAACTTAAAATGATATTTGCTATTAAAAAAAAAATGTTTGAATTGAAATGTAGCAATATATTATTTGGGGGACCATCATAATGTATCCATGAGAAAAGTGAAATTTTACATGCTCTTTATATTGATACTGATGCCTTGAACTGTCTAACATTTGAACTGACCTCAATCCCACAAGATTTGCATGACCACATCTTGACCGTGACCCATTACACATTGTTAGCAAAGAGCACATTGGCATAGACAGTATGGCAAAAGTCTCCAAATATAATTCCAAGAGAGCAGTTCATGAGCACACTATTAATCACATCTGCTACATACAACTGTGTGAAGGTTTTCCACATTTGTATGGATACATATTGTTAGAATGTCAATTTTGTTAATCCTTACATACAATGTATATTCATAATTGTCAGTATTGAGCTGTTCCAATGCATTCAATTTCTGAATAGATATCAAGATTTGTTTAGAAACCATAATCTTAAGAATGATTATATATTTTATTGGGTTTTACTTGATAATACCAAAAATGTTCATTTTGTGGGGCATTGACATACTGAAAATAGGGAATAGTGCAAAAGCTAACATATGGTTGTTTTGTGTGTTCCCTCTCTGAACCCTTGAGTGAAATACATTAAGCAAATTGGTTTAAACCCAGCCTACAATGTATGAATGAAAATAATTACTTGATGTGATATATGACAAAAATGTATTTGCCATGGGACCAATTTGATTGCATCCAATCATACCACACAATTTGGTCCTGCATTGAAGTGCTGTCGTATTCTCTAGTCACCAGATCACTCCTTCTTAACTGTTCAGACTTGAGAAACTTCACAATATGAAATCCAGCGCTGCAATGCTCATCAATTCCAAATTTGGTTCTGAAGTTCAGAATCCCCACTCGATAATGTCAGGTGATCTTCACATCCCTTCTTGAAATTATATGTAACAAATTGCACAATCTTTCCTTCTGAAGGGTCCACCAATACAGCAACTACTAAGTAAATCTACATTGGATACAAAGAAGCTACAGTTTTAAGTCCTGCTTCAACCAAACTGAAACTTGTATTGATGATTTATTACAAATGAGACTGCACTGATTTCAAGTACAATTTGTATGCATGATTAATTGGACACACTTTTGATTGATTACTTTTCCAAAGTAGCATATGAAAAAAATGCATCGTCAGATTTCCAACACAATTCGTGTATAAGAGCGCATGATGAATTACACTTACAT
This sequence comes from Diadema setosum, assembly GCF_964275005.1. Lineage (NCBI taxonomy): Eukaryota > Metazoa > Echinodermata > Echinoidea > Diadematoida > Diadematidae > Diadema > Diadema setosum. The sequence goes on from NC_092695.1 coordinate 22,564,357, forward strand.
TCAATTCATACTAATGGCTTTCATGCCAGAAGAGAAGCTATGCCTTTGTCATTTATTTGCTATACCTGAGACATGCAGTGTATCAGCTGACCATCAGTCATGGACCTTAATTGCAACAACATGGCCACTGTGAATTTCCTGTGCAAGGTCACTGCAACTTCTTGATGCCCTACCTATAAGCCTCTAGCACTGTTCCTTTACAACAGAGTTTAGCATTCTATGATCTGGTAGTTGTCACAGCTTGAAGACCTTAAGACAAACGTGGTTCCATGCATTCATTCCTATATGGCACTGCTAATCACCTGGGATGGGGTGAACTGTGGGTCCATGGATGGATTGCTCATGAGTGGGAGTGACTGCTTCAAATGTGCACCCTTCCTGCTCCTTGCAAAGAGAAGTGTGGTAAGACCTTTAATGTGGATGAGTCAAGACTTTCTCCCAAGTACTTCAGACTTTCAATTTATATCTGGTCCAAAGGACAGCATTTTTAGACGGACAACACTGCGCATCCCACCTAAGACTAGCAGGACCTCAACTTCAAGCCTCAATCTCGGTTGCAAGTCAAACTGACCTTTGAACTAAAGCCACCTCTTTGCCATTACAGTGTCATAGGAGTGAATCATCAAGGCACTTTGATGCAATATCTGACCAACTGTAGCTGATTTTCTACGAATATCCAGTTAGTCTTTCTGGACTTTGAGACACCTTATGGACATTTTAACCCTTGCATGTCGTTGTTGGAACGCATGAACAATACTGTGAACAACTTGAAACTGTGAGTGTCAGAAGCACTAGCAAGCAATTTTGATAACTCACAGCCATCAACCTGACCATCTTATATAAATACCCTAGCTGTTTCACTGCTCTGATGTAATCCTTCCTGACTGAGGTAGAGTTGTTCCAACAACTGCGAAAGGTGGAAACATGTTGCTCTTAAACTTGGTGCTTAACTCTTACTGACAGTTGAAATTTGTAGTCTTAATTCAACTGGAAGTAGCTACACGGGAGACATAGTTCCCTGGACTATCGTTGCACTCACAGAAATCTGATGATATTCGTAGACTGCATACTGTCAATAGCTTGCTTGCCCAAAAGACCTTAATACTGTTGTCAGATTTTCAAAGGAAGTGGAGGTAACAGCATTTTGAGGATCTCAAGCCTGCATTCACTATGCATTCCTTAATGTGTGCTCTAAGCAGCATGATACCGGTGCTGTGGGTGGCATTTCTGCTGTCAGTGTCAGCTGACTTCTCAACAGACCAAATGGCGCCTCCCCAACACAACTGTAACATGGTGAATACTAGCCGAGGCATCAAGGTCTACTGCAATAAACGCCATCTGAAGTCAGTTCCACAAGACCTCCCAAACAGGACCATTGCTTTAGATTTATCACGCAATCTTATATCACAACTTCAAAATAACTCCTTTGTACACCTCTGGAATTTAATCACCTTAAATTTGCAGAAGAATGTCATCAATTACATAGAAAATGCTGCATTTACACCTCTCATTCATCTTGAAATATTATGTCTTTCAAAAAATAGGTTGACAAAACTTCATCCTGGGCTGCTAAATTCTAACAGGAATCTCACTCGTGTAGATTTAGGCAATAATTTGTTTAAAGCTGCACCAATAACTGCAATGAATGATTTAGCAAGGTTAGAGACACTAATTTTGATGAAAAATTTTATACAATCACTTGATTTTCAGTCTGCTATACATTGGAAGAAAATAACCAATATAGATTTGTCATTGAACAATATTACATCCATTCCTCATCATGCATTTTTCCCCCTACAAAACAACTCCATTGGCTCTTTAGACTTCACTCGAAACAAAATCACTGAAGTATTACCTGAGGTATTCTCTGACCTTACAAGTGTTGACTGGATTACCCTTAACGGGAATCAAATTAACAAATTTGAAGTGTTGGCATTCATGGGTAACTTGAAGATTAAGAAACTGTCAATTTATGGCACTTTTCTCCAGGAAATAATTCCATTAAACATGTCTACATGTGAAAGAGTTCCCATTCCTCACATACTGAACATTGATCTGGGCAGCAACTGGATTTCTGATATCCCTCAAAATGCATTTTGTGGTTTCTATCACACATTAAGTCTTTCAATACAGCTGAACAAGATCACAAATATTGCAAATGCATCTTTTTGTGGACTTCATTCATTGCAGATCCTGGACATTTCTGAAAATCACATTTCCGCTCTGTCACTGGGTGCATTTTCCTGCAATGAAAACCTCCTCCATTTGAACATTTCCCACAATAAAATTGTCACATTACATCCCAACTCCTTCCTACAGCTTTCTATGATACAACACTTCAATCTTTCCTGCAAAGACAGACCCTGGACCATTAAAACACTGCTTACTCTAGACCTCGCTTTCAACAACTTAGGTAAACTTTCTCACAATGTGTTAGGGGGAGTCCCAAATATCAAAGTTCTAGATGTGTCCCATAATGGGATTACAGTATATTCTCCTGTTGCATTTGCACAAACACCACATCTTCAAGAGTTGTATCTGAACTCACAAGGCCACTCTTACCTTGCTGAAGTTTTCCGAGAGATGACTGATTTACAAATACTGGATCTGTCATACACGAAACTTAATATGAATTCCACGTACCAGTTCACAGGAGCTACATCACTGCGAAAGCTCCGTTTGCGTTTCAACAATTTAGAAAGCGAAAGTTTGTTTGATAACAAAACTAACCATTCTTTGTTTGCTGGTCAAGCAATGCTTGAAAGGCTTTACCTGAAAGGAAATTCCTTGAACAGAATGGAAATTGGAACCTTCAGTTCACTAAAAAACCTGAAAACTTTGGATATCTCTGACTCGAAGATTAATGTACTGAAACCAGGACTGTTTCAAAATTTGTCCTCCCTGACAACATTGTATCTCAGTGGAAACCAAATTCAAGAACCATCTGTGCACGCTCTGTATGGTCTCCACAGTCTTGGATCTCTTTTCTTCGAAAAGAGCTCAGTTAGGTCTCTGCCACTCACACTGTTCAATGACACACCTCATCTCTTCAACTTATTTCTGTCAGAGAATCAACTCACCACCATAGCTCTCAGTACAATATTCCCTACACCTATGCATCTAGACTTATCACATAACCCACTCTCATGTATGTGCGATTTAGCTTGGTTCAGAAACTGGGTTGAGCTCAGCAGTGTTGTCCTTATGCAACCAAATAAGACGATTTGCTCAAGATCCTCTTTTGAAACTTTAGTCAATCATCCTTTTCTACTCTTTGATCCTGAAGAATTCTGTAGCTTAAATGTGACACTCATAGTTTCAGTTTCCTTGGTCCTTATTATGGTGGGATATGTGGCTATAGTTGTATACTATAAGCGCTGGTGGTTTCGCTACCGGCTCTATCTCTTGAAGCTAGCCATCTTGGGCTATGAGGAAGTGGAGGACAATCAACAAATAGAGGACTATAGGCACCAGCTTAATGTCATGTTCTCTGATGGGGATGAAGACTGGGTAAATAATGTCATGAGACCAGCAATGGAAGAAAGATTTCCCCAGTTTGAAAGCATTCTCTGGGGTGACGACTATCTTCACATTGGTATGTACTTAGTAGACGCTATCCATCATGCCCTGGAAAATAGCTACAAGACTGTTCTTGTGATCAGCAACCAGTCGGTGGAGGAGCCATGGTTTATGACCAAGCTGCGCATGGCCTTAGAACACATTAACGAAACCAAATTGGACAAAGTTGTCCTGATCTTCAAGGAGGATGTCGAAGATGACCAACTTCCTTATCTTGTGCGGCTCTTCCTGAGTGCTAACAGACCATACTTAAAATGGGAAGAGGATGAATATGGACAGGACTTGTTCTGGGCAAAGCTTGAGAAGAACTTCAGATCAAACAGGGTAATAAATAATGCTATTCCAGCATAGGAAATATACATCCTTTAACTGACATTTGCATGCAACTCTGGTGTTGATATGACATAAAAAGGCATGACAAAAGAAATAATGCCCGAATATGTATGCCAAGGGCAATTTGTTAATCAGTTGCAATGAAAAGAACTCGAAGGAAGAATTTCATGAATTTGAATAATTACGCAGTACCTGCTGCAAAATACAAGGATTAGAACCAGCACTGGCTATCGGGAGAAGCTTGGTGGTTTAGTGGATAAGATGCCTGTATTGAGATCAGCAGGTCATATTTTCGTATCCTGCCTGATTATGCATGCCCAGGATTTCTTTTGTCATGGTTACTAGTAAAACACTGATCAATTCAGTGCTTATTTCCGTCGATGCAGGGCAATTTATGTGTATTGTATAAGTTGTTACTTTCGCGAATTTTGTGAGTCACTGTTGGACCGCGAATATAACAACATATGAAAATATCACCATGCACTAGTTAACAGTGCACTTCCGATAGCCTCTGTGTCCATTCACGAAAACAACAACTCGCGAAAATGTCCGCGACCTCCCCATTCGCAAAAATATCTGTACGCAAAAATTACAGCTTATACAGTAATTTTGTCTAACTTATCTTTTCCAATGTAAAAGTGCGCTTGTTTTTTGTTAAACTTGTATAAACACGTATGTAGCAACCAATGCTTAGCTCACTAGATGTTGGCTTTTGCTGACCACAGTCGAGTGACCTTATAATGCATGATAATACAGTCCATTGCATACTCTATTCACATCTCATGTCCAATTGATTGTTTGCATTGTTTGATGGCACATGCTATATTGACTGTGGAAAGGGGATATATGTTCTGCTTGACTGCATGTACTGTGGCCAAAAAAAAAAAAACCAACCTAACTTTGGGGCGTTGTCAGTTCTCAGAGAATCATTGCAGGAGGTACTAACTGAATAATCACTTGCTCCATTGAAAAATGTACAAGCTTTATGCCATTTTTCAATTCCATAGAAATTCTAATCATTTTTGACTACCCTTAGCAAAAAATCAAAATAAGAAACAATGACACACCTATTGTGTGAATTGAGGTACAAAATATATGTATGCTACTGGCCCAACACTACTGTGCCTTTACAAAATGAAGGTCTGCTGACAACCAGTTACTTTACTTCCTACTTCCTCATCAGTTATGAATTGACAGCAGTTACTTCCTTTTCTTCACTGTGTGAGATCCATCATCAAAACACTTTAATAAACTCTTGTCTCTGACCTTTGAACATCAAGCTTCTTTCCCTTTAGTGGCTCTGGCACAATTTTCGTTTTTACATGGAGAGCAACTAAAATGTCAATAGCGCCCTCTTCATGTATGTGGTAGAAAGTCTGTTACAGAAGGTCATACTTTGTTTTGTGTATCATCTGCCTCTAAGTATGCCTGTCATTTTTTTTTTTTTTTTTGAACTAGAGTTATTCCACATAATGACTGTTTGTTAAGATTGATTATCGGCTGTTCGGAGTTCCTTCATACCACTGGTAGATGACAGACCAACCGGCTAGATTTTGTCAAGATCTGAAGTTTGTTTTGATGTGCATAGTACAATGTATCTCCATACTGTTTCATGTCACTTGTCCTATGCATAGCTCTAAAATTTGATTTCACAGATTTTGATCAAATGACAGTCTTACGATATAATCCTAAATCTAAGTTATTGCCGAGATACATGTAGGTTTACCAAGTATCCTTATGACTGGCATGTAAAAGGCGTCCTTTAGATTGCCCAAATAAGCCACTGATTGCAGAATTATTAATTTGATAAGATACAAGATATTTTAATAGAAAGCACACAGTCTTCTATACATGTCTTCTATACATTATATTCCTTGTATCATACTCTTTTGATGTAGAATCTATATTATGCTTCTCTCTTCTTCTTGCCATAATAATTGGTTCACTTGATGGTATGAATCTTTCACAACCAATTTTGGGTTGACCAGAAAAACATCCTGCAGGCAGGGAAATTTGTTTTATTGTGATGGATTGACATGGATTGACATGTTTGTATGTACATAATATAGACAACACCTTCTCTCTTTTACTTTAATTGATTAGAAGTACAATATTGTAAATTCAGTGCCTTAGCATGGTCTACAGCCATTGGAGGACTAAATAAGACCAGTTAGACACCTTTTTATTAGTCCACTAATGGAAAGCATGAGGCAAAGGAATGATTATATCCAATATGTTCTATAAATTTATACTGTATACTGTATTTATACTATACCTCGGAACGTAGGGGTTGTACAGTCGCAATATTCTGTCCATCCCTCCTGTGGCTATGAGATTCTTCTCCTTGCAGAAGTCAAACGTCTTGACACCCTTGTGGATCTTGAAGACAGTCTCGTCATTTTCGAGCCGTTTACGGGCATGGCTGTAGTGCATTTGACTGAGCTTGGCACGACGGTCGGCCGTGGTGGGGCGCGGCGCATGTTCCTTTCCACACAGCTGAGATTCCACGTGGGTGCTTCCAATGGTACAACCTTGCACATGAGGGAGGAACACTATGTTATGAACCATAACCAGCATTGACACGCAACAATGCACATACATATGTTTGTTTGTTTGTTTGTTTGTTTGTTTGTTTGTTTGTTTGTTTGTTTGTTTGTTTGTTTGTTTGTTTGTTGTTGTTGGGGGGTTTTTGGATGGGTTTTTCTCCTCCATGCTTCACATACATGTAAAATGTGCAAAAATTATTTGTATATCAGTTACATATAAGAATAATTATTTGATGTATCATCCTATGACATATACTTGCTAAATCAAAGTATTACACACTGCACGTAGCTAAGAGAATTTCATTTTATGTGCCTATTATGATGTGATTGTTCAACAAGCAAATACTAGTAACTATCAAGTATGCAAATAAATAGCAAACAAATCACTTACCTACACAGCTTGCTCTCTAAATGTTTCTTGTAATTCATATGTTTTGTGAGAGTGGCAAGTGTTCAGAGATTCTTTTATCAATTATGGTGCTTCAGAGATATAATTCATATGAGTTCATCTAATGGATGTGGTTTGAGATTATTCAGTCTGGCACAGGTCCAAAGACCCATCAAGAAGTAAAGGAATGCAAAGATAAGAATCCTTCTGATTAAACAATTTTCATGTGTATGCTCTACCAAAGATCTCAGCAACATCATAATCCTTTTCATGTAAAGCCATATAAGCAAGACCATGTTTGCTCATGAACGCATGCTGAATCAGTGAGTGTTTGTTTACATGCTCATGTGTGTACTAGTTAGCATAATTGAGTACAGTCACTCTAAACAGAAATAACATCAGAACTAAACTTTGGGAATAGTGGGGGGAAATATGTTGTACAGTAAATACATTTGAATTACAACAGATGGTATATCCTTGATAACTGAATAGATAACAGCAGAGGGAAGAGTATCATGCAATGAGACTGGAGGGCATAAGATGCCTCACAGTTCACAACATGACCAACATGCTACATGTAATAACCACCTAACCTAAGTTGAATTGCACAAATGTCCAATGTTGACCATGATCCACCTTCAGACTCATCATTGTATCAAAATACACTTTGCATCAGCAAGCACACACACACACACACACACAGAGGTCAGTAACACCCACCTATGACCAGCGCAGTACTCTCATGGTTGGAGCACGAGATGATAGAACGGATGTCATCATAATACTTGAGGTCACCGACCCAGTCTTCGTGGACCTTCCAGCGCACAAACTGGGTCAGGGGCGAGTGGGCGACCTTCTCCAGGGTGACGCTGGCGATGCCATCAGTCTTGGGCATTTTCTTCCAGGTTCTGATACACAAGAGATAGAGGAAGCACAACATGAATTACATGGCCCTGCTACATTAACTGACCACTGTAGCATTCAAAAATTATTTGCCACTTTGTAATAATTTCATTCAAAACAACAACAACAACAAAATCAATTCATGCAATTTGAATGCATGCACGGCGGCACAAAAAATTCTCATTGAAATGCTATTTTGATGATGCTTGTCCATCTGATAGAAAAGAAATAGCTTCATCAGTATGAGGTTCACACCATTTCTAACATCCACATGTTACTGAAAATGCAGAAATTTTGTGGTACATTCATTTTTGCATATTTTGCACTACTTTTGGCTCTAAAGTGAATTCTAAAACCTGTGAAAATATCTTCATAATTTTATCTGCACATTTTGACTGGGTTGACAATTGCAAGGCATAAATTCCAAGACCATGCGAATGTTTTTGAGCCACCAAGTGCGAAAACTTAATTGTGCAAAAATATCAAAGTTTACAGTAAGTTTTTATGTGTGTATGTATGTATTTGTGTGTGTCGACTTGTGCCTGTGTGTGTAGTACCCATGTTCGTTGTTCTGGTTTGCAATGAGAAATACATACTATGCAAAAATGGAAATACATTGTACTTTAAATAATAAAAACATTTTACAATATACAAATACATCAAATACAGAAACAGGAAATCCCTGCCAACCACAGCTCATGCATACTAAAGAAAATGTAATCTCATTGCATTCCCTTTTTCATGTCTGATTCTTTGCAACATAGACCTTCATAAACCTTCATCTACCTCCCCCCTCCACCTTCTACCTGTGACAATGTCACCATAATGCAACCTTACCTCAGTGTTTCTCCAACTCCATTGATGATGATAATGTTGATACAGCCATCACTATCGCCATACATCAGAAAGCACTCATCAAAACCAGTAGCACTGTTAAATGAAAGCAACACAGTGTATCGGGGGGAAAAAAAAAAGACATGTTTGCAGTTGGCAAAATTAAATGATTTACTGTGTACTATGAATAGACAAACCAAAAAATTCCCACTCTACACATGTGCTTCTTCAATTTACAATGGTCAGAATGATGTGACAGAGCAGTCTATTGTAAAATTAAATATTAAAAAACGTGCAAAAATACCAGTGTGACAAAATGACCATTACACAAGAATGAGAAAATAACTTGCTGCGAAACTGAATTTACTGGGAAAAGGAGTCACTTACATGGTCCATGTCCCTTTAGATGGGTGAAAATATTCTAAGACACTTAAAGGAAGCAGAGAACGAGTCACTTAAATTATTTCATTCTTTGCAGCACTCTATAAAGGTAAAGCAACTTGCAGCATGGCACATAACATTTGAGCTAAAAAACATAAAACATGAAGGTTTCAACAGACAGGCAGCTGGTGAGTTTTATCAGATTGTCAGCTTTATTATGTTTTTCATCACCTCTTCAGAATAACTCTTTCGATACTTTAAAACACAAGTGATCAAATCAGATCTAAAGCAATTGAACATGTGAATCATCCACAGGACCTTAGTGATACCAGAGGCATTTCATCAAGCACTATGTCAGATATCTTTTTTCCTGTCAAATTTGCTCTCAGCCAATCAGATGCAAGGATATCAGTACCGGTAGCTTAAAAACAATTTGTCAGAAAAAATATCTGACAAAACGTTTGATGAAATGCCCCCCCCCCCCCCCCCCCCCCACCGACTGCCAACATTTAGATGTCATAATCAGAGAGGTCCTAAAGAGCTGTCAGGGTGATACTTCTGTGATACATGTATTTCAACAGGCAATACCGACTCCTGAAACAGGAAGACTTTTTAATATACTTTTTGTTTCCTGCAAAATCAAACATATTTAGCAAATTGGCAACATCAAAGAGAGTAATTTGTTAGAAACCTCACCAGTAGGTCAGTTTTAGGGGAGTAGTCTCCAGACCAGTCACTTGGCAGTAGGGCTCGAATGTTGATAATTCATAGAATTGAATTTCCCGGTCTCTGCACGGCAAGAGAATTATGCACAACACAAACAGCTTTTGGTTATGATGAAAAGAACAATGGTAAGAACTGATGTGATGCACAAATTTATGTAATGCTGGAGGCACAGTGATAAATTATATACCCACATGTGCGTACATATACATGCTGTAGTTCATATAAAATCATTCCAGAAGCACTGACAGAGTTTGAATCTATGCAATATCTGCATGCTAAGCCAAACATAAATTCTATTCACAAACATAACCCTAACCTTAATCCTCATCCTCATATCAAAGTAAACATTAAAACCCATTAACAACCCCAGCCCTAACATGAAGTCCTTGGAGAACATAAAACCAGAGCAAGTGTCGTGTCATCTTTCCATACATTTGAATCAAAGGGCTGGAACAAAAATAGACAATGTACCTCAAAATACGCTTAATAATTGGTTTCTCCTAACCCATCTGAATAAAACACATACTATGAAAGTTACAAGAGCAGAACAAATGCTGATACTCAGACAAAGAAGTTGTACTCACCCGGTACCTAAAATGATTTTGTTGAATTGAGTCATCATCACAAAATCTGTCACCCACTTTGGTTTCTGCCTTGTTGTGTTTTGGTCAACCTAGAATACATTTGTTCATAATGATTCAGAAGAAAAACAAAGACAGAAGGAATGGTTTATCATGACACTCATAACTGCACCTACCAAAGCTATTTAAAGTACATTGTACACTACACATGGATGTACATTTGAGTAAATTATACAAAATTGGGTTCCATGTACATGTAGAAACTATAAAAGATGACAATTTCTCAGCGTGGAAGTTTTTGTGCATTTCACTTGACTTGAAACCAGCGCAACAATCAAAGCGGGTAAATTCGAAATGCAGACCAGTTACCCGTTACCACAGTGCGTGCTGCCAAAGCTCTCAAACACTGTGGCATCAGTGATTTGTTTGAAGTGCTCACTCCTTTGTTGTGACTGTCTACAAAATCACAAGCATTCAAAATTCATCTTACCTGGCTGAGAGGTAAAGAATTAACTGTGTGAAATTGTCTGTCTTTACAGTATTCTTTAGAAAGTACAATTCGAGGATTGCTGTCATCAGTCTAGGTGCATTTGTGAACTATGTTCATTAATTGCATGAATTGTAACAGCATTGATCCTGGTCACATTATTATCAAACTATTACAATCTAATGGCCACTGGCTTTACTAGACACATGTCTCCATACATGAGAACTAGTGAGTGAGTTTTTGAGGCTGTTGTGGTATGATGGTCATGCTACTCAACTGGCTGCAATGACAGATATGGTTATATCTGCTTTCAGGAAGAACCGTTTGTCATTCAAAAGCATGCAATTATGCACAGGTGTAATATCCCATCAGTCACAATGACATTCAGTTTCTTACCATGACAGACTTCCATCTTTTCAGTTCCATGTTGCCACTCCAAAAGGCTATTGTGCCATCCTGCAGAAATGATTGGATGGGACAATACATCAACATAATGTACATATAGAATCTTTAAAAAAAAAATGATATACAAGATATCATTATCAAGAAATTACAAATATGGGACACAAAACAAATACAGTTAGAGAATTTCTCATGTAGGACTCTTTGGATGCTACATGTACTAATGGCATGCTACAAGTATGACTGGATAGTTGGGCCTCAACCAGTGATGAAATAGAATATATCAAAGATGTGCTATGACAGAGACTGCATCAAACTAACTTGGGCATTAAACCTTGAGATTAACAGATCATTGAGCATATAAACTACTTAAAAGGAATCATGAACAATCAAACTCCTCTGTATGCTGATTGCACTGCCATGCAATTCAAGCAATCAGCTCACCTGGCTGGTAGTGACACAGGTGCCGTCGCTCATGTTTGTGACACGCAGCACGGCCTCACGGTGGGGAGAGTTGAGGATGAGCGCTGGGGTGTGCAAGTCCACCTCCTTCTTGCGTAGATAGGCCTCCTCCTTCTCCTCATACTCAAGCTGCATGTAGGTACAGAACTCATCCTGAAATAGAAGGAATTGCAGCAGGTAGGAATGAGGCGAAAATCAGGTCAATGGATTTATAAAAGGCTAGACCCACTGAAAACTGTGTTCTATAATGGTCAAAATAAGCAATGGTACAGATCTGTAAGGAAACATCATTGATGGTAAGTACTGCCTTTGCTGTGTTTTGATTTCCCATGTCATATGACTATGAACTTGTCATTTACAAATACTGTGTTCTAATGATTGCAAGACAAGTGAAAATACGTTCTCGCTCCACAGATTTTGAGACTGAAAAAAAAAAAACAAGAAAGCAACCTCATGCAGGAATACTGTGGAGCAGTTCTTTGTTGTTCAGTGAAATCTAACAAGATTTTACTCAACTATTTTCTTTCATTTCTTATCTAATTTCTGTCGATATACAATGTCCTTGATATCTATTTTGTTTGAATTCCTATGAAAACTCATTAATTCAAATCATCCCTTTACATTCTCTTGTCTCTCATAGTAATTTATCTTTACTGAAGCTTTAGATGTAGATCGTCCCCACATCATGGGTTTACATGATGGGTATTCATTCGCAGGGTCCAGTTCCAGCTGCTAATCAACCATGCAGTGGTCATTGTAATGATTTTTGCCATCAGCATGGCTAATGGCTGTGTCTGAAGGTTGATAGAGTCAATCAACTTTGCCTGAGGAACGATGTCAGAACATGATCCTATTACCAAAGCATCTGGGCAATTCCACGTTACTCACGTTACACTTTTTAGGCGTCTCTGCATATTGTATTTGCCATATTTTTTATACTGGAAGGTTTGACATACTCTCTGTTGTATAATAGATGTACAAGTCCTTAGTCTACCATGCAATATTAATAGAATTTTAATAACCACATCCATATCGGAAATAAAGACAAAATACTTTCGTTACTCACGTTACATTTTTTGGGATGACATAAAAAGCCAACATGCCTTTATTCAAAAAGTGTCCTCATACTGGGCAGTATTTCAAACAACTGTTGTATGATTTATATAACTCATGTTGTGGTACTCAAATATAGGGGGTCAAAATTTTGAGAGCATTGGAAATATTTGACAGCAATAGCAAAATCGTCGTTACTCACGTTACACGTTACTCACGTTACATATTAGCTTATAATCACTACCACATAACTGACCATGAGAATTAGCTGGAAACTAATTGCTTTTGATGTATTCCACCTCTACAGATATTTTGTCCCTAAAATAAAACAATATTGGCACTCTTTCATACTTTTCCCACTTTCATACGGTCATATATTCCACATACATTACTTTTCAGAATCCAAGTAACCACTATAAACCGAATGCAAGAAAATATAAAGTAGTAGATACTAGTTCATGCAGTGAATTGAAATATTCTCCTTCTATTCCCTTTCACAGAAACTTAAATGTTGTAGTTTTAATCATGAGTGACACACTTGATTTCATAAATTGTAAACTACTTTAGAAATAACATACAGTACATATGTCTACAAATTACATCCAGTTACCTTTACCAGTGTGGACTTTCCACTCTATGTCAGGGCTGCCAACTCTCGCGCAATTAGCATGAGACTCACGCAATTCATCAAATTTTAACTAACTCTGATAAAAGAATTCTCACACTTAACCCCCAAAACAGCATGCAAAAAAAAAAACAGTAATGTCCCTAAAATTCCTGATTATCCAAACATGCAATATGCCCAATCCCAAACTTTCGAGATTTTCCCACAGGCAAACTTTCTCTATGATATGTGATGAAATCTTTACTAGAGTATGCACCAAATCCACCAGTTAGAATGCAAAATTGATGAAGTTCACTCCAGTGGAAAGGGGGGAGGGGAGACAACCCCATTCCACACCATCCCCAACCCCCCTCCCCACCACTGTCACTTCGATTAGTCGCTTGCTTACACTTCACCCAAAATTTTCACTCTAGTTTGGCAGCCCTGCTATGTACAGTCTATGTATACACTGATCTACCTCTTAACCCCAAAATATTCTTGTATCTTGTGGAATTGGTGAATTCTAACTTTGAGTAAGTTATTGTAGTTAAGCAATTGTCATTATTTTGGGTTGATAATTCCAGAGAATAATGTACAAAAAGCTGTAACACTGACAATTCTTGTAAATGTCTTAGACACACATGTATGTGTATTTACCAGCTGCCAGAAAATGATTATTGTTACCCCCTGCTCAAAAAAAAAAAAAAAAAAAAAAAAAAAAATTGGCATTGTACAAAGAGACAATGCCAACTCTTGCTCAAAGTTACATCAGATATACAGATTTTTGTTAATCTATTATGCTTACAATTCATTTGTAAATTGCATCGAGATGCAACATTAATTCCCATTTGTCTTATGATTGCTCCACTAACCAATTACCAAAATTGTACAAATTACAACCTTAAGCATAAAAAAAAAGATCAAGCTGGCTCTAAAAGGGATTTAAAGTTATCCATAGCTGATATCTGAAAAGGTATAATGTAAGGCTTTTAACTTAACCAAAGAAAAATTATAATGTCCACGATTATTGGCCACATCTGGTTTGTCTCGTTTACCAATCAAGATTTTCTTTGGATAGCAAGTGTGTTTAGCCTATTAGATAACAACCAATTCAAGCAAGGTCATGTAAGGTTATTTACAAGACCATACTCTCTTTATGCTCCCTCAGCTTACTCAAGTCACACAAAAAATATTTGTTGTCATTTGTGTAGAAATATATTTGTATATCGTGATTTTTTTGTCGTTACTCACGTTACACACTTGTTACTCACGTTACATTGTTACTCACGTTACAATTTTTGAACCTCTCTCATTATAATACAACTGCATGTACACAACTCTTTCACCATTTTTCATATTAGGTAGAGGCAGTATGAAGAGAATTTCCATTGGCACATTTTAAATCCAAGGGAATATTAAGATATGAAACTATTTCAGTATTTTCGTTACTCACGTTACATTAGTTTTAGCAGTTTGGCAGTATGCATTCTACCAATTCATGGGAATACAGATCATTTTTTCCTCACTGACAACTAGTAACTGATACCCAATACATCATAAAAATCAACATATCAATTACATACCATTCTTTTATATTCTATGGAGTCAACTCAAACATTCAAGTACATTTTTAATGTAATTCTCAATGAAAATGTAATTTGACTTTAAAGTGTAATATCTGCCATTCTGGAGGTATTTTATTGTAAAAAATGGCTGTTCCACATGCCCTGACGTATACTGAACAAAATAAAATAGGTGGTAAGTTTCAATGTTACAATTTATTTTTTCACCCCATGACACCAATCTCATGGAATTGCCCATCTTGTCCAATATACGTCATTTGCTCTACTAAGTTTCTATGGGCTTGAAGGATAAATTGTTGTTTGTCATCTTAAAAAAAAAAAAAAAATGATTGTAGATTACTTTACCAAAATCAAGGCAAGAGATCAAAAGTGAATGGGAAGGAATTGTGTTGCAAACTTAAAATCATGATGGTTTGACAGTTGGTCATCACACATGACATCAACAAAGATGCCTTCAAATAACTTTTGGAAATATTGTGTTAATTTGGCTTATTCCTCCACTTGATTCATTAACTGACATAATGCCCCTTTTATTCACTGCATTTGAGCAATGCTATGCAGGTTCCTTGTTGGAGCACATTCTTCTTTAATCAATTTTACACAATATGATTCTTGTCTGTAATGGGCTGATTCACCTGTTCATATACCCCCATGGCCAATGTGTACAAGTATGTGTACTTGTACGCTCGCAACTCACCCAATCTATTGATCCCTCTGAATTGAAGTCAATCTTCATAAACAGATTCGTGATTTCCTCATCGTCCTGAAAGAGGTAGTTGTAAAGTTGGAAATTATGCAAAGGAGAAATGAGGATTGTTTTCATTTTTCTTTTAATCAATGAGGGGAAAAAACACAAGAGGAATATTGCATGATCAACCAGAAAAAAACAACAACTGAAAAACAAAGATTCAAATGTCAAGAATACTACTGGCCTTTGTGTGTGTACATTACATTGCTTTCAATCATAAGTACCCTATACAGATCTACAGTAATATCAAGATGACAGAGAGAAGGAAAGACAGAGAGAGAGAGAGAGAGAGAGAAACATGAATGAGTTGCAGAAGAATTCAAGTTGCCAAATATATGGGGCAGAACATGCTGAGAGGAAAAAACTTTTTTTAAGCATTTGCTTGATACACAACATCCTCGCCCCATTGTTACATTCTGTATTGCATGGCTATAAAGTGAAAATATGTTGAAAGGAACAACTCTATCCAGAATGCATGGCATAGTTCTGATATTTTGTTGTTGTTTTTTTCACGATAATTTTGAAGAAAGACAACACATTGTATGCAACATGTTTATGATGTGTGCAAGTGATGCTTTTTTCAGAGAATGATTTTGAAATCCACATTTTATGATTTATAGAAGATTGATTTTTTAAATGATGACATTGCAACAAAATAGTCATTCTATCTACCCAGTTTAACTTCCTTGTATTCCTATTGTTGCACTGTCCATTATGAAATGCCCCCCAATCTTAGGATTAAATGAATAGACTGAAATAACATGATTATACAAGTTCACTACAATTTAGACAAAAGAATAGTAAGTGACCGAATTTATATGTCTTAATCAATATCACATTTAACACTGGCATATGTCACAAGCACATAAGCAATGATGTTGCCTCTCATATTCCCACTGGCCTGTATACATCAAACTAATTTAACCCCCCCCCAAAAAAAAAAAAAAAAAAGCTTAGGTTGATAATTTAGCAAGTGCGCATCCACCCTCCACTTAAAAGTCATCATAGCTAAGTTAGAATCTGTGTGCCATAATTTAATTGGAAGAACATGATCTTTTCATTGTTATTATTTTTCATTTTGGATATAAATCTAACAAAGATCAGTTGCCACATTTCCAAATGAGGACTTCAAGGGACTTCCTTTATTCTACAGTGAATTTTATTGAAACATCCATCACTCTGCTTGTCTGATTCGACTCAAAGTCACTGACTGAACTGTACTCAGCCTTACAAAGAGACTTGCAATTACTGCTTCATGTTATTGTACATGATCAGGCTGAAATGTTGCTCAACAGGTAAACTTTTTATTTTCTTTTACTCTTTTTCCCTCTGAGTATAGCAGTCTATATTTCTAAAATGTACTACATAGGTCATGGGTGAAACTGAATATGGAAATACATGTACATGGAGATTAATTTGCCTTTTGTTTTATAGCAAAATGCATGCAGTAGAATATTCTTAGCAATTCAAGCTATGGCAAAGTTACTGTCATAAAGCAAGAGTGGCTACATTAAAATTCTGTTATATCAAACTCTCATTCAGACATTTGAATTTCCCTCTATGACAAAAAAAAAAAAAAAACCCTGAAAATTCAGTCAGATGTCTCTTTGACAGCATAGTAATTAAAGTACCATTATAGCTAGTATTAAAACTGCCTGTCATTTATACTTGAGAGCATCATTCACTGTTATTCACTGTAGTGAGGAGATATCATCAGTCAATATCGACCAGGATGACAGCAGGAGATCATGGTCAAGTTTGACACTTGCATTCATTTTGACGAGGGCTACATAGGAAACCACCTGCTGCATGTGCACGTAATCACAGGCACTTCCTGCTACATCACCCTACAGACAGCTTTAGAATGCGGGATCAATAATGCATGCCACACGTGCGATGCATGTCAATAAAACAGGCCGTTTGAAGGAACCACCAGTCTTTGTCAGTTGCCTTGCCAACGAGATTGATGCTACCAATATGAAATGTAATGCTTGCTGATCAACTGCCCGCAGGCTGCAGCCCACACACAGGTCCCGCCAATTGTACCACACTGAGTAAGCATACATAATGCATGCAATAAATGATGTTTTAAGTGCACACGGCTATAATAGTAATTCTGTCTCAGCCTTCACTCTTTTATTCTCTTTCCTTTTCACTGTGCTATTGATACACTGCACACATATCGTGTCTAATTCTAAACTTACTTGAAAAAAAAATTACTGTGTGAATATGATAGAGCAAGAAAAATCTGTAAAATTAGAACATTCATCCCCTCAAATATTGATACAATTCTGTTTCTTAATTTTTTCCTAATTGTAAACCAATTTGTGATTCACTCATTAAAATAGTTCAATATGTGACTTTTTGATGTGTGATTCTTTCTTTTTCTCTGATTTCCTGTTCTATCAATTCATACATACTGTAAAACGAGGAATGTTCGCGTGCATTTTAATTTCGTGAATTTCGCGAGCGCCAAGATACGCGAAATTAAAATGCACGCGAAAGTTCATGTCTACACTATGTGCACTGAATGACAGTGGCAGTTCGCGAAAATTTCACGCCACAAAAGAGGCCGTCGGCTCCAATTCGTGAAAAATTCATGCCGCGAATATATCATGTTTTACAGTAGTAGCTCTTCTTTTTTGGTTTATCTAGTGATATGCCATCCTTACTTCCTCTATTTGTTATTAGGGTTTTTTCTGTTTCATTGCCATCAACTGTAAAAGGATGTTGAAATGTATTGTACTTGCTTTTAACACTTGGATTGGGCCCCTCTGAAAAACAGCAAGTATGGCTGAAAAGGGCTATCTGCCACATAAGTTTGGATAATTTATATACCAAATCATATCAAACATTACTGAATTCCAAGAGAGATCTGTAGGTCTTCATTTTGTAAAACTGTCAACATTAATTCTACTATTTTTACCTACAATTGTATTGTGCTGATACCCACCTTTCCTCGAAGACTTAATGATTCTCTGAGCACCGTTTTGAATTCTTCTAACGACAAAGTTCCATTATTATCCACGTCAGCATCCTTTAGAGAAAGAAAAATGCATTAAACTCCTCACTCACAAAGCAATCTTATTCATGTATTTTCAGTATTCTCACATGAATACAAGAATATTTTTAATCAAATATGGAGTGACATCACAGTAGGTCTAGTTTTCTGATCATACTGACACTTTCCCTTTCTTGTTATAAAATCAGATACTCCAGAGTAAATGTGGAAATATCTGTACTGCCTGGAGTTTGTCAGAAGTGATTGGCAATTTTAGCATACTATTGTAACACTGCAAAATGTGGCATTTCACAAATCTTTGGATTTCTCCAGTTATCTGCTTGCACCTCTTTCACTGAAATTTTACAATGTAAAGATAAAACAACATGGCTTTAACAAGGTTCAACGCCACTATAGGCCTATCTTGAAAATTTGAAAATCTGTTTCTTGGCGGAAAAAAAAAATCCCACTATTCATTGCTGTCCTTCCTTCAACTACATTGTAGCCCTAATGAGAGCATTCATGTTGGCTACAGTGCAACCTTGTAATGGCTTTACATCTTTCTCGGTACATGACACTAAAATGCAAATGTTTGGGAACATAGGTCACATGAAAGTAGAAAAGAACCTTGGGTCTTACCTCAAAGAACTTTTTCATGCTATGCAGATCCTCAAGGTTGATCTTTTCCTCTATCTGTTAAAGTAAGAATACAAACAAAAAGTCACATTAGACATCTGTGCATTTCAGTAAACAACAAATCATACTGGAGTTGGAGAGGGGAAGGGGAAAGAAAGTTTCTTACAGATTCAAGTTCCTAGACTTACAATTTGTGGTTCATCACCAGCAGTTGGGACATATTAATTCAACCAATCTATGATATACAGTCAAATTGTGGCACAACAGAGCCATCTTCCCTTAGCAACCTCCATAGTAACATATAAACATGCTACTTGGCACATGTGCATATTTGAATCAAACAACGGATTGTGCTCACAAACAGCCTCAGAGAGAAATGCTATAGATAGCATTTCAAGACAAATTTTCTGGAATTCACACATACGAATCAAAGACAAAGATCTCACCACTTCAAACCACATGGTTTCCATGTTTCAACTTGATGAGTGACTTGACGTCCCGAGAGATAAGTATTGCACAAAACAGCGCACATTCTTACAACAAAGTTTGCTTAACACTGTGATACAAGACCTAACTTGCCACCACACAGTTATGTACTGTAGGCATATCGCAAGTGCACCTCACTGGGTTCTGTTCAAAATTCTATTGGAGAAGGTCAGTTCTCCCATGACCCGACTGAAGTAATATGACACCCTCTTCTCACAAATATCAAGGGAAGGGCAATTTCGTAGTAGGGTAACTCTTCACAATTACCAGAACCTGATTTATGAGTTTACTCAGTTGTGGCACTGTATTAAAAGACCTGTGCCCTAATATATATCAGTCCAATGTTCCATACCATTAGCGAGATTTTAAATTGATAAGTAAAAACTCACCAGAGATGCATCTCCGTCAGAGTACATATAACTATCCTGGTCAACTTCTGTCTGATACACAGCCTTAGCTGGACTCATTGGCCCATGACACCCAAAGGGATCCATGGACTGTCATAGCAGCAGACTTTCAACATTACCAGACATTTACGAGTCAATATTTGAACATTTGCCGATACATGGTAGCTATGGCCGAGATTAACAAAAAATGCCCCTCTCCTGGTGGGATAAACAGTGTTGATGCTTCAGTGGGGATGGTGAATAATCCACAGTGCAGAGGAATTTTTTTGTTGAAGAAACATTTACAAAAGATCGTGGGAGATCAGAGGTTCAATGAGCAGTCATGTGGAGCACAGAAACTGGGGGTTTCTGTATCACAATGCCCCCTACAAAAAGAGAACCCACAGAAATTGCAGACCCATGGGCATCATAATGTCTCCTTTCACCAAAGAATACACAATATGGTGATGGTGTCATCCCAGGCAAGCAGAAGCACTGCAGATTCAGTGTATGAGGGACAAGCATAAAGTGCATTCATTTGCCAAAAATTACAAGCCCCGCCCCAAGGCCCTCCCCCTCCTCATCCTCTTGATATCTCTTCTCATTCAAACTATCTGTAGAGCTCTTCTTCGATGATATGGTGCACGTGACACAGCATTTGCTGTTTGTCTGTTGTTCCTGGTGGCCAGTGGTGGTAAAAAAATCACTTATTTTTAACTATGATTGGCTATAAGATACTGTATTAAAATGCAAAAAGCAAATGAAAGAAGGGATACAAATGCCGACATAAATATCACTTACTGCATGGTATATCAAGCAGAAATCTCTTTTTAAACATAATTTGTTAACCTATGAACCATGAGACAACTACTTTCCACTCACTTGATCTGCTGTAAACATGTACTCTAAACGAACATTCTTAGTCCAGGCGCAGCGACCCAGAAAAAATGACTTCGTTCAACCCACCCCGCAGAAAAGGTTTGACTGCATGGGGTGGTCGGTTGGACCCTATGGAACACCCCTAGGTAGTATGTGATATCAAATTGTGGTATCAATGAAATTTTACAGGCCATTTTAGTTGCGACATGACCATATTCTTCGAGGAAGCGTCTGCGCACATTAAGACTACTACACGTACCACTAGCACTGCTACAGGCGCCAATGCCAGTGGTGCGTGTTATAGTCTTAGCGTACAAAGACTTTTTTCACGACAAACATCGGTTTTTGCCTGCAAACTAACTTTTCACGCTAAGCTGGGGTCGGTGTAGTGTAGTTTGCAGACGTTTTTATTTCGTCTTTATTTCTCCGAGTTGAAGCAAGCCAAGTGAGAGTGCATACCCAGCGATTGTGACGCCCGAACCATTTTTTGTGGCAATCATTGAGCATGCACCCTCACTCGGCTTAGCGCAATACAGCGGGCTTCTGCACAACACACAAGCTGTAACGCAGAGAAATAAAGGCGAAATAAAAAACAGCTAGAAATTAAGACTAGGGTCGGTAACGTTTGTCGCTATTGGGGCACTGAAAATGACAAAATTATCACAGTTTTGCATTTATTTTACGAAGGATTCATCGAAACGCCTTAAAACTATATATGTGCATGTTGCTAGAGATGTCAGCAATACAATGGGATACATTGTAAGGTATAATATTGTGCATGGTTACCATGGTAACCGGATGCCTACAGGTGATTGGTAACTCCCAAAAATATCTGGAATTTAGACAGGTTTGTTTCTTTTGCCTTTCGTGCACATCACTCATTGTAGATGAGCTCTACACTGTAAAATTAGTCTGGATAAAAAGGGAAAAGACGCCCAAGATTTTTCCCTCATTCTCTCCTCAGCATTAATATTCATTACTGCACTTTTTGAATAAAATTTACATATCATGATATTTCATTTTATTCTATATATATATTTACAATAGCTAACGAACACAAAAGTACGCTTAATTCTTTGATGGATAATCCAGCGCACGTGTATATTCCTTCTTTAGAAAGGAATTTATCGGTATTCTTGAATAAACTTCCTTTAAGAACATAAACAATCAATTGCTTTCCTCAGCTCTTTTCCAGGATTGTTTTGAATAACCATCGCTCTGTAAATACTCGAAAGAGCTACTACAGAATATTGGCTTTGCTTTCTGTATTCATCTTATTTTTAAGGGAAATTTGTGTCCATACATTATTAAAAACTACATACATTTGCCTATGCTTTGAAGTCAAATTTGTGTTGAAAGTACGACGGATGCAACTTTTTCATGCATTTTACTATTCGAGAATGATATCTTTCTTTCAATGGTCGTTTATTATGCCTTTGCTTACAAATTTTGCTGTAACTTGATAATGCTTCAAAATATTCTTAACATATACCTGATGTCGTACACTTTATGCAGAAGGAAGGACATGCTTATTGAGCTTTATGAAATTATGGGCTTTAGTTTTTGAGTTATTGACAACTAAATTCTGATTGGATAATACTGGTTGCCATGGCAACAGGGAAAACTTTTTTATTGAAAATCAATAAAAAATTGTGTTTTTTTATTGCATCTATATGATAAAAAAAAACAATGTTTGCAGCAGCAGGAGGCATTTTGGGGGTTACCAGTCACCTTTAGGCATCCGGTTACCATGGTAACCATGCACAATATCATAACTTACAATGAATCCCACTGAACGGGTGACATCTCTAGCAACATGTACATATATAGTTTTATGCAGTTTTGATGAATTCTTCATGAAATAAATGCAAAAACTGTGTGAGTTTGTCGTTTTCAGTGCCCCAAATAGCGACAAGCGTTTACCGACCCTAGTCTTAATTTCTAGTCGTTTTTTCGTCTTTATTTCTCTGAGTTGCAGCTTATGTATTATGCAGAAGCCCGCTGTATATATTGCGCTAAGTGGAGTGAGAGCACACACCCAGTGATTGCGATTCGGTCGTCACAATCACCAGGTATGCGCTCTCATTCGGCTTGCTTGAACTCTTGAAATAAAGACGAAATAAAAACGGCTAGAAACTACACTACACCAAACCCGGCTTGGCGTGAAAAGTTAGTTTGCAGGCAAAACCCTTGTTTATCGAAGAAAAAGTATATGCGCGCTAAGACTACTGCACGCAGCACTGGCACTGGCGCCTGTAGCAGTGCTAGTGGTGCGTGTAATAGTCTTGGCGTGCGCAGACTCTTTTACGTTTGTTCCAACAAATCATGATGAAAAGTGGCCAGTAAAATTCTACTGACACCACAATTTGGAACCACATACTACCTGGGGATGTTCATAGAGGTCCCATCTACCACCTTGTCTGGTCAAACCTTTTCTGCTGGGTGGGTTGAACGAACTCCTTAATTAAGCCTCTTACAGGAATTAGCGCCTTGACTATCTAGAGACCTAAAGCTAAACATAGAAGTATTTCATTCACATTCACCCAGAAAAGATTGTGAAATGTAGTAAACATGCTGTATACAAGGTGCCAAGATGGAAGAGTTAATGGGAATGAAACTCAAAATGACATGTTGATTGAGTGAATGCAGCAAATTAGTAGAATACATCAGTGAAAGTTTGAGGAAAATCGGACAATCCATTCCAAACTTATGAATTTTTGAAATTTGGTGACAAGACTGGCATCGCATGTGTACTATGAAAGAAAATATTTAAACAAAATTCAACATATTTTCACTTTTCTAGCATAATGAAAGAGCTCTAGACTTACCTCTTTCAGAAAGCAGGGGGAATAATATAATAACCCTTGACATCATGTCAGTAACACAGCCAGGGAATGTGTACTTTCATATAAAATGATGTTTTGGGGAATTTTCTTTATGTTTTCCTTATTATATCATAGTGGCTATGTGATGTCATGATCTGTAGTAGTCTTCTGATCCAGCAGTCTTGTCACAAAATTTCAAAAATTCATAACTTTTGAACGGATTGTCCGATTTTCCTCAAATCTTCACTGGTCAATGTGTTCTACTAACATTGCTGCATTCACTCAATCCATATGTTTGGATTTCATTCCCATTCCAAACCAAAAAGAGAGAGAGAGAGAGAGAGAATGGAGGTGATAAAACTACCATCATGAAAAGATATCAGTATAATACCTGTTAAGTAATCTTACACTATCTCTAATGGGCAATAATGGTATATTTCAAGAAACTACTGTACAATGAAATACCATCAACAATGTGCAAACATTAGTGAATGCCATGTCATATACCAGTAGATGATGACTGATGTGGGAAAGAACTTTTAACAGAAATATTCAAGTGACAGGACTAAAATGCTAAATATTGAGGGAACCTATTGCAAGTCCAGAGATAAAGTCAAGGAAATAGTAACCTCCCTAGAAATAGCATTTTGAGCATAGCGATTTTAACAATTTGTATGTTATACAGCAACAAACTTTATTATCAGACTACGGGTTAGTCAAAATACTTAAGATTATAGACATAGATTCAACCTGAATATTCTATGGTACATACAATGTAGGTATTTTTGAATTTGTAGTGCTTTTGATTTGACTTGATTTGATTTGTGCATTTTCACAAAGTAAATGAGGTAACAAACAATTTCAATTGATCATACACTGAGGAAATAATCAATATCATATATCAAGCACAATCATGCATTATATACCAATAATACGTAAATTTATAGTCATACACGATAAATGGAAACTCATTGATTATTCAATCAAATAAGGAACAAATGCAGGAGACTGCCATCTTAAACACAAGTTTGATTTTGATGATGACCTCAGAGAATACTCATATGATTTACTTATTATAAATCGTTACAAATAATTTCATTGCAAGGTGGGGTGAATACAGAATGCATCAGTACAAGGGTGATTTAGGGTGCATGTATGGGACTGCAGTTTTTTGTTACCTCCGCCGTTGGTTTGTGTGTTCGTTCGTTCGTGAAGCCCCCGTCACACTACAGCGTATAAATCAGCGAATGCCTAGCGGATGGGCAAAATTTGGCAAAGTCCAGATACGCTCGAATCCGCTCGAATCCGCAAGCAAAACGTCGTTTTCGAACGTTCGCCTAACGAATGATGAGCATATGCTAACCGTGTTACGAGCGGATTAAGTAGCGAATGAAAGCGAATGCGTACAGTCCGTCCAGCGGATGCTGAGCAGACAAAGCGAATGAGGAGCGAATGCCCAACATATGCAGAGCGATACTGCGGCAGTCACGTGACGGATCTCGACCGACGCACATTTTCCCAAATCATTTTGAGTAGTGACAGTGTTGAGTAACGTTGTGATTGTGAGAATGGCCCCCAAAAGAAGGAAGGAGAAGTCACCACCAAGTGCTGCTGATGTCATTACCCTCGACAGTCCTCAAGATTCCTGTGTTCCTTCTGATGATCACGTTGACGATGATGTGGGGAGTCCAACATCCTCCATTACGTCTGGTGCCTCCAACTGTTCCTAGCCTGGACCTTCAGCGAAAAAAAAAAAAAAAGCCAGAGGCAAACGCCGGGACTTTAATATCCCGGAAGTTCGATGAGAAGCTGATTATACAACCCGAACTGCCCTCGTCTTCGGATCCAGGCCCTGGTCCACATCGTTCTTCGATGTTTTCCTCTCCTCCGTTTTCTCTTGTCTTGGATATATTTGGCGATTGCCAGCTGGTTTAGGTCATACTCATGTTGATGAACAGCTAGAAGATATTGCATCTGAAATCTCTGAGCGTCCTCCAATTCTGATGACCAACTGATAAATGCTACCTGTGCTGTCCAGATTTGCTGTGCGAATTTGGATGAACGGTGAACGAATGAGAAGCGAACGCAGAGCGACCACAACTTTCGATCAGCGGGCGCTAAGCGACCACAAAGCTTATTGTCATTCCGTTCGTCATCCGCTCAAGATTTTGGACATGTCCAAAATCAAAATTTGTCTCAGGCGGATCTCTGCGAATCTCTGCGAACAGCTAGCGGATACAGCGAACGCCAAGCGGGTCACAAACGATGAGCAACGGATGTGAGCGTATCTCCAAATTTTCGGATCCGCTGGGCATTCGTTGGCTAGATACGCTCTAGTGTGACGGGGGCTTTAGTTAGTTAGTTAGTTTGTCCATGTGCAAAATAACTCAAAAAGTAGTTAACAGATTGGGATGAAACTTGCAGGAAAGGTTGAGAATGACACAAGTACCAAACGATTAACTTTTGGTATGATCCGAGAATTTGGGGGAATTTATGAAGGATTTTTGATATTTTGGCAGGTAGGGTCAATGAACTTGGGAGTTCAGGCTGCGCATATTTGAGGTTTGCATGCGTGCACTAAAGTGCGTGCTCTAGTTTCTGCTAGGGCGAGGCGCGCCGTGCAGCTGAGGGTTTATGACGTAACAAAGGCTTCTCTATTGGAAAATCGGGCGACTTTCAGCACACTATAAATACAATCAGCATAGTGCCTAAGTACGTACAAAGTATCTAGGTGGAAATCACTGATATCTCTATGGAAGACCAAGATCAGTGGTGGAAATGATCTGCATGCTTGGCGGAGGTCTGCGCTCTCAGAGTGCTTCTCTAGTTTTGTTATGTTATTATTATTGTTATTCTTTTTTTCTATTCTATGTCGATTTGTTTTGAAATCTTGGGTTTGCAAATGTGTATGGGTACATGTGTATGTGTTACATCTCATATGTGTGCAATGTGTACCCAAATCAATGCTACCTCTCCCATTTGCCAGTCCTACAACAACAAAAAAGTTTTCCCCAAGGAAATGCATGGGTGTACATGTAGTGCACATGGTTACCATCATTGCCCCATTCCCCATTCCATTCCGTCACTATCAAGCAACCTCACACACTGCTCAGTTTTTGTACCTCCAGAACCACATGCCCATACTCATTTTATGGTATGCGCTCCTTTCAAAAACAGCAATACTGCACAGTACCAGTAATTCTATTTTGATGCACTGAAAATTGTCTTGTGTTCATGTATCATTTGCCATTTGTATCTATAAGCACCAAAAATAAATAAATAAATAAATATTGTCCAATAGCAGAACATTATGGGATGTTACCCCACTGGAATTACAAAATAGTCCACTTTATCAGATCTAACATTTTGCGATGAGTATCTCACTTTTAATAATGTGCTTGTACATGTAGTGACAAGCAAACTTCCTCTTGAATAAACTTTTACCTAGTTCTGTAAATCAATACCTGTTTGTGAGAAAATCAGGTATCTACCAAACAAGAAAAAGAGAACCACATTTAATTGCCAAAATCAGTCCCCCAAATATAACATAAAGTATAATTTCAACTGAAGATACTGTAGATGGACAGATTGAGATCTAGATAAACAGTTCTCATTTTAAAGTCGTTATGTTTTTCTGGAAGAATCATTTTGTGCAAATTTATTCCAAATTTCTAGATCTAGAGTTATTATAGCTTCCTGTCAGTAGAACAGGCAACAGACCTGTCCTTGCATTTCTTCATCAAAAGTGCAGAACGCCATTGATACGATATCATACTGACATGGTGTCAAGTTGGCAGTACCCATTTCAAGCCATTCAGTGTTGGGTTTGGATTATTGTACATTTTGGTGCTAGGATCACATGAATACAATTATTCCATTTGTGATAATTGCAATGACCAGTCAACGGATTAAAGTGTCTTAGAACGTTTCTATTTCACCAGTAATGGATTGGACATTTATACTGCCCATGGGTCTAAATGATTAATCATCTAATTTATACTTGACATTAAACTTGCACATATCCAAACTGTTCCCATGGTCTCAAAAAAAAAAAAAAAAAAAACTTTTCCTTCATTCATCTTGTTTTAGCTTTGCAATTCACAATGGAGCACTCTTGGGTTATGTCTCTGATGCTTTACTGCAGTTACTGTATGTACAGGTGATGATTGGGGAGACAGAAAGGTCCGTCTGTCCAGAGGAGTCTTTTATTTTTTCGACGTTATTGCTCTCCTCTGGAGAGGGGATCCATGAAGCCAGACGCAGTCTCCGCAGAACATATCCACGACATCCAGATACAGACTGATCTTTCAGTCAAATGATTGGGTAGCCTATGTGCATAGGTTCCAAAATGCTAATTTCACACAATCAGAGTGAAGAGATTTCATGGCAGTTTACATTGTATAGACCTGACCATATCAAGAAAATTTATCAATGTGTCCAGATAATAAAGGACTATTAGAAGAACGAAATTTTTCCCTGTCACAAGTTATTAAGAATTGACCTACATCTGCACACATTCAAATTAAAAATGATTCATTTCCAAGACTTAATTCTATGTCAAAATAGCCTCCGTAAGAGATACTAAATGCTGACAACATCCGCAGTCTGAATGCGTAGTGTTAGGTTGGTTACATAATTCCACAAAAATTCATTTTTCATGAAAATGACAAATTCCATCAACTTGATACTGACATATGTTAAGGGTAGTAATTATCCCCATTGCTTTCTGAAAGCGGTTAGTCAAGTGCTCTTTCATAATGCTAGAAAAGTGAAGTTTTGTTGAATTTTCTTTATATTTTCTTTGTATTGTTGTCCACTCATACGTCATAACCTCTAGTAGTCTCCTCATCCAGCTGTTCCAACACCAAAATGTTAAAAAATTCATAACTTTTGCATCAATTGTCCGATTTTCTCTAACTTTCACTGGTGTGTTCTACTGATGTTGCTGCTTTCACTCAATCCACATTGTTCTTTGGGTTTACATTCCCTTTAAGTGCAATATTAATGACAGTCTGCAATGTATCAAAAGTCATATTTTGTATTGTAAGAAGGCATTTGACTGAATTCTAGGGTACAAAAATGCAAATATTGTGGCAAAAACTAATGAGAACGGGTCAAAAGTATACTCGGTCAAGTGTCTAGATGGGAAATACATGTACGTGTTGCAGCAAAATCAGCCCATCCTCAATGGGTTAAGACCTGCCTGAATTTATTTTTTTTTTTCTCTCTCTCAGCATAAAATCAGTAGAAACCCTCGGCCTAGATCTAGATATATATAGGCTACAGCTATGCATTCAACTCTGAGTCTGAGCGCCCCCACAGTAAACAGCGGAGCGCCTTGGGGTTACATAATACATGTAGGTTATAGCTGACTGACAGACTATACACAAAATTATCTTAGAGGTCTAAGAGATTGACCACAAACAAAATCATTCTCCATGAGTTTCACAGCCCACATTACTGCACTGGTAGGTCCATATAGTGTCTAACGGTTAGATCTAGAAATTAGAATTTAACTTTAGGAAAACTAAAAAGATCATAAGAAGCATCAGCCATCATGCATTTTGCTAAGTTGATTTTCATGATCACCATATAACATCGTGACAGCCTGTCTGTGTTTACTGGTGTTACTGTTTACATTGTAGTGTTATAGTAGATTCTAGACTTACTGTGTGTGACGTGATGTTACACCTTACTGCAAAGTCAGTTGTGTTACCACGACGTTATGATAGTCTAGACCTAACGGTGGTTAGACAAATGTAAATTTACCTTAATTTTTGAACCTCCAGGAGGGGCAGATGTTGCATAATGACGAACTCTTGCAGCTTGTTCTTTATCCTTGTCAGTCAGTCCATCCACAGCACCCAAAGTCATCCTTCTTGCCGGTTGCTCAGCTTTAACATTTTCGTCAAGGTCAGCCATACGATTTGTCATCCATTTCTTGTTTGCTGCTGCCACATTCGTCGCGCTTTGACCCCCACGTCCTGCTCCTCCGCCTCCCCGGCCAGCTCCGCGGCCACGTCCGTACAATCCCGGTGCTGCTGTGGCAGGTCGCCCATCTTCGAAAACGCTTGGTGGTGGCCTGGATTCTAGTCTTGCTGAGGCTGACGAGGGCCTGATGGGTTTCCCAGGCCTTTTGATCGGGGACATGATGATATCTACAGAATTGCAATGTTACTTTAGGAAGACGAACTCATTACCAGTTCGAAAAAAATTAGATTCTAAATTTACTTTACAGTGATCGCTTCACACTCGCACAACAATGCCCATGTTGGCTCGTACTCGTACTCACACGTCTGCTGCGGCTAATGTCAAGTTGAGCAGTTGATCACAGCGATATACCACCCACTTTTGAATCAACAAGAAATTAACTTTGTCCTGTTTTGCAAGAAATATACGTCTTCATGGCACATGTCCTGGTCACTTCCCCTAAATGTCCGTGATGAGTTTCCAAACACTAGTTAGAAAACACCTAACGTTAGCTAGCTAGCTGCGGTGCGTGGGGACGGCCAAAGCATAGGGGGAACCCATAGCGCGATAGCATAATCTACTGTACGATATCGGCATGTCTTTCTGACGATTGGTCGAGTATCGATCCGATTGACTTCCACCCGAGTTCATTCATTTTCTACAGGACAAATATATCGCCCAGGGACAATTCAATCGGTATCGCTTGAATCGCACCGAATGCGATATTATATTAGTGTACGTTTTCAGACCCAAAACTATTTTTTGCTGAATTGAGGAACGCTAAATCGCCGGTTTGTCCAATGGTACCAGTAATTTCAATACTTCACAACATGACATCGATGTGCTGCATCATCGTCAAAGATAATTTAAAAGGTGTGTCTTTGAGCTAAAATGAGTGATTTACGTTTCATGTCGTTTTGTTTGACATTATCAGACGCAGACATTGACATAGCGTCACAGTTAAAGTAGCAAGATGCAGGTGATACAAAAGATATGTAAAGAATATAAACCCTATCACAACAATAATTACTGATGATCTCCTTCATCTTTTCATTTTTCAAATCAATTTTTGTCCAGTTATCATAATCTTGTATCAACTAGTAATCAACTCAAACTCAATATCCTGTCCCAGAGTCAGCCATTGAAATATGATTGATTGAAATCAGTTTTAATACAGAAATTAGTTGTATGAAAACAATCTTCTGGGCCAGAAAAAAAAAAAATGCTTTGTTTACTAGTACTTGATTACCAGTTCATTTCCATGCTTCGCTCATGTCAAGAGTCTGTGATAGTTTGATACATGATTGTTTTACACTGCCCTTTTCCTTCTTTTTTTTTTTCTTTTTTCCTTGTAATTCCTTGATTTTTCCACTATGAACAAATGCGATTTGTTCATAGTTATGTTAATCATGCGACTGGTATGCTATGAATCTTTAAAATCAATGAAGAAAAAAAAATCTGGATCTTCCGACAAGCAAACCTCGGCAGTTGTAAGCATCACCTCTATTCTTTATTGTAGTCAGAGTATGCTATTATATTGCAATGAATACTTATATTTATTCCCTTGTATACTGTATGATGTACCATGATCATCATTTCACGCTTGCTTCTTTAATTTCGTTTGACCAAAGAGAGGAGGTGGAAGTATAAACAGGAAAGTAAACTCATCCCCAAGCCTACGGAACAAAAGGGGTCTGGACACGAGACTGCGTTATCGCACTGTACATTACAACGAGCTTGGTGAGAAAGCTTCGTCTGTTACTATGGTTGCGGCCCGGTGCGCTGCTTGAGCGACTGGTTCCGCACCCGCCGCGTAAATAGGATTTTCTCTCCGTACATCGGCTTTATGCCCTGGTTGACTGGTTCTACTTTGTGCGCTTGGGAAAGCGGGTTCAATGACTAAAAGCTGTCATCTTTTTCCCCTTTTCATTGAGAGTATGACATTTACAGGGCTTTGGCTTCAACTGAAGTATAACTCGTTGATATCTTGATTACATTCTTTCTAATTCTATTTATAGTAGATTCCTATTTGAATATTGTTCTACAAGAGTGACAAACTTCCCCCAGCTAAATGAATGCTATGCATTCATTTATGACGAGAGCAGAGAGATATGTAGAGAGATAAATGATGTATTCCACCAATAACAATGGAAATGGGAATAAGGTTAACAAGGAGCAACAAACATTAATTATTATTTCTTTTGAATTAGTTATAAAAAAAGAAGACATTAGGCCTACCAGTATTGAAGAAATAATTCATTTTACATGCGTGCATGGACATGGTTGAACAGGCATGGACTCCAGTATCCTCTTTGTTTCAATACTTTCCTTATTGTGGATATCAACAGGTGAGGAAAAACTCATTAAATTTACTCATAAAGCTCGCAATCATGCAAACTTTTTTTTTTTTTTGAATTGAGAAACATGATAAGATACCATCTAGGAAATATTTTTTTCTCTTCTGCTTTTTGTATGTTTTCATTACAAAAATGTTGTACATACATGTAGTATATGTGTGTGTGTGTGTGTGCTTTCTGTTTTTTCACATCAAAGCAGCCATTAGTTAAAATGAGAAACACAGTAATTATTACTTGCCTTCATTTTGGGTGTGTTGATGTTATTTACCAATCACGTTAGAATGAAAACAACTGAAGTTTCTATAGATGGCTATATCATAAGGAACATTGAGACTTGAATCTGATTTTATTGATTTGCACTCTCACCAAGGAAACTCCAGGGTGACTTTAGAGACATCTCCAAATATTATAATTCATTTGTCCAGAAGTTGCGGAGTTGTTGCTGTGACATCTCCGAGATGTCTCTGTGACTTCTCCCCTAGGTCACTAATGGGTCATCGCAAAGTCACAGAGATGTCTCAGAGACCTCATGAATAAAAATTAGTCTCCATGACTTGGCCATGACTAGAAGGAGACTACATGGAGATGTTAATACGGAGATGTCTCCAAGACCAGCTAGAGACTGGAAAGAGTCTATGAAAAAAAAAATTGAACATGTTCGATTCTCACGACTCCCCAGAGACCCAGCTACATTCTAGGAGACATCATGGAGACGTTGCTGAGACGCCTCCGCAACCAGGGAGACGTAAGTCGCTGACAAGTAGCCAACTAGTCTCCAGCCAAATATGATGCCCACTTGATAAGGAACTCTTTGATCATATGATCATATGTACATGGTCATTCTTTGGTTGTGCTCTACTCTTTTCTTCATGAAGAAAGGCTTCAAATGAATGTCTAATGGTTGAATGAGTAATGAAAAATGCTTAAGACTGTTGAAGTCCCCCCCCCCTTTCTTTTTTTTTCTTTTTCTTTTTGTTGTCTTTGGAAGATGCCTGGATAACACACTATGATTATGAGAAACAAATTCTCAAAGGGATTTTGCTCAGCAGGATCAATAACCAATATTGTCCCATGGCCTTGAATGGTGCAGGCGAGAGTCATTCAAGCTCTTAATCCTATTGGAATTTGAGTGGCTGCAAATTGAGCGAGGTGTTGAAGCAGGTATACACTTTTAATTCCTTCTGTCTCATAAACACAGGGGTGTGTATGTTTGTTTGTTTTTTTTCAATGATTTCAACACCTTCTGTGATATTTTGTAATTTCTATCTCAGCAGATGTAGCTATCTTGTTCAAAAAACAACCGACACAAAGGTAACAAGGTTTCTTTGAAACCAGGACTCTACATATTGCATTGCTTAGAAAGTATCGTGGTTGCACCATTCAATAAGCAAAATAATAGAGACCTGCCTATATTCTCCCCCCATGGTATTAATTGTTTGTTCTCTTCCTTTATCAATGTACTAGTCAAGAAATCATTAGGTCATGTCAAGTATTCGGGAGATACCAATCAATATCACCCAGCTCCCAGGCATTGATCAACCTTGCAATGCAATAGGGTACTCAACCTCCGATCAAAACTGATTCTGGAAAGAAATGCAACGAGCCCAAGCTATATCTACTGATGGATTTACTTACTATTAGTCATATGCAGATTATATGGTAGAATATACACATTTCACATACTTACCCAAATTTTGAGGGCTTATGAATGATTATTCAGCATACAAAGCGCATAATCTCGGTCACAGTGGATATTTTAAAATGCCAATCTAATTTGAATGAATTACACTCATTCAAACCTATTGATGGCCAAAAACATAATTCATCTTCTCTCTAAATATATTGATATTTTGCCCTGTCACCATTTTCATCTCTCTCTCTCTCTCCTCTCTCTCTCTCTCTCTCTTTCTCTCTCTCTCTCTCATTTTAAAATAACCTATCAAATGTGTGTGCAGGATATATATCAGGGGCGGATCCAGGAATTCTGTAAAGGGGCGGCGTGACTAATATTTCTGGTGCCACTTCCGGGTTTCATTGCAGTATTTTCTTTTTATTTTCTTTGTTTTTAACGAAAATTAAAGGGGGGGTGTGCGCCGGTTGCGCCCCCCTCTGGATCCGCCACTGTATATATATATATATATAAAATTGGTGCAAGTTTTGCTGCCAATATATTTAACTGTCCTTGCACTGCACCGCCATGTTCTGGTTTAGTCCATTGCTGTAACTATATGTATATATATAAATATATATATATATATATATATATATATATATATATATATATATATATATATATATATATATATATATATATATATAGACTGCGAGAAGGGGTCTTGACCATTTACAGTACCAGTGTAGCTCCTTCATTATTTACATTCAGTGTGAAAAGAAGAGCAAGGTGGACGTAGCTAGGGTCAACGTGCCTGTTTATTGCCGCCGAGCTTTCGGTCCCAAACGGACCTTCATCAGGACCTTCATCAGGGCTGTACCATATGTAATATTCTGTTATATGTTATAATACAACTGTATGTATATGAATGGTTGTGGTATATTAGTATTATTTACCTCATTATACGATAGCCAGAAGATGACGCGTGACTGATGTAGTGTATTATATAGCTACTTACGTCTTGCAATGCTGCCACATGCTGTATTATCGTCGACAACATAAAAATGTCTAGTTTGATATTATTACAGTCGTCTGTCACACAACACATAAGATGAGGATACTGAATTGGTGTTTTTGTTATATACCTTCATCTCAATTAATAACACGAGTTTGATATGAAATGTATTCAATAATATGCAATTGATTATGTATATTATTATTGGAATATGTTATATACAGCTGTAATTACGGATTGATTGATTACACAGTCATTATAGACTCACGCCAGTTAGATTTATATTAGTATATATATATGAATATATATTTATTAGTGTAGCCATACGAGTGAGTCATTTTTGTATCGTTACAGCCCTGATGAAGGTCCGTTTGGGACCGAAGCTCGGCGGCAATAAACAGGCACGTTGACCCTAGCTACGTCCACCTTGCTCTTCTTTTCACACTATATATATATATATATATATATATATATATATATATACATATACATTATACAAAGAAATGGAATCATCCACTTTTTAAATTGTATTCACACCTTCAAGATAAGTTAATTCCTATTTTTATTCCTACACATAAGCAACCTATACAAAAATGCTTGAAAAATAGAAATTCTTACATATAATTATACTTCTTCAGTGATGAAAACATGCCATTCCCACACTACACAATCTCTACATAGTATTGTATCAAGCAGCACACAAAGTATATATGCAGTATTAAACTTGACTATATTCGTTCTTGCAAGCACACGAAAGCAAAGCACAAGTTGAGATTTTTTTTTTTTTGTATTCAACATGGTTTCTGTAGATGCTTTATTAACTTGTGAATGTGATCAGAATAACAAGATAACTTACTAATGCTAATCAATCAAATCATTGTGCAACTGTCAGACTGCTGCAAGTCAAACACACATATAAATGACCAATGCATAATAATACTTGTGTATTTACATGTTTGCCAAATACATCGTATGTGTCATAAGAGTCAACTCCAAAAAGCCCTGCCTACAAGACAACAGAAATAAAAAAACAACAACAACAACAACATAAATACAAGTTTCGCAAATACCAAATCTGGGTCAGTATTAGACTACACAAAAATAGCAGAGCAAGGGACCAGAGCATTCTGGTAATCTGAGGAGTAAAATGAAAACAAAAAATTAAAAATTGTAATTACAAAAATTTGTGAGTATGGATGAAGCAATAAAAAATTTTCAAGGGTTTAAATAATTATATCAAAGGGTATCAAAATGCATTTACAATGTGCTGCAATCTGCCACAGGGTACCATACCATCATAACTATCTGCTTTTTTGGTTCGCATTTGGGGTGGGGGGATAAGATTACTGGAATGTTGACGAAAAACTGAGTTCTTAATCTAATTCTTGGTATCACTTCCTAAGACTATTTGCTACATTTTTAAAAATCTTTGTGTTTGAAGACTTTGCTTGTATGCTCAACTGACCACAGTCGTACGCTCTATCATTGGAAATAATTATGTGCATAGGTAACATATGGGGCGTTTCAAGCATACAGCCACTGTACTTCTCATCCTTCTGTTCCAGACATATTGTGGGTTACTTATCATACTCTACCCACAATGGACAATAAAAGCCACACAGGCACCCTTTTCAAAAGCTTAATAGAAAAATCTGACCGGAAACTTGGACATGCGTTGATCACATAACAGTCTGCATCAGCAATCATATTATTTTCTTTGCCCAACCCCCTTTTCTTTGTAGCTGGCATTATCATTATCTGCAAATAATGATACTACTAGTCCAAAATGGGAGGCGTACATTTGAGAGCTCCATATGAAAAAAAAAAAAAAAAATGATACTGTCATACCTGTTACTTCATCATTCCAAAATACACAGGCATCACTTTCAAATTGAGATTCATGTGGATACAACATCGATTATCCCATTCCATATCTATATTTGAACACTTCTTTTGCTTGTTTGTTTGTTTGTTCTTTTTTTTTTCAGAACTGAAAACCACCTGTCATGGACAAGAGAGGCAAATAAGCCATCAGATGGGTATTTGATTTCAGCAGCTTGGAGGGTCCTTTATAACAAACTTCAAACAAGATATGAAAAAATATGCACTCAAACCAGATAACATTTATTGCAAAGTGAAGGGGTATGTGTGGTTCTCACTTGTGTTCATTGCACTCTACACATGTGCATTCTTATGGATGCGTGTTTCGGAGAAAATGGGGACACAAAATTACAACATGCAAAACTTCTTCTAGGCACAGGATCTCTTCAAGTACACAAAGTTTCTAGAAATTCTTGCATTCCTATCTTCTACTCTCACTCTCCCACCGTACTTCAGTATTCGTCAAGATCAACTCACAACCAGTAATCTTACTGGACTGAAAACAACTTGCATGCTGAAGACACCTTGATTTGGTAGTTATAACAACACATGACAATTCAGTCTGGCATTATATTGCATTAGTAATACTATCCCTTTCAATACAAAATTCTGGCTTTGTCTCAATTCATACTTAGACTGAGGTATGAATATACTTAGTGCATACGTTTGGATAACTCATTTTACTTCTTTGATGCTGTATGAGACTCAATATCTCATTGGCAATTAAAAAGAAAAAGGTTTTTCAACATATCAAGGAACACATCAGCTACAGTTTGCTTTTCTATGCATCGTATCGGAAGAGTTGACTCCTTTAAAGGCTTCAATTTGTGCAAGTAGACCATTAACTGCCTCAATTGAGATAATGGTCAACACCATCAAATCATTGCCGGCCCATCAAAATCTTTATTACTTTCTATATCAGTAGTATCTCTTCATCATGCTTGTCTTCTTTTTAAACTGCTGTTTCATTCTCTATTTTTTTTTTCTCTCTCTCATGTAAAATGCCACTTAGACTCGTGTTGCTCATAAAACATCTTCCGTAAACGCTGGGGACATAAATCACTTAAAACATGGTCAGTCGACACGTTTCATACCATACACCTTGGTAACTCTCATCTACAGCAGAAATGCTTGTGGATCACCTGGTACCTGTGCTCACATAACCCCAAGAATCTCTCACTACCTCTGCCCTGTCCATCTGTGCATTTCTCGTGCGAAACCTCGGTTGCTTTTTGGGCCAAAAGCAAACAATATTTTTCAGACGCTTATCTTGCCAATACCTACAGGATATGCTAGAAAGAGAGAGGCTGTATGAATAGCAAATTTCTTTCAACAGGTAAGCTTGTGACAAGATGCTACGATGGAATGCACATGGTCCTCCTGTCCAACGACTGACAACGGCAGCGCAATGATGCGAAAGAAATAAAGAATGTCATCCTAGGTACAGTCATTTATCATAAAGAAATACTATCTCATTCAGAGCAATGCATATTTAAAGGGGTGGGAACTCCATCACTTTATTATTAAGGCCAACAGCACACTCACAGAATTAAAGCTGTGACCGAAGAGAGTGCACTCTTGTTAGTTACATGAGACGAGAGATGCTGACGATACACAGAAGGTATGCCAACTGAACCACAGAACGTGTGACAAAGATAACATTTGAACGATTATGGGCATGGCAGCCCGAAGTATTCTTTGGTGGAATTCTACAAGGTTATACGCTCAGTTTGACCATTACAAAACATCTACGGTACCACATATGGTGATGCTTGTATTTCTTTAATGCCATGATTGTACATTGAAAAAAAGAAAAAACACTATACACCG
Source organism: Diadema setosum (assembly GCF_964275005.1). Lineage (NCBI taxonomy): Eukaryota > Metazoa > Echinodermata > Echinoidea > Diadematoida > Diadematidae > Diadema > Diadema setosum. The sequence continues at coordinate 22,602,845 of NC_092695.1, forward strand.
CTGCAGTCTATATACATACAATTAGTCACAATCATTCAAACATTCGCATTTAATAGTGCTGTGCCCTCAGATGAGAAAAACTTTGACCATCACAGAAATGAGAAAAAATACAGCAACAAAAATTGTCTTAAAATGTTAACCTCACTGGCCACATTGACACAGGTCGACGACTTTGGAAATTATTTCAAAAGCAGATGCAAATACAGAATTCACATGAAGCATTCAAGTACCGCTTGTACTCACATGGTCATTTCACAAAATTGAAACTAATTGTCACTTGCAGAAAAAAATCACTAATTTGCTCAGTATTGTAATATATGCAACACAACTGTTCAAGTAATTCTTGTAAGGCTAAATGCCAATAAATAAATCAGGTATTCACAACATTCAAAACACATTTGTCCAGCATATTCTTACTCCCTATGAGCAATCATTACATATCTCAATTTTCAAATAGTTATATACACCATGTTCACTTGAATTGTGGGATACTGGTAAGTCTAATTACACTTTCAATTTTGATTTTAGTATTTGATGTTGATTATAACCTTTAAAAGGTATGGAATATCTATGCAAGCACTAAAGATGTGTAACAAGAGTTTATGAGTAGCTTTATATACCCGTGAACTCATAAACTAGACATATAGATATCTTTGAATTTTCGTTCTTCTGACCAAGTGACCAACACATGCTTAACATACTGACTAAACCCATCAGCATTAAATGCAATCCTGCCTCATCTAGTATGGACAACATATTTTTCATTTGAATGTTATCATTGGACAGATGTTGCGACATCTGAAAAAATAATTAAAATCTCTGATTCCGCATCCATTGACTGAATGCTAGATCCTCTTTACATTTCAGTGGTTTGACTTTCGAGTACAGTTTCATTACAATGCGAATGATTCAGAAAAGAAATTTCAACAGCTTCAGAACCTTCAAACTATGCTGCCATTTTAAGTGATATCTGTGGGGTCATGGTACCTTCAAAAAAAAAACATGGTTAGACCTACTACTACATACTTCCGCACCTGTATGTCACATGTGCTCATAACTATGACCATGGAAGTTGCTTCTCGCCAAAAGAGAGCGGAATTGTCATCTTTAATGAAGAAACGTAAAGTTTTTGTAGGCTCAGATATTGCATAGAAACGGGATCAAAATGCAGCTTTGCAAAATCTGCCTCGTTCATAAGTGCTTTCTTTGTTCCTGCTATGCACTTCTGTAGTTCTCTTTCTGTTTCTTTTCCTGCTCTCAGTACATACCAGTAGTGCTAGTGAAACAGTAAGAGTGTCTAGACAAGTGTCTGGAATACTGTAAAAAGTGGATATCTTTGCATGCGTAATTTTTCACGCTCAGCTGGGTACTGTAAAAGTGGAAATTTTCGCGGTGTTGAAATTTTCACGCATTTCGCGCAGTCAGAAACTAACGCGAAAATAAAAGCATGCAAATATTTTTGCTTGCCGTATGTTCCTGTACTTGGTGTCTTGATGCCGCGGAATCAAAAACACGCGAAACTCTTCTCATCTGGCCAAGCAAAAAATTAATCGCGCTAAAATATCCACTTTTACAGTATCATAAAGATGAATTGTGCATATGTTTTTGATTCCACAGAATCAGGGCATTAATTACTGGAACATATGGCATGGAAATATATCCATGTGCTTTTATTTTCGCACTAGCATCTGGTTGTGCGAAATGAACGAAAATTTCCATTCTTTAACAGTACCCTACATCAATAGTAACCTCACACTCTGATGAAATGTTCTCATAGAGGGCAACAAAGAAATAATGCTAAAACAAAATAAAACAAGCATACATGTCGACCAAGAGTACCGATACGTAAATGTCATAACCACCAACTACAAGAGAAGCAAGATGACTTCAGACTACAATTCAAACACGAAATTAACAACACGAGTGTCACTTGATATTTTACACAGAGTGGCAAGAGTGTAGTTATCATTTACAGTTCAAACCAGCTGGCGCCCTCTACAGTCCCAGGTGAAGTCAATCCAGGACTCTTTCAGTACAGTTATCAACACACTCAAGAAACATTTATCACCCCCTTCACGGCATCCTTAGTGTAACACCAAACACGAAATAAATACCCAGACTGTCTCCTACATGTCTTGCATAAAAAGTTATAAGTCAGTGTTTCAACTCCCCCAGTAACAGTGCTTGTGTCCTTAGGGCAACGCACTCTTTCCTAAATGTCTAGTCCAAGGAGGGGACTAGGGCAATCGGTCCTGTGGTTGCTTGCTAGCAAGCATTCACCGTTTCCTTAGCAGACATGTGAAAAAAAATTATCCACAATAATAATGATAATTCAATGAATAATTTCAATAATCTCTTACATGACTGCTTCTGCAGACTTCTAAACAACAGACTCTTCATTGGCAACCATTAAAATGTTCAGCTTTTCCAAATAAATCATTGTACATTCAAACTGGGGAAACTGAAATGAGAATCATATGAATGAATCTATCCTTTCCGTGACTGAACTCTTAGAATCATCTGTGCGAATGGGCAGCTGCAGTCTACACTTTGCTACTTCAGCTTCAAGCTATACAATTTAACATCTGATATCTTTGCATGGAATTCCTATGATACCTCCTCACAAAACAAACTTGTGGCCTTGAAGTGTAAGTGCAGGGCAGGGGATTAGTACCTCAAATATGACAGTCTGCATTAAATTCAGTACATTCTATGGCAATGTTAGTTTCACATGTATCAACGTCAAACAAACAAACAATAATGCATAAATAGATAGTACACATATTACACTGGTTTCCTCCACAGTAACGGAAACGACCATTATTTCCACAGCTCAAGGAACAAAGAAATAGTTTAAGATGTCAAGTGCACGCTCCTAGACTGCCGGAATTACAAAACGAACCGTCTCCCTGCATGGATCTGAGCTCCAGATTACAAAGGCCTCTTCTAGGATTACTCCATCCCAGATATCATGGGATTTTCATTGTGGGTCATATGACTATTATAGCTGCCAAAAAATGTGATTAGTCAATAAACCAATGACATCTGAATTGACACTGGATGCAGGGACACAATATCCTATGATATAAATTCTTTATCCCATCCCTATCTGCTTTGCCAGAAGTAAACTGGAGTTGACATCCAAATCACCACTTGACAGGATAGACCCTTTGATATTTCGAATGAGAGTGGTCCAAATTTCCCAGCAAATTATCATAACAGAATTTCCTACCATGGAAGGTAAGCTGCAGTTGATGATTAGTAACTTTGTTCTTGCATGTCATAATATTCAAATTTTAAGTCAAGATAGGTGGATTTTTTTTTCTTTCCATCATGAGAAAATTGCCACAAATTAAAACACTATTTGAAAGTGAATGAATGAACTAACATGGTATCCTACAACATGTTAGAATTGATTGGTCATGTGATTTGGAGAAAATATTTACCTTTTTTATCAAGGTACATGAATTCACTTCACAAAATTTGAATGATTTAAAAGAACTATACCACCATAGAGTATCTCTGACCAAATCCAGGAATGAGAAAATTTATTTGAAGGACAAAACACGAGTACTATGAGGAGTAACAAACAAGAACAGCACTGCCGCATGATGGAAACGGTTCATTTTCTGGTGCTTAGAGGATACGCTGTTAGGTTCTTCACTGAAATTCAAACAGCCATAATATTCTGAACGTGAAAGTGTGCTTTAATTCATCCCTTTGGCACACAGCTTCAAGCGATGTCAATCTTCCCTCCCTGAAGAAACCACACTCTATTTTGCATGAATTGAGATGGAAAACCATCAAAAATACTTCAATTTGGTTTGGTAAATACAAAATTAGGCTCAATGTAGAGTATAGGTGCATACATAACTATCGAGGATATGTGTAAAAATTTAAGAGTTTCTCCATTTGAATAGTGTGAACTTCTCTTCACAGACATACAGGCACTAAATACACAAAACGGGCAGGTGCATTACATGCCACTACAGTACCCCATGGCCTCAAGGGGGCGCTGTTTCATTTGCTTTGAATGCTCTGAACAAATGGGCATATGCCCCCGTGTGAAATGTATCCCCAGTTGCCTGGAGTGAAGCACAACAAGATCCCTGATTGAAGCCTCTTACAAGAACACACACACAGACTGACATGTAGCTGTGACTCCGGCCAGTTCACTTAATAATCAAGAGGGAAAGCGATGACAGTAAAATGTCACAGAGGTTAAATTTTCAATGTTCTCTTGCATTTGATTCACCGCTGTCTTTGAGCTGGACACTAGTTTTCTCTTTCAGGCAATTGCTTTGAAGGCAAACTAGGGTTGACCTTAGACATTCCTCGGGTGGGGGGGGGGGGGGGGAGAACATTAAAGGCTAAAATCCTATTTTCATCACTGACAAATTAGAAACAGGATATCATGACCTCGCTACCTCCAAAGTTCTGAAAGTCATCGAACCCCTTTATGCAGAACTCATCATGTTGCCATGCATCCCACACGAGTTACGGGATGACATCAAGTGAAAGTGGAATGGAAATCAAGTGAGGGTTGCTAGCAAAGAGACAACTGCCATTATGGAAATGAAGTCGACGGCCCTAAGTGGCAAGTAAAAAACAAACTGAGCTTTCACATCAAGATGATGTGAAAATGTGCCACACCTAATACTTCTTGTGTTGGAACCTTCCACAGTGCTCAATATGCCTAACATAAGCACGCGAGTGTAGCTGTTGGAAGTGACGTACGAGTGGGAATTTTCAAGTGGCCAAAATTTTATACCGACAAATGTGAGCAGACTTGTACACCTTGACAATCTCCATACAGGAATGAACGCTTGCATGCACACTGCCCTCTCTTGGTGACCAGCGGAGAGGTTATACACACAGTTTCCTATTAATTCAGCCATGTGAGAGAAAGAGCTATACATCACAGTATAAAAATATTATTCTCAAAATCTTGCTCACTCTCTTGCGCATTATGTGTCTGATTTGAACATGAGCTGGTAGCACTTTGTAACCCATTTTTAGTCTTGGGCTTTGAGCCCTCATAGAGGACATCAAAACTACGCAACTAGGGGCGGAAGTGAAGGTGCAATCCTCACGTTTACCATGAAGCACGGACCAAAGACTGTCTTTTTCTCAACAAATGGATTGCAACTAAACATGATGCTCTCTTTTTCTGCTCATACAAATGTATCTTGTCAAGTAAATTGACTTAATATTCTATATTCTAGAAAAAATACATTAAAAAAATACACAGGAGCAAAAAAAAATTGATATCAACGTTTTTTTTACTTATAAAAGGATACAGGAGAATATGCAGGATTATGTAAGTACTATTTCAGGAAAGTGGTCAAAGCAAAGCAATATTCATAACTTCTGCTCATTCTGTTCTTACATAAATTGCTACATCACCCTGTACTTGTTTTTATTTTCACTTTTTTTCTTACAATACTGTGGGGGGGGGGGGACATTTACATCACTAAATAACTTGGCATTAAAAAAGAAAAAAAAAACACATTCGTTTTCTTTTCTTTTTTTTCTTCTCCCAAGGACGGCACAGGCTAAACTGATGTGAAATGGCTTGAGTCTTGATTTTCAGCAGGGTTCTGTGCAGTGTCCTGCTCCTGAATGTTCCGCGATGCATCTTGCTCATGAAGCTCAACCGTTGTGGTGACAGGGGGCAAAATACCTGCAATGGTCAGAAACACACACAAGGGATACAGACGGAAGAAAAAAGAGAAAGAAAAAATGATCATAGTGCATCTTGCACTGACATTTCATAGCAAGTCAAGATTGATAAAAACTATTCCAGAGTTATGATACTCTTGTAGCATATGTGCATTGTATGAATGATACATACTATGTCTTCTTGCCTGACATTTGTAACACAGAGGACTATGAAAATAATATTCAGCTGAACACAACTGCATGTGTTTTCTGATGATTGCTTTTGTTCTCATATTGCTGCAGGACATTTCATATGCAAGCCAAATGCACTTATAATAGTACTAGTAGGAGCAGTAGAAGTAGAAGTAGTAGTAGCAGTAGCAGTAGTAGTAGTAGTAGTAGTAGTAGCAGTAGTAGTAGTAGTAGTAGTAGTAGTAGTGGAAGTAGTAGTAGTAGTAGTAGTAGTAGTAGTAGTAGTAGTAGTAGTAGTAGTAGTAGTAGCAGTAGTAGTAGTAGTAGTAGTAGTAGTACATGTAGTTGTAGTGGCAGCAGCAAAAGCAGCAGCAGCAGCAGCACCAGTAGTAGTAGTAGTAGTAGTAGTAGTAGTAGTAGTAGTAGTAGCAGCAGCAGCAGCAGCAGGAGCAGTAGCAGCATCAGCAGCTGTAACAGTAGTCATGATCAGTGAAGTAATAGTAGTTGTAATAGCAGAAGTAGTAGCAGAAGCAGAAGTAGTAGTAGTAGTAGTAGTAGTTGTAGTAGTAGTAGCAGCAGCAGCAGCAGCAGCAGCAGCTGTAACAGTAGTCATGATCAGATGCATGATATTTAATATCCTGGCAAAGCGTGAGCATGTTCATTTCATTTGTAGTCGGTATACTACACTGTGTGAATAAACCAGCTTTTCTCAAGTTTTGTATCTGTTGTCTAGAGACACACAAATGAGAAAAGCCCTTGTCTAGCTCACTGTGATTTTATGCAATCATAAAGGAATCTGAAGGTAGGTACAGAGCAAAGCAACAATGTCATATTCAGATGAAAAGGGATGTGAAGACTGAAGTAAACTAGAAAAAGACAAGGATCAAATATATAGCCTTGCGCAATTTGAGGGGGGTGTCTCTATGGATTACATTCCCCAATTCTCAAAACAAAGGTCATTCCTTTTTTTTTAATATAATTTCATCTACTCTGAAAGAAAAAGGGCAGTGCCACAGTGATTTTATTGAACATATATTGAGATTTCTACTGCCTTGCAGTCTGCCTCATCACAAGGGGAAATATTCATGACTTTATTCCAATCGAGAACAGTAATGAAAGGGTCAAAAATAAAAACAGGGCAGATATTATAGACCACGAGACTTCTAGCGAGGCCAAAAAGACCTGGGAGGAGATAAAGAAACAATGAGAAATCTGTGCAACTATCTCTACAATTTGAATTTGTTCTTTTCTTCCGGAACAAAGAGGTCAATTTCCACTGCCATTGCCTTATTTGTCAACGAGTTTCATACACTGCGTGAAGAAAACTGGGTTTTGTCAATCATGATGTTATCAGTGTGTCTACATATGGTTTGTCTGTGCGTGAAATATATAGCTGTATGCAGCAACAGACAGTTAGATGGATAATGAATAGATACTGAACAAGCTGTTATTTTCGCAAGGGTTTTATTATCGCAAATTTCGCGAATCACTGTTGAACCTTGAATTTAACAACAAGCAAAAATGTTGCCATGCGCTAGGGTAATAGCACACTTACGATAATCTTGGTTTCAATTCACAAAAACATCTCATGAAAATGTCCACAACCTCCTCATTGGTTAAAACATCTATACATGGAAATAACAGCATATACAATAGTTGCATGAATGAATGGATAGGCAGATAGGTGGATATCATAACTAAATAACATAACACTGAAAACTTGAAAAAAAAAGAAAAAAAGATTGCAATTCTCAAATGGGAACATAACTGTCATCACCTTAAAGATATCCTCACTATATAGAATCTTCATCAAAGTTCCCTTTCAGGCATGAAAACCATCTGAGTAAGCTGTATCATTCACATCTAATGCTTGCAGTCTTCTAATAGCCTTATCAAAGAGCAATGTTGTCTACTGGGGGAAAGGGAGGTAGTTGCTAAACCATCAAACAAAAATATGATTTCAATATTTCTGTGCCCAACCATTGGGATAGTTGTGAGTAAGTAAATAGTGTATGCACGGATAATTTCAGCACTTCTGATAGGCTTTATTCTTGAAGCTATTTCATACAATCCACATATCCTCCAATACCTTCCGAACTCGACGACCCGTTTCGACTCTCCACGGACTCGTTGCCGTCCGAATGCCGGTCGTGCTCCACCGCCACCATCCGCACATAGCGGCCACCGCCCGACGTGCCGTTGCTGCTGAGCAGGGTGCGTACCGGCTCCACGTGCTGCCCGGTGCCCGTCTCAGCGGCGTCATCTAGCCCAGACCCAAAGGCAATCTGGCCCACTTCAAGAATATAATGCGCCTCCTCTGTGGTTTGCACAGGTATCTAGAATGAGCAGAAAATGAAAGAAAAATCAACAACATTGGTTTATTTCTTTTATATTCCCTCACTTTTTAATCGTTATGCGAAGTTGCCAACCTTTCTTTGATCATACAAAGTGGTTAACGATGAGTAAACCAAAACAAACCAACAAACATATTTAGAAGGCAAATATCAACTTTTGGTTAAAACATGGATATACACTGGACAAACTAGGTGTTTCTTTCTACAAAAATATTTCTGTACTTATTTTTGATCAGCAACAAGACAAGAACATACTACATGAATTCCAAAAAAGAGTAGGAGAGGCCCAGCAACATTACATCTGACATGATATTTTGCAACAAATCACTAAAACCACATCTGTGGAATTTGCATCATTCCTCCTTGTAAATTGTATCTTTTATGGTCAATTTTCAACTATTAACATTCCTAATGAAAACATCTTGATTGTTTGGTAGTGAATTCATCATTTGGTTAACAACCATTGGTTCATAGTGCATGACCACATTTAATGTGGTCACTTAATCACACCTACGTAGCAATCACATAATCATCTGCAGCTTACATCTAGGCATACGCACAAAGAGTACAAGTAACCTAAGACACCACAAATATGGCCCACATAATTGGTGCTAAATCAGTTCTGCGCTAATTCTGCTTCACAGTGCACACTGCTCGAAAAGAAGTACATGTACATAGATAGCTGTATGCAAGCACATTATTCCTAATGCAAACATTGTACACTGTATCGTCCATCACACGTCTTTAATATTCAGACACTGAATATAAAGGGCACACTTGAGAAATCTGACTCATACTTCTGTACAATGGGTTTGTCTACCCTTCAACATACCACTTGACTTTTGGTCAAAAATCCTTATCATGAAATCTACTCACAAAGGAATGCAATGGTTTGTTTTGTTGTTGTTGTTGTTGTTTTTTACATGCCTTTGAGGCCATGGAACAAAATTATCATTATTACATCACCAGTATCATTATCATTGTCTTCTTTTTTTTTTTTACAGACCTCTAGAGGCATCTGACATGACAATCTTTGCACTTTTCTGCTACCTATCATACAGGCAATGAAAGAAGTGTGTAGATACACTAGATTTATATACATACACACATACAAACACACACACACACACACACACACAAAACAGCAAAAGCATTCCATAAATATTGCACTGCAATCTTCCTGTCATCCAGGGCCTAAATGGAAACATGCACCAGTCATTTTCCTTTCATCGGCAACCTCTCCAAAAACAAACAAGGGGCCATATGTAACTTCCTTATCATGGTGCATGACTTGTACTCTTTCAGGATATACGTTGTACAGCTTGGTTTTGTGTTTTGCTTTGTATGATCGCAAGTACCACATCAAAACTAGCTTTACTGACTCCCTTTAGAACTACAACACGCCCACACCGCACAGCACAGATTTCATTCCAGTTCGAGGACTTAAATTCTATGTACCAGACTTTGTATTCCCAATTTCCTGGCAACAAAGACATTCGCACTGAAAATTCACTGATGTTTCACAATCACATAACCGTCCCTTTTTTTTTTTATATTGAAATTATCCACACTGTATTGTTTGAATAATGTGGGGATAAGATCTGCATAGTCATAAAATGGTACTGCTTGACATTAAAATACGATCTCAATGTCAACTACAAGTGTGTGCTTTTTATCTTGAGAGCTCTCTGCTGATGAGGTTTTGTTGTTTCTTCAATAAACTTTAGGGAGATTAAGTGGCAAATAAAACTTGAACTTCACCCATTTGAGCAAACAGATTTTCCACCTTGTATTATATGAAACATATGCCACTTTAAAAGAATGGCTGCACCATGTAATATTCTGAAAATGTCTAGTGCATCTCTTTCCAATATTGTCTGTATGCTCATGGAAACACACTCATTCTGATGTACATAACTCTCATTTCTAGAGATTAAGGTTTAAAAAGTAGAATCTTCCACTCAAATACCGTTTGAACACTCATGAGAGTGCAGTGAACTTTGATGCATATTTCATAATTTGGTTGTTGATACATTACTAATCACAGTATGATTTTTTTTTTCTGTGCAGAGTATATAGTTTGTCAAGAAAATAATTGTAAGGTTTCATCTTGGCTCTAATATCGCGCAGCACAAAATGTGGCACAACCTCCACAGCTGGCAATATGCCATGTTTAATGGTACCCTAGCTTGCCCAATCTGGCTTCTACTGTTGACACAAGCAGGCACCTTGTTTTACAATGTTATGTCATTTTGTCATCGACAGCAATAGCATTCCTATCACTGGGAAAACTGTTACAGCAAAGCACAGATACGATCTTCGCACTGTTTTTAAATGTCCTTTCATGACCAGTAAACACGTTTAAGGACAGGTGTTTGAGCTGTTTTTTTTTTTTTAAGTTGCTTTTTTTTTTAATTCAACTGATTAAGCCATAGCAGACTCTACTAGTCATATAGTATTAGGGTTTAAAGTGCATTTGAGGAGTTATACAGATTGCTTATGCTAGATCATAATTCCTCCATTTCCACATCTTTTTAAAAAAAAAGATACAACCCAGTAAATTCATTCCTATAAATTAATTATAAGTTATTGAAAGTGCCTTGACTTTTCTTAACAAAAATAAATAGACCAAAAAAAAAAAAATCACATTCACCCCCAAATTCATCTTTAGCCATGGCATGCTCATCTACAGAATAACGAACAAAAAACAAAAACAAACAAACAAACAAACACACACATGACCATGATCTTACACAATTCACAGCTTAATTTTTTTCCCTTTGCGATATCTGATTCTGGCAACTGAAAGTATAAATTGAGTTTTGACATCACCTGACCACATGCTGCTCTATGAAACTTGGAAGCAAAGTCCCAAGAAGAGTTTAAAGGGATAGTTTTGTATTTGGTGGAGATGAAAATTGGACTTTTAACTTTTTGCGAGATATCAAGAAACCAGTTATAAGTACAGCCCATACCATTTTTAGAGGAATTCAAAGTTTATTTGATGAAAATCGGTTTTGGAATAGCTGAAACATTAAAAAACAAAGCGATCGTAAGAAAAGGTAGGTCCCACTTTTTACTAGGCTCGCTCTGTTTTGGATATCTCAGCCATTTCAAACACAATTTTCATCAAGTAAACATTGAATTCCTCTTGGAATTACATGTACTTTCATATTTCATAAAAGATTTCTCATTATCTCACCAAAAAAAAAAAAAAAAAAAAATGTTAGAAACCTAAAGTTAGGTCTCAACCAAAACTGTACGATCCCTTTAAACTGCCAATCAGCTGGCTGCGCTATGTTGTCCTCAATAACACTGTAACAACTTCTCTTGCTTACATTTCTGTGTTTTGTCTTCCAGCCTATCAGGCAATTCAACGCTACTTTAAATCCCCGCAGCCAGTTGACAAACACAGTCCCAGTTAACTTATATCTCTCCCCACCCCCCCCCCCCTCTTTCTCTGTCTGTGCTACCGATAAACATGGCTCTACGTGATGTCTGGTCTGCTGTCGCTGGGGCCATTTCACACGGGAGGAGAAACCTAATTGTAACGATGACTTACAATTACGATTACAGTTAGAATTAGAATAATTGTCCAATCACACAACTGAGAAAGGCTTTGCGGATTCTGCAGTTTTGAATTTCAGAGTGAGGAGAGGAGGTGTGGCATCTTTCCAAGTTCCCAACAATCACTTTTGGGCAGTAAGTAGCCCCCGCTTTGACTACATTTGTACTGGGACCTTTTCTTCTATCTTTGATGTGCAGTGCAGCTCATGCAATGCAAGCATTGAAGGAGCGTGATTTTACTGCATAAGTGGTTGAAAGGTCACCGTCACCCTGCTCCCCCTCCCTCCCTCCCCCCCCCCCCCCCCAAAAAAAAAAAAAAACACCTCCTGGAAGTCAATCCTTACACATGACTGTTTCATTACATAATTCTGGAAAATCATCACTGGAAAACAGCCCAGGACTGTCATTTGAATTACAATCCAAACTAAGATTTGGTTCACCCTCCGCGATTCCAGTTTCCACACAAACGGGTCAGAATGCGCCATTTGAATCAGGACTCTAGTGATACATCACAAGAATCACGACTCAAATTACGCACTCTGGGTACGTGTGAAAACAGGTCTTGGGGCCACATGAGCACACAATCAGAGGTATGCCGTATCAGACTGGTGGAGAACCGCACGTCCCCTGGACCTCGCCGCAATCATCCCGGTAACGGTCTAGCCCGACTTTCAGGCATTTCAAGGGAAAGACTGCCTCCACAAGAAATGGGTTCAGAAATAGATGCAGAATATTCGAAGTGGAAATCTGCTCCATGATCATGCCACTTTAATAAATACAGAAAAATCTTAAACAGCTCAACAAAGAAAATTCCACAAATATAGAACAATATAAAGAAAATAAAAAGAGAATTCCACAAATTTACTCTTTTATGACAAGCACATATTTTCTTAAATTGTTACTGACACATGTGAGGGTGATACTATTTCCCCTACTTTCTGAAAGAAGATAACTTCTCTTTCATTAAATGCTAGAAAGTGACAATATGTTGAATTTTCTTTTAACTTCAGTATCATATTCAATTTAATTTGATTTGTTTAAAGTATCATATTTGATTTAATTTGACTCGTTTTTAAGTATCATATGTGACTAAAATTGCTGCATTCACTTAACCCACATTATACTTGGGTTTCATTCTCTTTCAAGTTTCAAATATTTTTACTAATCAGAGCTACTGGTCACAATGACACAAATAAACCCAAAGAGAGGATGATGAACCGTCCTAAAAAGTCACCTCTTGATCTGTGCACAAATCTGTACTAAAAAAATTTCTTTCATTCGAAAATAACAGATCAAATCCTTTCACATAAAATAATTGCAATATTGCAATTACTCAACAATCCCAGCTTCCTTGGGGGGAAGAAGGGTTGTGGTTGCCTCATTAACCAAAAATGCTATTTCACTCATTTCCCTTCGTACAAACAATCAGGAAGATTAAGAGATCATAAAATCAGCACCTATTCCACTGTATATTAAACATGTAGTTGCAACAAATATCAGAATTTTTTATGAAATGAAATTTCATTTCACCATTTTTTCTCTTTCCATATGCATATATTTCAATTTATTTTTCATTATTGGATGTTTGATTTTATTCTATCTGCTGAAAGAAATCTGAAATTGGAACAAAATTAAATCATGAGCACACAATCTAATAAAACATATATAAAGGGAAGAAAGACAATATCTACAACATCTGCGTAAAGCAAGTGTTACATTTAAGTATCAGCATTAAAAATAAAAATAAAAATCACTCTCTAGATATTAGTTCCCTCTCTACGACAAAACACCCAGACTATGCCCATTCAAAATACTGTCAAGCACAATCTAATGCTGACAATGATATTGATCGCTTAAATCTGAGCTTCTCATCCTACCATATAAATCAGTTTTGTTTGGGATACTATCCGCATTAATGGATTACACGACAGCTAGTATTTCCTCTGTGGGCTTGCCCAGTCTTGTCGCAGAAAGCCACTGCCGGGAACAGCGATCGATCGTACGATAAGAACACTCTCTAATTCTCACTTCCTATAAAATGGACTTGGCACTGTGCACAAACACACAGCAAAGATGCCTGGCATGTAAAATGTGAGTGTGTATGTTCCTCTTCAGGAATTCAATTTCTTTTTTGAATGAAACCTCTCTCTCTCTCAAAAAAAAGAGAAAAACATACAGAAAAGAGTATAATTATGCACATGAGTGTATGCATGTGCTTGTGTACGCTAGCTAAATAATTTGTAGTATCTAGTTTAGTAATGCAAAACCCCCCTCCTCCCCCCCCCCCCCCAACACCAACAACAAATCAGTAAAAACACCCGGTTTCTAAAGGGAAAAACAGTTAAGGACATGCCTCAAGGCAATAAGATGCCACAGTTACCACATTCGAGGGTACCTAAAATCTGATTTTCGCAGGACACCGGGATGGCTTCCCTTCCAAAAGTCTGTGTGAGGTTTAAGAGCTTCTGCGCTTCCACGCAGCTGTTTAAAAATGTCAGACATCAGACGGTATGATATGGGAACACGCCTCTCTGCTGCTCGAGTTTTCACGCAATGCGTCAGTTTTCCCTAAATTTCTTTTGTGATCAGTTTTGATCAGTTCATACACACTTTACACGTGTTCTTCCACATCATATCATAGTGGGGAAAACATCCTACATAGTATGTCATATGATTGAATGTGCGTATTCATCTGGCGTAATATGTCATTTTACACCATTGCCCAAAGCATATTGAGGTGTCACACGACAGGGAGTTTCCGTTGACAGGAAATGACTTTCTTTGACTCGCAAACTCTTTGTCTGGACGTAATGCTTTTCTTCTACACGGGGGCTGAAACAAAAGAGAAAGTATTCCTTTTGAGAGAAAGTGAAATGAATTTCGTGCGTAACAGAATGGTAGAATTCTCCGCGAGTGATTACTCACCTGTGAAACCATGGCAACTGCTATGGCTGCCCACAGAAGACACTGAGTGATAATGAAGTGATATTCATGCACTCACATCTTTGTTGAAATTTTTCCATTTCATTTCTAACTTTCCCATGTATATCGAAATCTTCAGTGTGTTTGGGCTCTTCTCGAAGGAGGGGCAATATCTGTTCATTGTGATGTTGCAAAGATATGTGCATTGTACAGATGAAAACTTCCCGAGAAAAGTAGTTCTATGTTTCCTTAATAATAATAACAATAATAACAACAATAATAATAATAATAATAATAATAATAATAATAATAATAACAACAACAATAACAACAACAACAACAATAATAATAATAATAATAATATTAATAATAATAATACATTGCTATTATAACTATTAAAAAAAGAAGAAAATAAAGAAAAATACTGACACAAACATCAGACTTCACAGATAATGTTTTGAGTACAAAACTCGTTTTGGTTAATAATGCTCACACTTCTCAGTTGTAATCTAAAGATAAAGTAGTGTAACATAGCAGAGATTTTAATCTGACTGGTGAATAAGAAGTCTATGTAATGACTATGTGTGCAGTGTATCAGGGTTGCCAACATCTGCAGATCCAAAAACAATAGTGATGCCAATCAAAAAGTCATATTTTGAAGGGGGAAAATCATATTTGCACATGCTGGAAATGCCAAATAAAAATCTAAGCCTATAAAGAAAAAGAAAATAAAAAAGGCAAAATAATTGAAAAACACATAAATTTGAAGAGGAAAAAAAAAATACTTAAGATCATATAAGTTGGCATCTGTGTGTACAGAATGTGACTTAATGGAAATTCCTATGCTTCAGTTATTGGTTCAAGTACCCAGGGTTCACAGGGGGGGGGGGGGGGGGGGAATCATACAAAACGACAACAAATCCGCCCACTAAACCCAAGATTTCCTTTCCGTCCCTCGCTAATCGATAGCATCGCGGCCATTGCCAATTATGTATTTCCAAGATTCTTTTACGCGAGTGAAGATTAGTATCACCATATTCGATTTTTGCATCAGCATTCTCTGGTGTGAATGGCTGAGTGGCAGTAAGTTAAGAATGTATACGTATTCCCCTTTATAATCTCATTCCTCATCTCAGTCACAAATTGACGAGATCACACATCTCAATCACAGACCTTTAGCCAGGATTTTGTCAGCTAATAATAAGTTCCTTTTCAATTTTGCAACTGATCGACGGATTCGATTGCTAATCATCAACGATCCGCACTGCCGAAATCCTTTGAGCCGGCCTCAAAGCTTACAGGCCTTATGTGGGTCTCAAACTGAATTTGGGCACAAGATATTTGCTGTGTCTCGCAAGAATTTATATCTAACTGAGTTCAAATTTATAAGTGTGTCTGTCAAAGCATGTAGGAAAATTGATGTGAATGCTTACATGTTTGTGCATACATTTTAACAGGTATTATATAGATGTCCATAGCAGTGATGACTTCAATGATTTAAACAGAAGACCATGCCCACAGAATGCAAATTAAATCTAAATAGAATAATCTACATTGATATCATTTCCTGTGACACAATAAGTAATTCAGAAAGGGCTGAAGAGAGAAAAATTTCCTTACACTCTCCCACAAAATAAAGAACTACCTGAAATCCGTCAATTCTTTTTAATTTGTAAAGAATATGACTACACAGAAAGCAGCAAAATTAAGACTGCATATCAAAGATTTAAATATGCTCTTACATTAAAGTTCAGATATGAGAAAATAGGTATGTGCTTGAAACTACCAATCTTGACACTTTCACCTGTAAAACAGTTCATGTAGAACCCTATTCATACACCAAACAAGCGACAAACAGCAATTACACATCTGAATTTTGGCACGCATATCTAATTACAATAGCAAAGTAATTAACTTATTGCAATTCCTATGGACCATGTATACACTGGACAAAACCTCACATTCAACAGAAATGGTACAAATTTGTCAACAAACACATGCGCATGACACATACCTCTGGTAAAGATAAATCTACATATGGCTTAAAGGCATAATTTACCATTTGCAGATGAAACGAAAACCCAGCATTAGTGCTTCAAAATAGTTCTAAAATGTGAGTTAGGATAGAAACAACCACTGTAAGAATTTGAACCAGTATAATCGATGTACAAAATGTGAACAATAGTTATAATAAAATTGTTTCCAGACTAAACCGTCTACAGTAATGGTTTAATGAGAAAAATAGTGATATCTCCTCATATTTTAGGCTTTACTGCAAAAATTTGATATGGTAGGATGTTCTGTGATACAAGTGACACATATGCATCAAAAGTGATATCTTGAACATTTTCTAAATCACTGCTCCCAAAGGTAAATGGTACCTGTAAGTATGAAACAAAAATGAGGTTGACAGCGAGACACCTTCATTCCTCTAAAATATTAAGACAACTCTTTTCACATGTTAGATGATACACTGGAGTCAAATGTAACAGCTTTTGTGCAGCAATATCAAACTATTGTAAAGTGAACAGAATTAAAGGCCAGTGCATTGTCATGCCTTTTGCAGAGTGACATTTCAATGGAACAAAAACAATTCTTGCCTGTTTTAGTACAAAAATAGTAATTAATAACAATAATAATAACAATACCAACAATGAAAACAACAATGATAATAATGATAATAATAATAATAATAATAATAATAATAATAATAATAATAATAATAATAATAACCATCATCATCATCATCATCCAGTATAATAACAAGCAAAACATACACACACACACACACACACACACGCACACACACACATACTAAAAAAAAAAACACAATACACATGAAAAAAACACACACAAAAAGGGGAACAAATACCACCGAGTGAAGTGGCTTTCTAAGGGAGGGTTGGATGGTGCTGACACTTACCTGAAAACCTAACGCCTTCAGTATGTTGAGCTTACACATGGGGCACGTCCTGTTTTCTACCAGCCACTGATCTACACAAGATTTGTGGTATGCGTGCCTGTGTTGGAGGAGGAAGGAGAAGATACAGTCAGCCATTTTTGTTGAGGTCACCTGACAAAGTTAAGCATGTTCTTTTACAAATGAAACTTGGTAAAAAAAAACAAACAAATGCCAGAAATATGCATAAATATACAAGAAAGTAGCATGTACTTCTTGAAGATATCACAGTTATATCTATTTTGATGACGAAAATCTCATACAATCATATTCCGCTTTCATTCAAATATACGAAAAGATTGATTCAAATTGTACTGTATTTGATATGAAAACTTTGTTATCAGAACCATCCACAACAAAACAAAAATACATTTTTTTTTTCATTTATCTCTCCACACAAACCTTTTGTTATGAACAATATCAATATGATGACATCAAAAGAAATACACATACACACATACATGTATAAACAACACGATAAACTGTCTTGCTATATTTGTATGCACAAGTAGCATGCTTTTTAAAGGTTAGAGCCTCAGTTCACTAAGCACTGCCAATAAGCCAGTTTGCTACATTACAATTTTGAATTCATAGTTATTTTCCCTCTGAAAGTCCCCCAAAACGAGCTACTCCATCAACCAGTTTGTATGAATCAGTTGCTGCTATATCAGGCCAGCCTTGGGTAGGCTTTTTAGTTGTCGGGAACAACTTGTATATATTAAGCTTGAACATAACTTGAATATGCATGAGAATCTGTCTATTGACTACAGTACAAATACTCCCAGTGGCTACTACTTCATGAAAAGAAGTGCTGACCAAGAGCTTACGATTAAAATCCTTGAGATTATAACCCTTTCTAAATTCATGAAATTACAACTAGTGTTCAGAGTCTGCATCTGGGGATAAAAGAGAGAGAGAGAGGGAGATGAAATATATTGGGCATTTTCTGTCCCAAATGGCAAGCATACAGCAGATGCAGTCATACTGTCATATTGCTGAAGACAGGGCATGCAACTGCCGCTTGTCACCTGTTCATTGAATTTCATGGAAATGAGGTCAACTTGCTAATGTATTCAAATCAACTGGACACTGTTCCTTCTAATGACCTAGTCCCAGGCTATGCCATTCCTCCTCTATACACACAATGGACTTCAATACTTGGCATCCAGTCTGCATACATTAGTTAATGTCAGGTACAGGTTGTAGGCCCTAGGCAATTGTTCTAGTTGTCATAAACAACCTTGTTATAAATGAAATGGAAAAACTAGAGATTGTAATTTGTCATCACTGACAAATTAAGGTGATCCGATTTTTTTTTTTTAAATCAATAATTCAAGTCCTGATCGCAATAGGCATGACCATGCAGGTTTCATCTGTGTTCACAGACATTGGCCGTGTGATGTTTGGATTCTCATTTAGAAAAGAGAGTTATATCTGCCATCTTTGGTACCAAATCTGTATACACTATAACGAAGATACAGCAACAAGTACATATGACCTTTGACCCCACTTTGCACAACCTAGATGACATCTGAGCAAAAAGTGGTTATTTTGTGAAATGATTCTTGTAACATGATCTTTGCGTGTGCAAAATATGGGAAAGATAAGACATGTATTCACCAAGATACAGGATGAAACATTTGTGACCTTTGACCCTAATTTACATACCCAAGATGTTGTCCGATCAAGTAGTTGTTATTTCATGAAATAATGTACGTGACATGAACTAATCATGTGCAAAATATGGGGGTGATATGGGCTGTTTTTCTTGAGTTATTGCAAAGAAAGTTGCAGAAACATAGAAATATCTCAGTACATCGAAGATAAGCTTTAATTTCAACCAAGTGTTTTAACATGATCCCGACATCATATGAAAAAACAAAGGGCACGTAACGATAGCGCAAAGTCTGAGTTACAACATATTAAAATCTGAGAAAAATTCATCAAAGGGTAAGTGAGCTAGTGCTCGATAAAGACAATCGTGTCAATATTAACATCTAGAAAAATTCCCTCCCATAGAGATAACACGTCATCACGAAGATACAGAAAAAAGTACATATGACCTTTCACCCCACTTTGCACAGACAAGATGGCATCTGAGCAAAAAGTGGTTATTTTGTGAAATGATTCTTGTAACATGGTCTTTACGTGTGCAAAATATGGGAAAGATAGGATATGTATTCATCAAGATACAGGATGAAACATGTATGACCTTTGACCCTAATTTACATACCCAAGATGGCGTCTGATCAAGTAGTTGTTATTTCATGAAATAATGTACGTGACATGAACTAAACATTTGCAAATTATGGTGGTGATAGGGTATGTTTTTCTTGAGTTATTGCAAAGAAAGTTGCAGAAAGAAAGAAATATTCCAATACATCGAAGATAAGCTTTAATTTCAAACAAGTTTTTGGACGTGATCCCGACATCGCATGAAAAAACGAAGGGCACACACAAGATAGCCCAAAGTCTCAGCTACAACATAGTAAAATCTGGGAGAAATTTACCGAAGCATAAGTGAGCTAGTGCTCGATAAAGATAGTCATGTCAATTTTCATTTCCAGAAAAACTGCACTCCCATAGAGATAACACGTAAACTGGTCAAATTTGACAAGGTTACTTTCAATCCATTTTTACGAGGTGATGCCATCATCTAATCAAAATTGTGTTATTACATTTATGAAAGATCATTTAATAAGCTACAACATACTGCAATTTGGGTGAAAATAGGCAAAGGATAAGAGAGATACGCTCGAGTAAACTTGAAATTTGATGACGTCATTTTGAAAATTTACATTTTTATTTTATTAAAAAATTTGATATCTTTTAATCATTTTTTCAGCATCGCCAACCCATGAAATGACATGTACAACTCATCAGCTTTCAAAATATGTAAAGAAAATGGGGGGTCACCGTCCATCCTGACGAGTAAAATCGGATTTAAAATTGGCGGTTTTTTGGCATAGTCGCACTGTATATCGCCATTGACGCGCGCGCGGAATTTCAACTTTGACGGGCCGGTATGACGTCATATTGAATCGGATTGACTTGAAACTTGGTAGAAATATTCCTTGACATGTCAGACATCCGATCAAAGTGAAAAAACGTGAAATTTCTATTGCATTTGAGCTGTGCGTGCGTATATGTGCGCGCGCGTACGCGTCCGTCCGATTTTTTCAATTTTTCAAAAAATGCTCCAAATGGTCTGAAACGTGTGCAAAAATATTTTAAGCTCGATTGGAGCATACAAATATTTCAACGCGCGCGTACGCGCACGTTTTAATAATAAATATTAATTTTGATAATATGAGTAGAATGCACTTGACTTGAAATATATGTGACGTAAATTTCATTGAAAATTTCCATTCCATTAATGAGATATGAATGAAAATGTGTTTTCATATAATGACGTCATCGTGACGTCACGGTCGACTGATCACTCTGATACATTAGATCTGTCATCTTTGTGACATGATACATACATGGTATGATTTTGAAATTGATAGGCAGAGGACTTTCTGAGCTAACTTCTGCACAACTTTTGAGGAGAAATAAAGAAACAAAGAAGAAAGAATCAGTACAGATACAGAAGGTGATCCGAGAGGATACTCGGATCACCTAACAAGATACAAAATGCAACATTTGTGACCTTTGACCCTTATTTACATACCCAAGATATTGTCCAATCAAGTAGTTGTTATTGCATGAAATAATGTACGTGACATAAACTAAACATGTGCAAAATATGGGGGTGATAGGGTGTGTTTTTCTTGAGTTATTGCCAGAAAAGTTGCAGAAAGAAAGAAATATCTGAATACATCGAAGATAAGCTTTAATTTTAACCAAGATTTTTCACGTGATTCCAACATTGTATGAAAACACAAAGGGCACATAACGATAGCGCAAAGTCTAAGCTACAACATATTAAAATCTGGGAGAAATTCACCGAAGGGTAAGTGAGCTAGTCGTCGATAAAGACAATCATGTCAATTTTCATATCTAGAAAAATTCCCTCCCATAGAGATAACACGTAATAACGAAGATACAGGAAGAAGTACATATGACCTTTCACCCCACTTTGCACAGACAAGATGGCATCTGAGCAAAAAGTCGTTACTTTGTGAAATGATTCTTGTAACATGGTCTTTACGTGTGCAAAATATGGGAAAGATAGGACATGTATTTACTAAGATACAGGATGAAATATTTATGACCTTTGACCCTAATTTACATACCCAAGATGGTGTCCGATCAAGTAGTTGTTATTTCATGAAATAATGTACGTAACATGAACTAAACATGTGCAAAATATGGTGGTGATAGGGGCTGTCTTTCTTGAGTTATTGCAAAGAAAGTTGCAGAAAGAAAGAAATATTTCAATACATCGAAGATAAGCTTGAATTTCAACCAAGTTTTTGGACGTGATGCCGACGTCGTATGAAAAAACGAAGGGCACATTTACGATAGCCCAAAGTCTCAGCTACAACATATTAAAATTTGGAAGAAATTTACCGAAGCATAAGTGAGCTAGTGCTGGAGAAAGATAGTCATGTCAATTTCAATTTCCAGAAAAACTGCACTCCCATAGAGATAACACGTAAACTGGTCAAATTTGACAAGATTACTTTCAATCCATTTTTACGAGGTGATGCCGTCATCCAATCAAAATGCTGTTATTATATTAATGAAAGAGCATTTAATAAGCTACAACATACTGAAATTTGTGTGAAAATCGGCAAAGGATAAGTGAAATACGCTCGAGTGAACTTGAATTTTGATGACGTCATTTTGAAAATTTACTTTTTTTACTTTATTAAGATATTTGATATCTTTTAATCATTTTTTCAGCATCGCCAACCCATGAAATGACATGTACAACTCATCAGCTTTCAGAATATGTAAAGAAAATAGGGGGTCACCGTCCATCCTGACGAGTAAAATCGGATTCAAAATTGGCGGTTTTTTGGCATAGTTGCACTGTATATCGCCATTGACGCGCGCGCGGAATTTCAACTTTGACGGGCCCTTATGACGTCATATTGAGTCGGATTGACTTGAAACTTGGTAGAAATATTCCTTGACTTTTCAGGTATCCGATCGAAGTGAAAAAACGGGAAATTTCTATTGCATATGAGCTGTGCGTGCACATATGTGCGCGCGCGTACGCGTCCGTCCAATTTTTTCAATTTTTCAAAAAATGCTCTAAATGGTCTGAAACGTGTGCAAAAAAGTTTTGAGCTCGATTGGAGTATACAAATATTTCAACGCGCGCGTACGCGCACGTTTTAAGGGTAGAGATGGATTTTGAGAATATGAGTAGAATGCACATAACTTGAAATATATGTGACGTAAATTTCATTGAAAAATTGCATTCCAGTAATGAGATATGATAGAGAATGTGTTTTCATATAATGACGTCATAGTGACGTCACGGTCAACTGATCACAATGATGCATTAGATTTGTTGTCTTTAGGACATGATGCATACATGGTATAATTTTGAAAGTGATAGGCAGGGGACTTTCTGAGCTAACCTCTGCACAACTTTTGGGGAGAAATAAAGAAACAAACAAAGAAGAAGAATAAAGAATCAGTACAGATACAGAAGGTGATCCGAGAGGATACTCGGATCACCTAAAAAAACAAACAAACATTGTAGTGTCAGTTAACCAGTCATTGAGGGCTTGTACAACAAAAGTAAATACCCCCAAAAAGGCACACACAATGATAATAATAATAATAATGATAATAACAATAACAATAACAATAACAATGATAATAACAATAACAATAATAACAATAATTATAATAACAATAATAATAACAACAATAATAACAACAACAATACCACCTGTTGCTATAGCTCAAATAAAAGAACAAGCCGACACGTGCAAATTAAGTCTTTTAAAAATACAAAGTGTTGTCAGTAATACTTACATGCATGGCAGTACCCTGAGAATATCGTTGGTTTTGTAGATGTCTAAACACACGGGACAAGCTTCCATTTCAACTATTTCCTGTAGGAAGACAAAAGAGAGGGCAATAGAGGAACCAAGAGGTAATAAATGAGGACATTATAGTGACTTAACAACGTGCTGACAATGTACTTTCTCCACAGGTGGGTTTGAGCAAACTCCCCCAGACTGACAGCGAGGCCTAATCATATCGCTGACGTCAACACTGACATCGCACTGAAATAACGAGAATTGATCTCCGTCGGCATTGTTAACGACGGGAGTAATTTCCAGAATGTCGTCACCACAGGGAACTGTATCAACTGGCCACGTTTGCAGAACGGCCACAGTGCTGGTACTGAATTTCGATGAATTTCATGTCAAGGCACAACTACAAATTTTAGAAACTAACAAACAAACACACTATACACACACACACGGTTGAATACACGGCACAGCAAACTGCCGAGCATCAAACAAAACGTAGTACACACATTACCCACATCATCAAAATGGACAAGATGCAAGTACGCCATTCAGCCTTGCAATAAAGTATTAACATTTATGAAGCTGCATCGTAATTGCACATTTTGCTCACAAGACCGCAACTGGATAATGCTAAATGCCATTGCATGGGATCTACCATTATCATCAAGTATTGGGCAACCTCAAAAGATGGACCTGCATGAACTTTGCACAGATCTTTTATCCTCTACAAAACAAGGCAAACAAAACAAAATCAAACGAAAGATGCATACAAGAGTCCCTTTTAAGCAGTTACTAGGAAGGCAATAAGCATACACCTAAAAAGAAAATTAGCACTGACCCACACACAAAAAAAAAAAAAAAACCCAAGCAAAACTTCCTACAGCATGTTCTCCAAATTCATCCTTTGCTTGAATCCATGTTTTCAACTAGAAATGTCGCTATGGCGACTGGTATGCCTCCGCAATGATGCATGATTCTCCTAATAGGTCTAGATAGTAGATGTGGACAATGTGTGATTACATTTTCACAAAACTGGCAAAATATTAAAATGACAAGTTTGTCACAAATGTGTTGAATGTTCACCTTCCTTGACCTAGGTTTAATTGGATGAATAGGAGAGCATGTATTTGGGATTTAAGGACTTTAACTTGACTTTGACCCATTCATACGTTTATGCATTGAGTAATTTTCATGGTATGGAGAAAAAGTGCAATTTCTGTATTGAATAGTAAATTGTTACCATTTTCATCTGGCTTTTGACCCTAAGATTCATAAGATAATCACTGTCAGGCAGAACATGCATAAATATGTAGTACATTTCAAGATAACTTGAGCCACTTCCGAGATATGGAGGAAAAACTTAGTTCAGCACTTTCACTTGATCTTTGACCTTTTGACCTTTGAGGCAAAAACAAAAGAAAAAAAAACTTTCCAGAGAATCTCTATTAGGTTATACATGCATACACCAAGTGTTACAAAAAATAATCCTGCTGGCATTGCATAAACATGAGGGAAATAGTAAAATTTTGAAGTGTTGCCCTTGACCTTTGACCCCTGACCTTTGACCCCATGAACCCTAAATTCACTAGATAATCACTGCCAGTCAGTACATGTATATATACTATGTTCCATGAAGAAACCTTGAACA